>NC_143403.1:63098689-63401720 GCF_052110815.1 Crocodylus siamensis
AGGAAAGAGGCAAAGCTTCTGATCTGGAGTTATCCTGTGACTATAAAAGTTGTATTTTGAGCTTAGTGCAGAGCTCATTGAAGTCGGTGGAAATATTTCAAATGGACTTCAGTGGCCTTTGGAGCAAATGTGTCATTAGCCAATAGACTCAGATGGCTGGTAAGCGAGAGCCAATGAACTGCAAAAAAGGAGGCCACAGCCACAAAGTTTGGATCTACCTCCAAAGCTTGTAGGATGTTTAAAGCTGGCAATAGTCACATTTGCGGTTTGACCTTCCCTCACCTTTACTTAGAAGCTTTGAGAGTTGGCTTAGAAACACATTAACCAAACCTATATGACATGCCTGGTATGGCTGGGACTCTCACGAGAACATGCTGTCTCATACAAGGTCTGAAATACTGTGAGAAACACCTTCCCCTTGTGTTGTTTTGAAACTTTTCGGATGGGTCTGAGAGCTGGAAGCTGAAACATCTGTGCCTGGCTATGTATGAATCTAAAAAAAAATCCCTCAGTTCAAATTTGCTTTGAAAAATGAGTGAAAGTTCAGGGGAAGGCAGGGATTTGTATTATCTGTGCACATCAGGAGGGAGTCCACAGTTGTTTGGTTGGTATATTTTATTATATTTCCCTTTTTCTACTATAATTTTCATAAGGCACATGTTTCTTTTTTTCTTTGAAACTCTAGACTTGCAGACGCTTAAACAGCATATTCTTGGGAACTCAGAGGCACCATTTGGGCCATGTACAAACATAAAGAGCAAAGACTATCATTAGTTACATTCACTATATGTACCTGGTGTTCAGCATTATATCTGGATGTTGTACCCTAAGAAACTTGCTGCCATCTGAGCAATATACAGCTCTGTCTAGAAGCTGAGACTGAGTTGTTCACAGGTGCTTAAGTAATTGGGATGCCGGGTTTTCATTAGGAGCCAGCAAGAACTGGATGTCAGCCTTTGTGTAACTTGGAAAAGCCTCGATGGTCCTGTTGTGCATGACTTCATACAGTGTCCAACTTGCCTAGAGATCCCTAACTTCTGTGGCCCTCTTCACTGGGAACCTGAAAATCATGCATGAATGTTATCTGCGAAAAGCTCCTGTGACTATACAACAAAATAGCAATATTTCTATTTTACCGGTTAGGAACGGGATAGAATTAATGCCCAAAGTCACACGAGAAGCCAGGAAGTTGAAGCCAAATCTTCTGAGCCCCACTCCAATATTCTGTCTCTACACTATTCTTCCTGCCCAACTTGACCTCCTTTTTGGCAGGTCTAAACCCTGACATTTGCATACAGCAGAAGGTTTTATGGATGCAAGTCAAAAAGCATTATGCTCAGCTGCTCACGTGCGCGTACTTCTGTGCCTGGTTTATGAACGTGAACGGAGTGATGCAGCACGTGCGGAGCTTGTAATATGTGACAGCGAATCTATTTTGCATGGTGCAAGTCACTTGAAGATTAATGGAGTTCTACATTCACTGTACTTTAACTACTGATTGTGGGACATTTCCCCTGTCTTAGTTCACTTACTATACAGTAATGTAGTTGTTATATCTACTAATGTGTCTCAAGTCAATGTGCCACAATTTTATTTCTTTTTAGGGATGCATTTTCATCCATACAGTAACATGGGAACCCGCCCCACCCTCTCACAAAAGGAATATACATTCAGAACATAGCAGTACAAATGACACTGAATGAGAGTCCCCTCCCTGTCTCACTCCAATGCAAGGAAATTTGTGCACCTGTGTAGCCCTGCCATTAAGCCGTTTCTCCTTTGATTGCATTATTTCCCTGCTTTTCCACCTGCTGCAGTTACAGATAGCTTTAGAATCAAAAGTCTTTTCCAGAAAAAAAAAAAAAAGGAAAGAAAGAAAAATACTTAGTACTGGACAAGCAGCAGGTTTTCATGCATTTTATTTCCATATGGCAATTAGAATTAATTACAGTACATTTAAAATTACAATTTACAGAATAGGAGTAAAATACAAATATGTAGCCCAAACATTGTGCAGGAAATATGCCTTGGTTTTGCCTTCCCCTACCGTCTGAGGTGCACTCATGCCATTTTTCATTAAAAGAACCTCTTTGTATGAGCTAATTAGGTTTGATCCTGAACAGCATTTTGAGAGAGCTGATTTCCCATTGCATTTTTTGTGCCCTAAATTGGCTGATTGTGGGGTTAAACTGGTGACCCTTGCTTATAAAATGTTGTAAGCCTTTATGGTTAATGTCTGTAGTCCAGCAATTTTGGACTTTTATTTTTCTGAGGAGATGCAAGCAACGGAAACAATACTTGTAAAATATGTTCTGGTGCAAAACTAGAGTGGAATAGAGTGGATCTGTTCTAGCTGATGGGTGAATTTCACAATCTTTGAACTGAAAAGTCTTGCACTGGACTGAACTGGGATTTTGACTGGCAGCTTCATATCAGTGGAAAATTCTCTGTCTTTGACATCTATTAAAATACATGCTAGTGCTTTTAAAAGTGCAATCCAGTTAGCAGGAGTCATTACTGGCTGTCTAAATTTTCTAGAGAAGTGCTTCTGAAATCCACATTAACGCCCAACATCCTGCAGGATTATTTTTGTTGCAATGCATATCAAAGGAGTCAATCATGCTTGTGATGGAATTATTTTGATCTGCTTTCAGATAGACATACATACCCATCATTTGGATTATGCAGTGTTCATCAAGTTAAGGACAAATCAAAGGAAAGCAGGGATGAGAAAAGGGGGTTATTTGTCTCCCATTTGCAATTCCCTGATGCTGCTGAGTGCTTTATTGACATGTTGAGGCCGTTCACCTGCTAGGCTAATCTGTGGATGCTATTGACTAATGCATTTCTCTGCTGGTACTTGGTTTCTCAGCACATGGTGGATCAGCTAAGGAGTAATCCAAAGAGGCTTACCCTCCTGCTTCTCCTTTTCTTTTATAGGGTACCTGCAGTCAAAGCACTAGAAAAACTTGGCTAGAATGCTCTCGTTCCTTTCTCTGCCATGGATAGGAGGAAGGCGAGCTTCAGTTTAGGAGCCAGTAATCTTTCTGTGGAAAGCCAATGCTGGCCATCTAGATTTCTGCGGGGAATTCATGTTTAATAGAAAACTTCTCCTTGGAAACACTAAGATTTCTCAGGTTCCATGTTCTGAACATCGGTTCTGATGGCTCCAGTAGGAAAGTGAATTGGGTCTTTGTATTGTCCAGTTAGCCAATGTGCGTGCACGCGCGTGTGTATTTGTAAAAGTGCGCGTATGCAGGTTAAGTTGTGTGCACGTACGCATGTGTGTGATAATGGGGAGAGAGAGGAAGGGATCATGACTGCAAAACTGCCATGACCTTTACCTGCTTAGATGGACAGTTTTCTCATCTGGCCTTTTACAGTAATCTTGAAAACGGAGGTAATTGTATTCAAGAGACAGAATTGAATCAGCCTGAGCAAGTGTGCAAGTAACGTTCATTTTGATATGAATTGTAGTAAGAATTTTTAAACAAACGCTTGGAATTAGATGCCTAAATATCTGCTTGGGCACCTAAATACCAGTTGTCTGATGTTTTCAAATGGGGATATCAGCCTTTTTCTGCTGCCAGCGATCCTGTGGCACAAGGGTTGTCAAATATATGGCCAGCAGGCCAGATCGAGAGCTGCTCTATACAGCCTGCTGGACTACCAGCATGGGGTGTGGTGGGGGGAAAGAGTGGCCTGCTGAAGAGTGGTGATCAGCAGCAGAAGGACAAGGGAGGCTCACAGCCCCAGTCATCCTCGTGCTGCGTCACTGGTCGCCACTGGCTGCCAGTCCCAGCCAGATGTTGGAGCTGCTGCCGTGGCAAGTGGCATACAATGGCGGCGGCTCTGGCTGTGGCATGGGACATTCAGCTTGGGCATAGGGCACCTGGTGGGAGCTGGAGCCATCGCCATATTCTCTGGGTTGGAGACAGTTGCTGTCACCACTGTCTCATGCTCTGGTCCACAGCCAAAGCTGCTGTCATGGCCATGTGCTCCAGCAGAGCCAGAAATGCCACTCCTGCAGCAGTTTCCTTGCGCCCCAGTCCATATCTGACCCACAAGGAACCCTGGGGTCCAGATCTGGCACAGGGCACAAGGTGAGTTTGACATCCATACCACAGCACAAGGGCAAGCTCTCTGTGCTGTGGTATGGAAAGTTATAAACTTACATTTTTCTAGATTGTGAGTGATGGGACAGTTGTACATAATGAGAGAATTTGATTTGACCTTTTTCCTTTCAGAAAGCTAGGAAATTGCATAAAAATCCGAAAATAAAACTAAAATCCTTGTTTAGGTTACAAAATGAAGTTCTGGAAAATGAGGAAATCCTAGCTTTGGTGTCACCTATACAACCTTACTTCTGCCCCTTGGGTCCTATGCATTATTATCCTTTTGTTTTTTTATTGCATGACAATTTCACAAGATCGCCCTGCTTATTTCAGTGCACAATGTGGGTCACAAGGGGCCAAATTAAGCTGGCCCAACCCCTCTAAGCCTGGCATTTCCTATTTTTTTAGGGCTAGACTTTGCAATCAAAATAGCTTGGAGGGGAAGGTGAGGTTTGTATCTAACGCACACTTTTCAAACAGTGTTTTCGTGATGCAATACACATACATTTGAGGAAAGTTAATATTATCCAGGAGCGTATACAAGAGCTACACACCCTTTAAGAGGAAACGGGACCAGTTGGCAGGATCCTTTAATTTAGCTGATTCCTTTTGTGCAGCCAGATACCTAGCACATTGTGGCAGCGAAGTGGTGGTAATAGTACTAATAAATGGATTCAGTCTTTTGGTCCATGTTCAGCCAGAGAAGATATTTCTTTGTGTTATATTCCTAGATGTTTATATTGAGAAAATGTAGCCCTTAAAGAGCAAACTTATTAATGCTGAAAGAACTCAAATCTTCAGCCATAAAGAGCAGAGAAATCTAGGTCTCAAGGAAATTACTTTCATTTATTCAGCCTTTTTATAGAGGCAGGCGTTTTAGTTGCTTGCTATAGATGCTTCACAATAGCAAAGGAATTGCATCTCTGAGGTTCTGAAGTGTAATTAATGGTTCACTCCACACTGTACTTCAAGAAAAGCTTTTATAATTACCTATCAGCAAGTATGCTGGAGCTGATCAAATAGGGCTATCAAAGGGGTCGAGGGGGAATAGAGGGAGTAGATTTGGCAAATACACTCCTTTTTTTATTCATTTGGGGTGTTTAGTAACATCAACCAATGGAAATGGCACTAGCTAGAAAGGAAACTTCCCATCAGGAATTGCCCTGCCCGGCTGTGCTCAGAGATTCTGGGACTTTCCTGGCTATCAGGACACACCTTTATTTTCTGCCTATTCCTCACATCTATAGATTCTGATGAACCTATTCCCTCCCTCAGCAGGAGATGAAGCACCACTTCGGTGGAGTTGCCCATTGACACCTTTATTGAGGAAAGCCTTGTAGGCTCTTGCAAGGAATCTTGAGTGCCGAGAGAAGAGAAGCAAGGGTTTGCCTGAAATGAGCTGCTTCTGCAGTCAGCTGCATTTCAGGCTCCTGTAGACCCATGAAAAGAAAATAAGTGGCTTCTAAGGAAGGTAAGATACAGGAGCCATTATTATTGAAACAACACAAGGAAGAGGGGCAGCTTGAGTGCTGTAGAACGACCTTCACCGCCACTCTTCCTTTCCTTTGTCTTATGCCCACTTCTAGGATAGTCTGGGGGCTCCACTTGTCCACCTCATGGTTTAAAGGAAAATGCCTGGAAATGTTTAAAATTAACATTTGTAGTTTAAATTCTACCCAGATTGACTAGAGGGTATCCGACTACAGGGTAACTTGCCCCTTGGTAAGAAACAGCTCTTAAGTTGGCATAACTCTGAGGCTGACTAGGAAGTGTCATTTCCAAGCTGGAGAAACCTCCAGTATTGTAGGTAGGTAGGTAGTTCTGGAATAGAGGTAAAACCTGAGATCTTGAAATTTTCCATAAAGTTACAATTGTGGAAAAAAATTGTTATGCACCATTGAAATGATTTAGTTTCCACTGGAATGCTTAGTAGGGGTGTGCGAAGTGATCCTTATTCAATTTGGATTCGGATTTGGCCTGAATCAGGGACAGTGATTCGATTTGTTGATTTGGATCACTGTTCCTGATTCACAGATTTCATAGACATTGGGGCTGGAAGGGACCTCAGAAGATTATCGAGTCCAGCCCCCCGCCCAAAGAGCAGGAAGTCAGCTGGGACCCCTCCCCCCCCGCACTTCTGGGAGACACTCAGTGCACCCCAGCATTACAGCAGTCATCAGCCACCCGCTACCTAGAGGTATGTAGAAAAAACATTTAAAGCTGTGTCTATTTCTGAATTGTCGAATCTTTCTGAATCTCTCTGAAACGATTCGGAGGGTTCAGATTCGATTCAGAGAAATTAAAGGGTCCTCTGATTCAATTCAGAATTGGCAATTCAGGCACCAAATCAGGCTGAATCGAATCGGGGACTGAAGCTTCGCACAGCCCTAATGCTTAGTTGTCAGAATTTTTTTTTACCTAACAGATGTTATCATTTTTATTATTATATATAATAATAATTGTATATATATGAAATGAAATAATGCCAGTTGAACTGAAACTTTTGAACTTTTTTCTGTTAAAAAATTGATCAGAATTGTCTCATATGTGCCACTTTGGGATGGCAACAAAAAGCTGGTCAGCTAGATTCTTTTGGCCTTCTCCCTACCAAGCCAAGAATATTATACTTAAAACATATAACACCATGACTTAGGTGATATTTGAAGTTCAGAGTTCAGGCTTGGGCAATCCTACATGCTTTCATATCAGCATTTGGGCACCTGTGACCCGCGGGCCGGTTCTGGCCCATCGGGCTGGGATGTCGGTAGCAATTCAGTAGCTGGGAGAACGTGTGGTGGGAGGGAGGGCACAGTGGCACGTCTTCGGAGTGATCTGTACAAATTGACCCATCTCTCCTAAAAGGATGGTGACCCTTGTCACATATGAAGTAGTTAAAATAGAGAGCGTAACGGAGCACTTGTGAAAAATGAAATGAAAACAGTTAGCCATGAGGAGTATGATAGATTGAAACTCTGTATATTTAAGGGAAGGCAACTACATAGGAAAATTGACTGAAGCATGTCAGTTGGCTGCAGAATACATGTTCAGATATGGATTTTAAATACCTGTTGTATCTGCGAGTGTGCAACCGTGCATGTGTCTGTGCGCGTGAGCGGAGGGCTTTGCTTGGGGCCCACACTCTAGTTTCCTCAATATGAGCATGTAAACAATCCGTTTCCATCTGGCTGTGTTTGCGGCCGTGATGTGTTTATATGGAGGGCTGTTGTCTTGCTAATTTGCCTTTCTTGTTTACATATGGTGGAGCAGATTCTTTGGTGGTGTAAATCTCCGTAGCTGCAATGACTTAAATGAAGCCATTCCAACCCATGCTAACTGAGGGTCTATCCCAGATTGTGGCTCAGAGTGGGAATGTTTGCACAAGCCGTATTGTGTTTGTGTACATAATTGGTGCCAAGGCTTTCAGATAGATGCAGCTGACTTTCATCTGACTTTCCATCTTGCCCGAGAGCAGACAGGAATAGAGTCGCTGAATTGAGTAAGTATGTTCCTTTGCTAGTTTCCTCCTTGGAGAGCCAGTGCTCTGAACAACGCCTGCACAGAGTGCTTAGCATCATAATTCTGGCTCAGCTCATTTGGGATGTCAATTGACAACCTAAATTTGCTCATGCTGCTGCCTCTGGGCCACTTGCACTTATTTTGCTATCTGTGCATCCCAAAGGCCTATAGTAGAGCTTTAAAAAACAGTTCCTATTTGACTATACGGGGCTTGTAACTGGAGCTGTGAAAACTGCACAGAGGAGGCAAAATTATTCTGGTTTCAGATTTTGTTAGGATAAGGAAACTCCCCATCATTCATGCATGCTTCCAGCCAAAGTGCATGTGAGCCTAAGAGATTTGGACTGTTGATCCAGCACACACAACCCCTGTTTGTGCCATTGAAGGAGAACATTTCCCTCCTCCCCCCTGCTGCCCTTGTAGCTATAACCTTAACACAAGCCCTGCCAAAGTTTCTTTCAGTTCCTCTACCTGCCATTTACATTGAAGGTCAAGGTCCTGTAGTTCTCCACTTCTCATTAGAGGCAGCCCATTCCCCATTTTCCATCTTCTAGGCAAGAATCAAGCCAGTGAACCAGGTGTGGAATACTTCCCATGCCCTTTGCAACTTTCCCTCTTTTCCCAGGAACAAAACCAAGACCTCTTGGGAAGCTGTTTAATGAAAATGAGTAGGGGAGAGGGGCAGCTCTTCTGAAGGTCTAATCCATCACAGAATAGCTATTAACTGTCCTATTAAGACAGGGGTATCCAACTCAGTTGAGGGTTTGGGCTGCATCAGGATTACAGGGGTCTGTGTGGGCTGGATCTAGCATGGGGTGTGAGGGCTGCTGCAATGGCCACTGTGGTGATAGTGTGATCTGGGGGAGTAAGTCTAGGTGAGGCAGCACTGAGTTATATTCACTGCCAATGGCTATGTCCACTGGGGCCAAAGGGCCCCAGATGCTGTAGCAGGCCACATCCCCCAAGTTCCCATGCCCACAGTAGCCCATCAGGCCAGATAAAGAGGTTCTGCTGGCCATTTGTTTAACATGCTTGTGGTAGGATATTCACCTGGGATGCAGGTTAAGTCCTGCTCAGTTTGTTTCAGATCAAGGACTTGAACGTCCTACATCCCAGTGAGGTGCCCTGGGATCATCCAGCTCTTGGCTGGTCTGGGACCATTCCCTCTCTCTCCAGTACTCTGGTCTGTACTCTGGAGTACTTACTTTTTGTGGAAACGTTTAATTGTTTGTAACTGCAGGGTTTTGGATGTTGGGCTGCCAGATCTCACCTGAATGCTAGCACTATCATGAGTCAGTCTGTCTCATTCTTGTATATATATTTAGTTATACAAAGAAGAATGATGCTAACAGAATAGAGCAGGATAGAGACTGACTCAATAGACGGCCCATTAAGCTGCACATGTAGGGTGTATGAGACCAAGGTCCAACTCCTTTCTCTAAGGAATATTTATTTATGCAAAATGGAAGAAACCCAGCAGGGGACACGTGAAGACGCCCATCCTAGACTAGCAAACAGCCTGGCAATCAGAGTACTCCCTTAGACTAAGGGGACCAAGGTTCAGGTCTCTAGTCTGAACCAGACGTAAGTGATATTGGATGCGCAGCAGTAGTTCTCAGCTATTTCTGATACCAAACCAAAGTTCTCTCTGGCTTTTCCCATTAGATGCATTATTGATTCCCTTTTGTTTAGTGCTAGCTAGGTTTTCTAATTAAGCAGTGACTTTAATTATACCACAAAGCATATAACATAGATCTTGATTATTAACACTGGCCCATGGGATAATGAAAGGAGGGCAGACTGGCAAATCGAAATTAAACAGAATCATAAAAATGAATGACCTTACCCAAAAACCCATCCTACATTCTAATGCAATAATTTCCCCCTTGTTACATTTTTACAGTATCTTCCCGCATATTAATTGTCTAAGTCAAATTCTGCACGACTGTCAGCTCCAATAAACATAGATTTAATGGAAGCTG
Source organism: Crocodylus siamensis (assembly GCF_052110815.1). NCBI lineage: Eukaryota > Metazoa > Chordata > Crocodylia > Crocodylidae > Crocodylus > Crocodylus siamensis. Next base: position 63,108,303 of record NC_143403.1, read on the forward strand.
TATTCAAGCAGTCGGTAAGCTAGGGATTTCATGAATACTTGATTACAGCAATGTGTTTAAACACAGGAAATTTTGATGTTCTTCCTGCATCTTGCCTTTATTGAGCAGTATGGGCAGCCCGTGAGTGCCTTACTGCCCAATTTCTAAGGTGAATGATAGTCATTACAACGTGCTCAGCTAAGAAGGATAACCAGAAGCATAGAAGAATACCTGGAGAAAGCTTTCTACCAGCAACATCTATTGCAGAATGGAACAGCCTCCTGGGGGTAGCTAGAGAAGATACTTCTAACAGCAGTAGTATATACAGCCTTGGCAGCAATCTTTTAATGTGCAGGGATGGGCCAAATGAACAAGAAGGACTTTTCTCCCCTAATTTCCTTATTTACTCTTCTTATGTTCTTCAGTGTCAACTGCATGGGTGTCTTAGACACAGATTACTCTTTCTAAACCAAGTACTATGTTGAGAGAAATGGTAAATTTATGAATATAGAGAAGATCTAGTACTGCTTAAGAGAAAAGGCATTTTTCCCTCCATTGGAACTGCAGCATCGGGATCAGTCGAGCTGAAAAAGCTACAGTTCTCCATAGGCCACTGTTTTATAGAACGTGTGAGTCTGAACCCAAAGAGGGGTCTAAGTTTCTGAGTCCTTGAAATAAATAAGGCAGAGCTATTCGTCTTCTCTTGCTGTCGTCTCACCAAGAAATGTTATTGTGCCTTATGTCAGCTGAACATTATGGGGTATATAGCAGCAAAATTTTGAGACTGAGCCAGTTTTACCTAGTTCTGGGGAAGCGATATCATTTTCTTTGCAGTGCTTGAGACCCTAGTTCTTGCTGCTGAAGTTGGCTCAAGAGAGGTGGTGCGGGGATATTTTATATGACTGACTCCAGAATAATCCTACAACCTAGTAGGAAGAAAAGAGCAAGCATTGACTTTAAGAGGTTGGGGAGATTGCAACTTGCTAAGTTCACATCTAATTCTTGCATGAAAAGGGGACTTACCTGCCCCCTAATTTTGCTTAAAATTTGTACATGAGTTTAGTGCAGCGCAAGATCTAAAGTGCATGATATTTCCGAGTTCATTGCTTACTTGTCTTTAATAAGAGGACTCTTCTGTAAAGGAAGATAGAGGTTCCCACATCACTGCAGGTTGCTCTTACCTTACCTGTTCTTCCTTACGCTGAGCCAAAAACCACTTAAGTTGGCAGATGTGCAGTACATAGCACTCTCGTTTCGTTTAAGGACAAAAGGCTTGAGTAACCTGATTAGCTTACCTTTTTAGGATGTGACTGTCTTTGATGAAAAGACAGCGCAGCAGATCTGTGCAGCTGCTTACCCATCTGTGGCCTTAGAGCCACTTAGTGCCACCAAATTGAGCACTGCTGATTTGGATTGCTTTCCACTTGTGTGAGCACTTTACTAGGCATAAATACAAAGAAGAAGAAATTCACTGGCCTCCACTCCAAAGCCGAGCGCACCCATTACTGCTGCAGAATGCACGCACCTTTAAAAGAAACTCAGCTTGGGGAGAAGCGTTCAAACCCGCATTTAACATATCTGAGCCTCTTGGATAGGCAAAACTGGGCTGGAAGTCTCACAGGAGCATCCTTCATCAATACTTCTCTCATGTCTGCCTGTAGTTCATGCTGGAAGTGCTGAGCCTGCAAAAAACGGTTTTTGAGCTTGGTTCTTAAGTGACTGAAGATTCAGTGGTAAAAAAGAATCATTTATTTGAACTAACTAGTTCATCTTTACTTCACATGCCCGGAGAATTCTCTGGTGTGTTATTCAGCTGCTTTACAGGGCCATTGAATCACAAGGATGCAACCCAGAATTGAGGCCAGTGCATGCAGCTTCACAGCTGCCCCTATACCATGATGGAGGACTTGGCTCAGTACTAAGCTAATTGCTCTTGGAAAGAGTTCTAGAAGTTATTTAAGACCAAAGGAGGTTTTCCCCCATAAGAGCTGCAGCATTCGCCTCAATCACACTGGAAAAGGGCAATTCCCCATTGTCCTCTCAATAAAGAATATGCATAAGATTTGACAAGTTTTTTAAAGGCCAGTTAGATGCAACCAAATCTCTGCAGGACATACAGCCCCCACGGTGGCTCCTTGGGCCGCAGATGTAACTTGTGCAGTCTTGAATTGCAACATGTCATCAGCCAGAGAGGAACGCAAAATAGCGTAGAAGGAATGACACAAATAGCAGGTGCACGTGGGCACTAATAGAGGTATCTACTACTGGCATGTCCTCAACAATTACCCTTTTAAAGCGCTAGAGAATAGGAGCAAAAAAGGCATTCTTCTGTTCACTGTCCTTTTTATCAAAACAGGATGAACGATGAGCAAAATACTAGCTGATGTAAATTGGCTACCCATTTCATTATAAAACGATACTGTGCCTGTATTATAGACACATAGAGCAAAGTGTGGTATTTAGGTCTTTTCCTTTGCAGTCCGGAGCAGACTTGCATTGCATATTTCACCTGCCCATTTCCTGGTGGTTTCCATGGGCTTTTAACTATTGAGCGACCACCAGCGTCGACCAGGTTTGGCAGTGCTGAACCAGGGGCAGAATTTTGCCCATGCTTTTCTTCAGATACTTCGGGTTGGTCTTTCATAATTCCCTACATGAGTCCTTGTAAAACTGAGCCAAGTGTGTATACAGCTCTGGAAGGGCCATCCAAAATAATTCCTACCCATGAATGGTTTGGAGTTAACATGAATACACCTCTGCAGTGGCATTTTTAAAGCTCATTTAATTTCCATCCCTTGGGCATATTTCTGATTGTTGCCTGCTATAAGTTCCAGGGAGAAAAGGGTAGTCTTGTAAATCTCTAATCTGTCGTGCTATGTTACACTTCACTTTCTAATGTCAAAGAATAAAAGGGAAGTAATGGGCCAGACCCTGCCATGAATATAGTGTATTGTCCCCATTTTGTATTTTAAGCGCATCCCATCAAATTGAATTTTTTAGTCTTTGTCAGGTTTAAAGCGTTAACATTTTGCGATTAATGGTCGTCCCCTCATATTGCTTAAAACTTGTACACTAGTGCAGCGCAAGATCAAAAGTGCATGATATGTCCAAGTGCATTGCTTACTTGTCTTTAATAAGGTGTCTATTTTTGGTACCTGTGATGAGGCAATCCATCTTATTGGTTGGTGTGCATCACAGTTCAGCTGTGAGCAGATTTCAGCTGGGGGGGTCCCAGAAAATTTTTGTTTTGACTTCTGTTGATAAAAGCACAAACGGGCCAAAATGTCAGACAGTTTTACTCATCTGTCCGAAATAAAAGTGAGTTATGAACTCCAAGTCAGCACAGCGTTTCATTTTAATGGCATCAATGCTTGTTTGGCTCGCTTGTGCCTCTAGTTTTGACTGAATGTACTGCTTATAAAAGTAAGGCGCTCTTACAACTAGCGAGAACCAGAGGTAGGTTAGCATTGCCCAGCAGGTAAGCTGTAAGCTCCACATCTCAGTCAGCCCACAGGACAGCTTGACCATTTCACTCCAGCTCAATTTTTAAATGCTTTCCAGCATCTTGCTTTTCCTGAAACATGCCTGCTTATTAGACTGTGAGGCAGTCCTGCAGTTTGGAAAATCTTGGGGCAATTTACTGTTTCTTTAGTAAGTCTGAAAGTTCTTGGCTTTTTCTACATGCCTTCCTCCAGGCCTTCCTCTCAGATCTGGTAAGCTAAACAAGCTCAGACCCGGTCACTCTTGCATAGGAGAACCCAAGGGAAACCCAAGAACTCCAGGAAATTCTGCTGTCCGTAGCATTGTTTTTTTAACCTGGCAGTAAACCAAATACTTTACCATGGTGTAGTGGCCACCAGGAAATCATCTGACAGAACAAATATTACCACTGGTTCATACCGCAAAATAAACCACAAACCACCATAGTGTAACTGAGCTAAGGGCAAAAGGAAGCGATAGCTAGCAAACATGCACCAGATAAAAACATAAGAAGATCCATGCTGGGTCAGAGCAGATCTATCCGCTATTCGATACTCTACCTGACAGCAACCAATAGTGTTTTAGAAAGGCCAGAAGAAACATCTCCAAGCATCCATGAATTTATTCAGTCCCTTTTTGAACGTGGAATACAAGATGTGAGGCCTACACAGGGTACCCACTTTGTAATATCTATAATACATGATATGCCTTCAGGCTTTAGAGCTTTCATCTCTAATTGTCTATCTCATGTGCAGCAGGCTGCCCGTTTCTTGGCTTTTAGAAACTTAACCTAGCGGGGTCACAATTTTACCTGTTTAAATTGGCTACCAGTTGTCAAATAGATACTTAATTAGTTTCCTTCTTTTATTTCATTGGCAAGTACACAATTTATTCTGTGTTTTCGGTCTTTATTCTATAGTTATATATTTTATCTTTAAGGTGACCTAGCCTAGAGTGATATAAAATATACTTTTACCTTTTGTAGCAGAGACAATTGCATAGATTGTGGCAGGCTAGCGCTAACAGCAGCAGTACATTAAAACAAAATGGTTTGGGTTCTTCTACCCAATGAAAACATCCATGTAAAGTTTCTAAAGAGGCCTGCAAAAGGAAAGCCAGTTATTTCTAGCCAAAAGTGGGTACTTGTCTCATTCAGAAGCCTGGAGTAAATTATCATTCACTTTGTGGATGTCTCATTAGGACACAGTTCCCCCGAAGGAACCCTAGGCAGTTTACGGTGAACTCGAGGTAAAACTGACATGGAAGTTTTGCTCCTATATTTTCTTCACTGCCTGCATATAAATACATGACCTGGAGCTAGCACCATTGGCTTACTGCCTTGGTATTATTATTAACCCAAGTGTACCCAAGAGAGTGGTGAATCTGTGTTCTGTTTAACCATCAAGGAACACAACTCCTTTGCGTGATAGTTTGGGGGGCAATTTCCTCTGGAATCATGGAAATAATCTCTTTAAAGGAGTGAGTTAATGTTTGTGGCAAATACAGTAGGTGAAATAGGAATGAGCATTTATATCTACAGATCAAGGGTGGAAGGGAAAAGTGAAAGGAAATGGCATCATTATGAATGCCACTTGAGATGGCTGGGGTAATAGGTATGGTTAATATTCAACTCTCAGTGGTACAATGCATTTGATTCTAGAGCTCTTCCCATTTGCAGAGTATTTGAAAGAGAGAAAGAGTATTTGAAAGAGCAAATGCTCTCTACAGCTCTCATCAATCTCCAGACACTAAAGCTACGGGTCTGAAAATATTTGTTTTGTGGACCAATACAAAAATGACTCTATAGGTCAGTTATTGCCTGTGGAATTCAGCTTGGAAGTCACTGGCTTGAAAGAGCAGATCAAAACAATTATATTGGCAATAAATTAAGGGAATTAATGATGACCAAAAAAAAGCATGTATTGTGTGTGCATATATATGCTCTTATGAGAGAGTGTGTTTAGTTGTGCAAGACTTGCTTTAGTTTCTTAGGCCTCTGGTTCAAGAAAGCAATTAACTGCAGGGTTAAGTTCAGCCCTATCCGGGAAAGAATTTAGATGTGCCTTTACCTTCAAACACATGCTTATATTTTACTTCAGTGAGACTTAAGCATGTGCCTCAATGTTTTCCTGAATCAGAGTGAATTAGTTCCTAATCAAAATTACAGAAGGAATGCACTCATTCTACTTGGATTCATATGAAATCTTTTGCTGTCTCATGGTCAGCACAGCCATTGCTTTCATTTTTCACAGGTTTTCAATGTGAAGCAACTTGATAAGGTCTTGGTAGTTGTTGAGTGATGCTGTAGCTGGTATGGTTCAGGACATCGATGAAAAGCAAAGAGTGACCTGAAGAAGAATGCCTTGCATTCAGAAACTGGTCTGAGTGTATCCCAATCACGCAACTGGTCCAATAAAAGATATCGCACATCAAAAGCCTTGCCTCCTTAATAAGGCCTTATGGGATAGAGAATCTAATATGGATTTTGGTGGCCTAATATGGATTTGGGTGGCCTCTTAGCTTCTTTACAAGTTTGTAACTGTCAAATCCATTTGGGAGCAAATATCCCAGACTCCAGAAAAACTCAAGAATTCCATAGATATCAAGAAGACCTTGATTCAGTCAGTACCTCTTAATAGAGACATGTTTAGAAAGGACATGTGCTTTATTACGATGACTGGTCAGGAAACAGGTCTTTTAGTGCCTCTTTAAAAGAGCATTGCAATCAGTTCCTGGGAATTGCTGAGTTCATATTTTGTGCTGGACAAGATGATTTTTCTTTTCTTTTTTTTAATAAAATGACTGTACATAACTGAGTTGGAAAATAAAACGAAGCATAAGAAATTCTTTTTTACATTTATGCTGAGGTAGCATTGGAGTGATGCTGTAGCCCTGATTTGTCCAGAAAATATGCAAGATGCAAGTTTGGGGTGACATCTGTTATTGGAGCAAATGCATAGTTGTGACTTGAAGAAGAGTAATTTATGCTCAAAAGCTTGTCTAAAATCTTTCCCAATCATGCAGTTGGTCCAGTAAAAAGTAATCGCCCCACAAGATATACTGGCTGCTTTGCTTTTAAGTATTTATATGCTTAAACTCACAGACCTGTTTCATACTATACTGCTCAGCTTTAGCAATCCTTTAATTTAAAAAATGCTGTAAAAAGTTTAATTAGACTTCCATCCAGCAAAGCATTTCACCACATTCCTCGCTCTAAGTTTATAAGAAACCCTGGTGAAGGTAAGATGGGCATATGTGCTTTTGCTGGTTACTGGGACTTGCACATTAAAAACAGTGCGTAAGAGAGAGTTCTGCAAATGATCCCCAGCAAAGATGCAAACTAGAGACTTGTCTGAGCTATACCTGTGGGATCTAGGCCACAGAAAATATATCCTAAAGTTTGAACAAGGTTACAGTATTTGGGTCTGTATGGCAGATAAAGGCACATATACTATATGGATATGATCCAAAGCCTGTTGAGGTCTTCAGATGAAACGTCATCATTTGCTGCTAATTAAGTTTAGTGATAGAAATATTTTTGTGCCCCAACTGTGCGCACACCTTTGCTTTGTCCTCTCGGCCTTGCTATCTGTGAGACGTCCTTTCATAAACCCACTTTTACTGTGGCCATCTTCTTTTTTCAATCCAATATAAAGCATCTAAGCATCATGGATTTAATGCTCCCATTCTCAGCACTAAATCAATGTTCTTTATGCATTTGTTCTTGGAACACAGGCCCACACTGAATCATAATTCTTCTCTGGTACCATAAACTTGGCCTACTTTCAGTCTGACAGAAACTGTTCCATTTAAGGAAAGGGGGAAAAAAAAACCTGGGGGTTACTTTAACGCAAATTATTCCAAGACTATAGGTTAATGCTTTCTATCCCTTCTCCGGCCCCCTCCACCTCTGCCCCCTTTCTATAAGGCACTGTTCCTTCATTGAGCCCTTGGACCACTCCAGTTACCAGGAGGAAGCAGCTTGCGGGCTAAGTGGTAAATGGCGTTGTAACTGGTAGGAGCATAAAATATTAATGTCTTCGCACTGTAGTAACAGCAGGACAAGCTCAGCTGTAAGACAGACTTGCTCAGTTCCTGACCGACCTCCTGTTTGATTATTTACTTCTTCAGTCGTTCTCTATTTGTCTATGGATAGAAAGACACGTCTTGCTGCATAAGTGGATTTGACCAGAGATTAAAGCAGGTCTCCTGCGAAATACAGAAGAGCCCATTAAGAAAGGATTGTTTGCCAAACATGGTGGTGTTTCCTCCTGAGACCGTATAAAACATTGTTAGTTGAGGTAATAGAGGGCAATGATTGTGTTCCACCATCCTCCTCCTCCTCGCACAGCAACATGACAGTAAAGACCTTAATGAAATCCGTAAAGATCTTCAGCATAGTTGCCTTTTGAAACCTTGCATAGCTAAATAAAATTAGTTTCCTCTGATGTCCAGTCAGTGAACCAGGGCAATGGCAAGTAATGTATCAGGTCAGTTAAAATTAAGCAATTTAACTCAAATTTGGAATAGTTAATACCAGCAGCAAACTCCTTAAGATCCAAAGAGTATTAAGAACCCTCTACATTTGCATAATACATTTGAATAATGAATAACTTTGGGGATTCGGCAATCTGTTCATTGTGCAGATGGAAGAAGAAGCTAAATTCCTCAAGTAAATCATTTATTCCAAATTATTCATTTGACTCTTCACTTAGCTTAGTGTCCCTTAGTCATGGCAAGCTCTAGAAGTGCAAAGGTATACAAGTTATTTGAAAAGATGTTGTCTTGAGACTCCTAGTCCAATTTTTCAGATTCAGACTCTTTTTAGATATTTACCTGAACTGAGTCAAGCTTGTTTCAGTTCACTCGTAGCCCAAAGAATGAAAAGTTCCCTCCTTAGAGCTTGCTATGTCACCATGGAAAAGAAAAGGATTTTCCAATAGGGGTGCATGTTGGAGATCACAGTTACAGATGCAGCTGAAGAGATGACTGGATTGCCTTTTGCTTTGCTAAGTGAAAGGCATGACCTCCGGCTGTAAAGTGGCAGTAAGTAGTATGTTTTTTTTTTTAAAAGAAAGCAACAGCAAACTTTGTGAATGCCTTCGATATTTATTATATATAATATAAATTTAAAAAAAAAAATCCTGCCTAACTTAAATAAATACATCCTGGTCTGTAGATCAGCTGCCATTCATTGCAAAGTCTTTATTTGAAATTGGGGATGTTTCAGGTTTGATCAGACAGATCCCATGCTACTCTTTCCGTTCCTTCCTTAGAGAAGTGTAGCTTTTGCAAATAACAGTCGACTCAGGTTTCCAAATAAGAATACAAAATTACTTTTCTCAGAAGATTTGCAGAAAACTTACTGCGTTCCTGGGTATTTTTGCTGGCAAGTGCTTTGGATCAAATTAATTGCTCGTATAAATTGGTCCCACTTCACTGAATTTTATCTGGGTTTTTTTGTTTCACTTTACCTGGTTTTACATAAGCCTGAATCCTACTTTAAGTTTCAAGTTCAAAGAGCCCCCAAATCTCAAAGCAGAACTTAGCCAGTATCGAGTTTTGTCTGGTTTGCCATAGAAGATGGGAGACCCAGGTTCTTGTGAAATTACAACTAGGATTCTTTTCAACCTTTCTGGGGGTTTGAATTTTTGATGAACAGCCTGAAACCAGTCAAGATTTATATGATTTGAGGCTTTCTTTGGAGTATTTTTCAATACTCTCTTTTTACCTGAGGTGCAACAGAAAATAGAAAATAAAGGCATATGGGGATATGATTTTCTTTGGGTTTTTAGCAGGTTTTGAAGCATATTTTGGCTTCTCTACTCATTTCCAATCAGTTTAATGCTTTGTGATTCAGTGTGCACACAGCCAACGGCAGATCAGGATGGGCACACTAGGGGATAGAGTGGAAATTTCTTACAGACGGTGTTTCAAAATGTATTATTTATTCAAGTTGTGATTGACTTTTGTCGGTAACCTTTTTGACTACAGAAATACAGGACAGTGAATGATGTAGTCTTTATCCATTTCTCACATTGTTAACAAAGAGGTTCATTGTGGAAGCGATTGGAACTACTTTCAGCATTTTTATGAAATTATGAAAATGAACATTAGAGGTATTGGGTCTAATTCTTCTATTACTTGTTGTAAATCAGAAGTCACTCATTGATCACTGGCCCTCTGCCTTGCATCTGTTTTATGCTGGTGTGTAACTAAGTTGACTTCAGAGGAGCATTTCCACCAGTGTATGAGTCTTAAACTTAGAGGGCAAGTTCTTTGTGACAGTGGCCATTTTCTTGTTTTATGAGTGTCCAGTGTCCAGCATAATTGGGCTCCAGTCTCTGACTGCAGCCTCTAGGTATTACCACAATAGAAATAGTAAATAATAATCAAACTATTGGCTGGAACATCAGATGGTATAACCTGGTTGAAGTCCAATATTGACTTTCATCACTTGCTTATCCGCGGCCATAGTGCGAAATCCAAATCTGGTAGAGCTGAAAACGTCATCGTTCCAAAGGTTTGCACAGACATACCATAGGAGAGCGATCTTTGATATTTTGACCTTATGACTGGAAAACAGGAAGGAAGAGCGAGATGGTGCCACAGTGTGAAGCAGGGGTCAGCAACCAAAGGCCCATGGGTCGGATATCGCCCCTGGACAAGGGGCTTCAGCAATGGTGCTTCCCACCGTGCTGTGGTGACAAGAAGCGGCAGCAGTGGTGGCTGCGTCCTAGCACCCACCCACCTCTGACTTCAGGTAGTTCACTTTGGCCCACAGCCTGAAAGGGCTGCTGACTGCTGGCGTAGATGGCTTCCTATTTAAAATGCAAGTTCCTCTGCTAGTAATTTGCTCCAGATCCAACCATCATGAAGTCCCCTACCTCTCTGTAGAAATGTGGCAAGCTCCTATAAATGATTCTGCTCTGGCACATGCTTGTATCTACCGTGAGGGGAATGCATTTGATGGTTGGGCATCAGCTACTTCTGGGTGTTTATAGATGAGACGATTAGTGCAGTGGCATGAGTGTGCTTTGTCATTTGACTCAAGAAGGCAAAGAAGACGCAGGGTTGAAATAAGAAGGAAAAAGGGGAACGAAGCGAGTGAGGATTCAGTCGCTACGGTAGAGCTCACTCTCACAATTAATGAGAACTCTGGAGATGACTGTAGAATTGCTGCATGGTGTTAAATGTGCAGCTGACACGTGGGGAAAGGGATTAGATCATTTCACTGGCTGACTTTTGCCGCTTTGTTATTATTGCTGTTGTTCCTGGCTGAGCACTGACGCTGTTGAGCAAGGAGCCAACTTTCAGAGCACAGTCCCCACTTCAAAGAGCAAGATCCAAATCCTTCACTTGCCTGGCACCTGACCGATGGCTGCTGGGGCTCCAGGTTCGAAAGAGGAGTCTGTCTGTGTGTCAAACCTTGTAGGAGCCTTGATTCAGGTTTGCAAAGAGAATAGATTCATTATACACCCAGGAATGGTTGAAGGGGACAAGCGAGAGCTGTGCAGATACAACCCTTGTTGCCCCAATACTGGATCCACATTGCTGCCCCACTGCTGGTTCCACATTGCTGCTGCCCTCCAGACCCCCTCCACCACCAGTGGGGCTACCACTCCCCCACAGCGACATCTGGCCCTGTGAATCCAGCCGAGAAGGTACCCCCAGATCCGACCCAAGGTAAATCTGACACCTCTGTTTCGGTGGATTAACACTGGAAGGCTTCACAGAGCACATCTAAAGGCAAAGTTTGAATGGAAAAAGAGGGTGCAAATCGCAAATGATTTGCAGGCTTTGTTCTGGATTCAGGAACTCGGATGAAACCTAAAGCTTAACAAAATAGGTCAAGTTCCAGGAAGGGCAAAAAATTCAGGCCCTGGAGACTCATTTTTATGACTTAAAGAACTCGGGCATGTGTGTGTAACATCCTGGCAAAGGACTCTTTAATAATGAATGTGTGGACTGAAGGACTATCTTCCACCTACAGGTAGAGATGGAAGGGCTGCTGTCTTTTTGTCATTACATTCAGTTCCTGCAGCAATTTGATGCAGTTTGCTCTATAAGGTAGAACTGGGAGCTAGGACTCCAGAAATCAGCCTCTGTTATTTTGACAAACACTAGCATCGCTCAGTGATCCAAAAAATGAACAGACACGGCAGACAGCGTCAGTGCAAAGCCTCCAAGCACGTCAGTGCAGATACAAATGTAATGATGTTTTTAGAGTAGGAGAAAAGTATGTGAGCACTTCCAACTATTGCTTGGAGAGAACTTTGATCATTAGGGCTAAGCTAATGGCTCTGAGGAGCTGTCTCAAATAACAAGTCTCCATGCACTTCCAACTTGGCTCAAACCTTATCTTGCACATCCCCAAGTAAATTAAAGTGTAGAGAAAGAAGAATGTGTTGATTTTCTTTGGTACTGATATAAAAAAACACTCCAGACAAAGGCTATTCTTTCTGAGAGGGTCTTTGGAAAGGACCATCCATAGGGAAAATATCTCCTAGACACACTATTTACTAGATTTTTTTTAGAAAGAAAAGAAAAGAACAGGAGTGCATCTTGAATTTACTGTCCGAGTCCCCAAGGCCTGGAATAGACTCTCTCCAGTGATGGTGCAAGCACCTACTCTGGACTCCTTTAAGATGTGTTCGGACACTTATCGTGCTGGGCTCCTTTGACCCTGGCTGACTTCCTGCCCCTGGGGCAGGGGGCTGGACTCGATGATCTTCCAAGGTCCCATCCAGCCCTAATGTCTATGAAATCTAGCAGCTTATTTCGCTCCTTTGTTCTAATCCTGCAAAATAGGAGAAAAAAAATTTGTTACTCGTTTGGAAGGAGAAGTCCTGGAATATAACAGTCCACACCTTTCACTAGGAAGAAATGATCAGGGTCAGTAGAAAGTAGAATGGAGCTAGAATTCATGGCCTGACGGTTTCAGTTCCCAATAACCCAATCATTTTACTACCCTTACTGGGTATCTTAGACGTTTAACTGTGTGGGGGGTAGGAGATACAAGCAGTCAGCTCTTCAGCTTTTGTAGATCAGGACCACTCTATTTGGAGCCACAGGAGTGTTTGGGTGCATTCGAAAGGTCAACATGCTCTTAAGTGCGTTGGGAATAGACACTGTGTAAAATATGCACAGATCCATATTAAAAAAAATAATCAGACCTGCTCATTAAAAGAAATCTGTTTGTGCTAACGAGCTGGGACTCAACCATCTTTGCGTTCTTTCTTATCTTTTCATTTACCACTTGAATACCAATGCCCTTCCACCCGTAATGGCTGGGAGGTATGATTCATTCCTTTCTAAAACTCTTTGAGGAACAAAGTGTTTCTTTTTCTTTTGCTGCTGGTATTTGGAGCCAGGTTTCAGCATGTGCAGCAGGTGGGCCTGTAGCTGAGATGCAAAAGATAAACCTGGAGTTGTACCCATCCCACTGGTTCTTTGGAATAACATATTCTATATTAAATTCTTTAAAGATTTATGAAGCCGCTTTAATTCCATTTGCATTTCTTCCTAGAGGGTGTAGCAGTCAGAAATCTCAAAGTATATTGCCTAATACATTTCCAAACTTGGTATATTAAGGTCTGCAAGCAAAAACTCATTGTTGATGCTATACAGAAGGTATACAGAAGCGGGGGGAGTGGAGAAGAGACTGGGGAAGATTTTCTTCCTCTGGTAATCCACTGAGCAACCAGCATTGCAGCAGTGTCAGCCACTCAAAAAAATGGTGCAGCTCAAGTTGATTTGGAAGATGGAAAATAAAAGGCTCTGTTAAAGTAGGGACGTCACACTTTTATATTGGATCAAATGCAAACAGAGCAAAAGAGAGCAGGCCCAGTTGAAAGCAGGTTTCCCTCCAGCTCCACAGGCTGCCAGGAGGATGCTGATGTGCTGTCAAGGACCATTTTGTTTTATCCTGGTCCTGGTTTTTAATCTGGGAACATTTTGTTGTTGCCGTTGTCAATACATTTGTTGCTTCCACAGTGCAAAACCGGCAGCCTTCCTGCTTACCTGCAGCTGAAAAGAAAGTGTTTCTGGTTAGGTTTGGGGGATTAGGAAAAGTTGCATTAGGGAAATGGGACTGCACAAGGGAGATGCCATGTGACTATCACCCCTGCAGTGGAAAAACGTTGTGATATTGAGCTCTCTGTAACCTAAAGGGAAAATCCCCCACCCCTTGTCTTTCTACCCTGGAAACCCAATGCAGAGAGGGCTCTTGCCTTAGGGATCCATCATCAGCTTTACAGAAGCACGGTGCCTCTGGATCTGGGGCAGTGCTCAGCCTGTTCTGTGCTAGGAGCCAAGAGGGTTATAGCACATATCAGCTCTTACCATCTTATCCACCTCTAGCTGACTTGCAGCATTGTTCAGCTGCAGCAATGTCAGGTATTGCAGGTTGCCTGCAGTCACTAGGCCAAAGTCATATTAAGGCTGCGCTCATCTCTTAACACGCTAGCGGCCCAGGAAAGGTGCTGCTCTCTGGAAGGGGTGGTGTTCTGTCACTGCGGGGAAGGTGGGAGATGAGACAAGGGCTTGGGATTCATTCTCACGGCATTTATTTAGGGTAAACCCAATGCTAAATGTTTGCTGGGCTTACTGCAACCACCATGCCAGTCAAATCTCCATTCTCAGGTACCTCCTTACCAGTCTCCATAGGGTTGCAGATATGAATGATTAACTCTCTTCTGGCCCCTTTCATCTGGCAGTTGCTGTTCATCACATTGTAGTAGACCCCACATGTCCCCCAAGATGTTTGGTGCCCTGAGTATGCCATGACTGCCCTGGGTCCTCCAGGCACTCATCTCTTCTGGCTCTGGTGTTCCCTAAAGCACTGACGCACTTCATATCAGTGAACAGATCCCTTTATTAGCACTGCCAGAAATAAGAGCGCACATGCCCTTTACACAGTTTCTTTAATGGTAACATACCCAATCTGAAGGGAGTTCCTGACAAAGCCCTGAAGGCCAATAAACTGAAGAGCACGAGATTAAATTGGTCCTACTGTGCCGTGTTTGGGCTGTCCTGCCAGCCTGCAGGCTGTAGCCTTGAATCCATGGGTGCTGCTGCCTTCCCAACAGGTCAATGGGTGCATCTCTGTTCAGTTCTTGGGCTACAGACTTTTTGGCTTTCCTTTCCCTGCCAACTTGCAGCCTGCTGCTGCTCCTAATCCAGTGCAGGTGCTGAGTGACCTCTTGGCTTCTGGCTGCTGTACTCTCTCTTGTACTGGGGCGATGATGGGACTTTCTGCTGGCTGATTCTGAATGAGCGGATTATATCAGTGCCCAGTAGGATGTCAGAAGATTCAGGGTGGCATTATTTTTGTTCCTGGCATTTCTGGACATTGCTTTTCCCTTTCTGTCCTTCTTAGTCCCCAAAGCCAGGAACAGAACCAACGCAGTTGGAGGCTTCTTGGAGCTTTGACTTCTTAATTTTCCATGCTGGAGGAGGTGCCACTGTCTCTGGAAGTCTAACCTGGCAGACCACAGAAGTCTGGAAAAATCAGACTTTGCTCACAATTTTCTTTTTTCCAATGGAGAAAGTGTTTCAGCTGTGGCCCAGGGGCAGACAAGCCACCAATGTCATCCAGGAGAAGAAGTCTAGGAAGCGGGGTGTGGCAGTCGGTTCCTGGTGCGAAGTGATGATAACCAAGGAGTCGTTCCAGTGAGGCTTCCCTGAGACACCCAATAGGCAGTGAATTGTCACTCTAGATGGGAGCTAGAATTGCTCCGGCTCGTTTAGTGGGTGAAATCTTAACCAGCAGCTTGAAGAAAATATGCTGATTCCCTGACCAAAGGAAAAAGAACTTGTGCAGGCATTGTCATGTCTTCAAATTGCCAATGGGAAGCAATTAATCAGTAAGCGAGAGGAGCTGTGATTGTCTGCAGTTCTGCACGTTGTCTGCCACAGCATTTTCCATCCCATTTATGTCTTTCTATGGAATGACCCTGGTTAGGTTTTGCTATGGTGGCTTAACAGCCATGACGCACGGGACTGGGTTCCCCACTGCGGTGCATTGGCTCTGTGGTAGGTGTTACAACATAGGCACATTCTTTTAGCAACCTTAGTGGTATGATAGGTGTGGATTTTGCTTGAAGGCATCAAAGACACTTTAGTGCAAAAATGCTAATGTAACTGCTCGGCTTCTAATGCGTGTGCTGGTTAGAACTTCTTGGCATAAAGAGTGTATTAATTTGAGGATGCTGCTGTTGTTTCCTGATTATAATATGCAATAGGAAAAGCTTAGGACTCCATGTAGCAAAGCACTGAAGTGCATGCTTAATTTTAAGAATGCAAAACAAAAAAAAAAGCCCATTGCCTGGGACTACTGAGATTTGTAAATTTTAAATGTGCTCGGAGGTGTTTAGTGTACTGCAATGGCAGGTTAAGCTAGTGAGTGTGTCTTTTAAAATGACCCCTCCTGATACCAGCAGTTTTTGCTTACTGAGTTAGAAAATTGTGGATACTAAACTAAATTTGCCCAGCCTAGCTTCATTAAGTTCACTAGAGTTCTACCCGCTTACATCACAAGAAAATTTGGCCCATTTTTTTGCCAGTTATCTTTGAGTAACATTTTAAAAAGCTCTGAAGGAGTCCAAGGGCCAACTTTTCAATGGTGTTTATGTGCTAAATGAAAGAGCCCCCTCAAGGGGCTTTTGAAAGCATCTAAGCCTATTAGACATCAACATCTCATTTTCTGAACTGACTTAGGTACTTAG
This sequence comes from Crocodylus siamensis, assembly GCF_052110815.1. Taxonomy (NCBI): domain Eukaryota; kingdom Metazoa; phylum Chordata; order Crocodylia; family Crocodylidae; genus Crocodylus; species Crocodylus siamensis. The sequence continues at coordinate 63,124,490 of NC_143403.1, forward strand.
GAACTTTGTTGCACTGAAAACAAATGGGATTTGGGGTCCTGAATCACACAAAAATGTGCTTATCAGTTCAATTTCTTTCTCTATTCTTAAGACCTTGACCATAGGAATTTAGGGCTGGAAGGGACCCCAATCTATTAAGTAAAATAAATATTCATGACATGAATTTCAATCCTTATTAAGTTCCAGGTTCTCTCTTTTTCTGTCTAGCAGTTCCTGAAGACCATGTCTAGCAAAAGCCATAATTTAAATAGATGCACTTTTAAGCAAGGGTTAGATCAGCCTCTCCCGTACATGGCAAGCTTCATATTAAATTGCTTTCCAGAAATGTTGTGCTAATAGAGCTATAGTTGAAAGCAAGTTACTGTCTGAGAGGACAGAAATGACTCCATCCGAAAGAAACAACAATGTTGAAATAGTTCATTTTATTACAGGTGCCTCTCTGTGCACCACGGAGCTGAGTAATAGCTGAGCACTTGGATAGGAAAACAGCCTTGTAAACGGTGAACAAATACAATTGCTCTTGGATAATAATTCATTGATTTAAGTACCTAATTGGGCAAGGAAAGAAAGAGATTAAACAAGTTTTGGTTTAGGTTTCAGCTAGGACATAAGAACAGGAACCCTGGCTCTTGTGGGTGTTCCCAGTTCATCAGTAAACCAGCTTTAATAAAAGATCAGGAGCAGAAAGTGAAGGAAGATTATTCGCGTATCCCCGACTTGGGTCACTAGCTTTTATCTAGCTCTTATTTGATGTTACCCCTGGCCTCAGGGATACCTTAAGGCAAACCTAGAAATTAGGTTCAGTTTAAGGTGATAGCACCATGAAGCATGCTAGTCAGCACTCCCATTTGCAATTCTCCTCTGTGCAATTTCCATGCCTGCGAAAGGGATTCTGTCTTCATTACTGTACCTATCATGAATTTGGGATTTGCTCTATAGTTGACAGTCACCCTCTTTCTTGCACTCACCCACTTGAAAACCATGGCAGGTCTGCACTGTTGCCTGCCTCGGCATTGCCTGTGCTTCAGATGCTTTGCCTGCCAGTACATTGAGGCAATAAGGAGAAGCTTGTACGTGTGGCTAGTGACATCCTTTTTTTTTATTTAGTTAGTTAGTTAGTTAGTTTCCCATGTTAAGCCAGTGGAAGGACTTCTCGGTTTCATGTAACTTCTGGCATGGGTAATACTCAGCATATATTTGGGTCTGAACCAGAAAGAAGAGACAACGCTTCCCATTTATTTTGTGAGTGATCTGTCTAAGGTAATTATGGCCCCTACTGTTCACTGCCTCTCGCTCTTAAATGCGTTTACATTCCCATTGTTGGTGAAGTGGAGAAATATGCTACCCCCACTTTCCACAGGGGGAGCAGAGAGGCCGAAGGACAGATTTCTAAGGGTATGAAGGGTTCCTAAGTGACTTAAACCCAAACTTCCTATATTCTGCATTAGTGCCCCCTAAACATCAGACCATGTTTGTTCTCCAAGCTCAGTGCTTTGGCTGCTGGAACCATTTAGGTTACACTGGGCATATCCAGTGGCTTAGCAAAGATACTGGCCAACAGTTGTTCTCAGGCTACCATGGCATCATCTCGGTTGCCATGCTCATTCTTGTACTACTAATAGAAGGCCCAATCCTCATCTTGCAAGAACATGACATCCATCTAACCCGGGGTGGGCAAAATACAGCCCGTAGGCTGGATCTAACCTGCCTAGGGATTTTGTCCATTTTGTGGCAGGTCCCTCAGCCCCACCCAGCCCAGCTGCGGGCAGCAGCCCAGGCAACGGTGCATGCTGCCGGTCCCAGATGTGCAGCAGGGTTGTGGCCGTGTGATGGCCGGACTCTGCTTCCCGGCAGGCCCTGCGGTGGCAACTCGTTTCAGCTGCTGTTGCCAGTCTCCACTGCTGCCACTGGACCCTGCGCCTGCTCCGGGGGGGGTGGCAAACAGAGTGGGGGGTGGTCTCTATGGAGACTGGTTAGAGTCTCTGTGGAGGCCAGCCAAAACCTATGCGGGCAGGGTTAGCAGCCAGGTGGAGGGGAGGGGTTGGGATGGGAGGGGGCTGCGGATGGATGGGGGGTCATGGCCGGTGGGTAGGGCCAGGATCATGGGCCAGGGCTGTGACACCACAGCATCGGGACCCAGGGTAGAGCTATGATCTGCTGCCCACACATCCCCATGATGGGCACTGGTTCTGTGGGCAGCAGACTGAGCTTCTGCCTCAGTCCCCAGCCCTGTGCTGTCACCACCCCACAATGCCAAGCCTGAGCCCTGCCTGCCCGTTCAGCTCCTGGATGCTGCTCCCTGCCCACCCACAGCTCCATCTCATCCCTCCGGCGCAGCGCAGAGGCCACTTGGGGAGTTTTGATGAGCTGTTGTGGGGAGTGGGGAGGGTGCTGACCCAGCACGGTGTGGGAGGGGAAGGGGGGTGCTGACCTGACAACAGCTCACCAAAATGTCCTAAGTGGCCCTACAGCCCAAATAATTGCCCACCCTGCTCTAAACCCAGCCAGCTCCAGATGTATACTGGTCTAAATGAGGATGGAAGCAGAATCAAACTCATGATGCCTTTTTTTTTTCCAGGGGCCTGCTACTTTGTTGCCTTTCTCTATGCACTATTTTAAAATACCATCTCCCATAACAGGAATTCCAGTTTATTACTCGCTGGTGCCTCTGGTGCATTTAAAAATGAATGATCCCGGTTCACTTCCAACAGAAACTTGGCACAAGCAAGAGGAGAATCTGATCCAAAGAGAAACTCAAGTAAAGAATCTAACTCTCACAATATTCACAGTTCTTGCTAAACCCAGTTCTTGCCTGAGTTATTTTTAGATGACACAAGAATGCTGCTCATAAAGAAGTTATGCCCAGTGGTCCTCTTTCTTGTACAGGTTCCTCACAAGTGGACTTTAAATAACCATGGTAACACTACAATCAATGTCAAGACTGAAAATAAGGTTGGAACGAGTAGGAATCCTGAATAATTGTTCATTTCTAAATTTCATAACAGATTTCCAGAGGTTACCTAGCAGTCAAGCAGTTGTCACCCCCCAAAAAATAACTGCTAATGGTGGGAGGAGGGGAAAAGGGAATCATTATGCTGAAGTGATGAGCAAAGAGGTCAGAAAGTTGCATAGGAACAGGAAAAGTTGTTTCCTGTAGTATCATTAGCAGCATTTTAGAGGAGAGGCTCAGTAATTGCTATGGTAATTTGGAATGGCTTTTGACTGTGAGAACATGGAGGTAATTTTTTAAGTTGGTTTCTTTGCTAGTGGGAGACATTTTCATTAAAACAAGGCAGCATGGTGCAGCAAACAAGGCGCTGCACTGGGACTTGGGGATCTCAGTCCTATTTCTGGCTCTGACGTTTGCTGTCTGGCTCTGGCAAGTCACTTTTTGCTTCTCCAGGCCTGTTTCTCTTCCCATAGTTGTTGGTAAGGGACTGGGGAGGTGGCAGAGCTTGTTTCTCACTGTCTGTGGATACAGAAGTTGGACCCCATCTTACCTGATGTTTCTAGCCGTCCTGAAGAAAGAGCAACTAAGCCCCCGTTATTCAGCCACACAATAATATCCTTTAGGTTGTGTTATTATTTCATGTGTCATGATCTAGTAACCATCTGCATTTTGATGATCCTTTCTTCCTGATTTTGGTTGTGTCCCTACCTTTAGCCCCCTTAAACCTGCAGAAGGCTGCAATTCCCATGATACAAGGGGGGCATCAGCAAAGAGGCTTGCATCCTCTGCCTGCCAGACAGCTGTTATCTGCCAGGAGGGTGGTGGCAGGATTGGTGGATCAGAGACTACACCGATCTCCCAGCCAGTCCATTTCTGTCCCTGTGAAAGGAGAGTTGCTGCAAGAGCTGCTGTGTTGGAATTATGTTAGCTTCAGTAGATGCAGTTTGATTCTGCTGCCACTCACTCACTGCCCTGATGTGGCAGAGGATTTGTACCTTGTTAAATCAGGGATGGGAAAAATATGGTCCACGGGCTAGATCTGGCCTGTGCAGGGGCTTTATCTGGCCCACGGTGGGTCCCTCGGTCCCGCCAGGTCCAGGCATCCTCCTGCCGTGATGTGTCCTGCCACCCTCTGGGCATGCAGCAGTACTGGGGCAGCTTTGCAGGTGGACAGCCTTTCTAGGCAGCCCAGGTGGCAGCAGCTCCTTCTGGCTGCCACTGCCCCTGGTCCCAGCCCTGGGATGTGTGCACAGCCCTGCCCCGTGCCTGCTGCGGACTTGCCTGCTCACACTGAACCACTGCAGCAACAGCAGTGCTGGCAGGACAGAAGTGTGCTTGGCATGGGGGGAAAGCTGTCTTACCCCCTTTCACCACTGCCCAGTGCTTCCTGCAGCAGCCGTGTGAAGCCTGCGCTGGGCTGCCCTGTGGCTCCACTGCCATTAGGGCAGTGGGGGCAGCACAGAAGAGCTGCAGGGCAGCCCAGCACAGGCTCTAGACAGCAGTAGCAGGAAATGCTCAGCAGGGGCGAGGGGCAGGGGCCGCTTCTGCTCTGCACCGAATACACTTCTGCCCTATCGGTGCTGCTGTTGATGCAGCAGCTGTTTAGTGAGAGCAGGCAAGTCTGCAGCAGGTGTGGGGTGGGTCCAGACTGTGCGCGGGTCCCCGCCAGTATCACAGGGCTGAGGCCAGTGACTGCTACCACCTGGGCTGCCTACAAAGGCAGTCCAATGTGGAACTGCCCCAACCCCACTGCGTGCCCAGGGAGACGGCAGTACGCACCACTGTTGGGAGTGCAAAGTAGGCATGGGGGCCGGATTGGGGCTGTGTGCATTTCTGGCTGATCCGTACCTGCCAGGGTGAGTCTAGAACAGGCGGCTGTGTGCTGGTGGTGGTGGGGAGGCACTGCAGGGCACGTGGGCTCCAGGCGGTTGCAGGGAGGGGGTGGATGCTGACCAGTTTAGGGAAGTGCACGGGGGGGTCTCCCACGCACACCCCACCATACCACACCCTCTCCCAAACACAATCACATACCCCACAAACACCATACCCACCCACCACCCTCTCCCTACCCTCCTGTACACACACCCATGGGCCTCTGGGGGGAGCCCCACTCACTGTTACCTGAACACATGTACCCACACCCTCCTACATACATACCCCCAGCCACCTTCTTCCTCCACAAACCCTGTACCCACCCAGCCACCCACATCCACATGTGCCCCCCCCACAAACTCCATACTCCTCCCCACCCCCACAATATACAAGAGTAAGACTTCATTTTGAGCTATTATGCAATCACTTCCATATACATGACAGAAACGCACACAAATCAAGACAAAAATATCTTTTAAAAATAACATTAAAATATGTTATTGTAGAAGTTTGATTTTTTAGTATATAATTTTTTTTCTGGTTCCTAGATAGCAAACCCCCTTCACAAAAGGAGTACATCTGGGGCAAGGGGAGGGACTGCTAGTGGCAAAGGTCAAGGGTTAGGGGGTGGGGCTTCCAGCTGCAAGATGATGACCAGGGGTGTGGCTATCCTTGCGGTCTTCAACAGCTCACCAAAACTCATTAAGCAGCCCTCCAGCTGAAATAATTGCCTACCCCTGTGTTAGGCCATGTGTAGATGAAGCAAGGGGCGTGTGTGCAGGACACTTTAAAGTGGGGTAAATGCTTTTACACCGCTTTAATGGTGTCGGTGTTTGCATGCCTCAGTGGGGTATTGTGCATTAATTCCAGCTACTGTAGAAAATTCAGCAGTGAAATGTACCTTAAATGACTTGGGCTGCAGCAAACTAAAACTTCTCCGAGGAGTTTTACTTTGCTCCCCCTACAGCTGTGGAGCAAAGCACTAGGCTCTGTGCAGCTCCGCAGCTCTGCAGGAAACCCTGCAGGCAGCCTGGCAGCAGCCCAGGAAGGCAGGCTCTGCCCAAGAAAAGTGGTGAGCCTGATCTTTCCCACCCCCCCACCTCTCTCTTGGAGCCTGTCTGCCCACCTGAGGTGTGTGGGGGCCTGGTGCTTCCCTCTGTGGCTCTGGTGCCCCCTGGGACCACTGGAGCTGGGTGCCTGTGGGTGGGTGCTGCCTGGGGGCAGGGAGGGCATCTCTGTCACGGAGGGAAGCCCAGTCCCTCCTGTAGCCCAGGAACCACTCGCCCTCTCTCCCCGCTGCCAGAGAGGCAGGTGAGTCGGGTGTGCACGCGAGATGGGGGTTTCATCGGCCCTAAATTGAAGTGGTGTATTTAAAAAACTCACTGCTTCAATTTAGGGCCCCCGTTTCATCTACACACCCTTAAATGCTAACCTTGTGATGGCCATCATTTACCATTTAGCTGTAGGTCTGAGGATGAATGACTACCTGTATGAATCGGCTACGCCTAAGAATGATTCTTAAATTGACACACACATCAGTCCAATAGGACAGATATGCACATGATAAGCACTTCTAGGGCAGGAGGCCCAGTCAACATTGGTGGGATGCTTATTTCTCTTCAAAAATAGATGTGTCACGCTAATGTCAACCTCTTCTTTTTGTTTCTCCCCATCTTCTAATTTCTGAACATTCAGGGACAGAGAGACCAACCAAGCCTTCCCCCCGGCACTGGGTGATTTCCTAATAAAGTCACAACCACACTACAACATATTTAGCCTTTGTTTCGGGTGGGCGCAGGGAACATAGTTCCCCCCATTTGATTCGGAGGTTTGAAGAATGTTGTAATTTTGTGTGTTTCTTGCACTGGATTAGATGGTGGTTGTCATTTATGTTTGTTTCTCTGTCTACCTATCATTGCCATAGATGATGTCAAAAAGAGACTGTGTAGGGTTTACCAGACTGTACATTAGGTAACAGATATTTCTATGGGAGAGATTTGCATGGCTTACAATCTTTTCCAATTCTACCAGCATATTTTAGTCCTGTATTTTTAGTTGAAGTGACAAATTTAATTTGAAGTGACAACCTTTTCTTATTTTGAACTCGGGGTACAGAATATTTGTTGGTACAGAATCTTTATTTGCTATTGGGGTTTCAGTAGTCCATATAAATGCCCATCACCAATAAGCAACAGCAAAACTAGTGAAAACTACTGCTCGTGACGTATAGACACAAGGCAATAGAATTTGAAAAATATGGTTGACCAAATTGTGGCTGTAAATTTTGCAAATGCATCCTTCAAGGCATGAATTTGGAAGTCCTGTAATTACCTCAAAATTAGTGTAACTGTTTGTTGGGGGAGGGTGGGTGCAAATGAGGCACCAGTTCTAGGTGCTAACTTGGGGTGGGGGCACAAAAATAGCAGCCGTTACTGGTCTTGGTGACTACACTGTCCCATGCATCGCCACTGCTGAGGCCCCAAAATCGTCTAGCTATGCCCCTGTGCCCAGCTGACAAGACAAGGGCTTGTTTGCATGGACACATGTGGAGTTTGCTTTGGTATTCATAGAGTTAACTTTCAGAATTTCTGCAGTTTTTACTTTGAAGCTAATTGGAAATTTGGGTCCACATCCTATGTCCATTTAAGCCAATAACATCCCATTGACATTAGTGGAACAGAGCTACAATCCTTAATGTGATGCTTTTTCTAACGTCTTAGAGCAAAAAATATTAATTGATAAAGGTTCTGTATTGCTTCATTTTTATAAGACACTTTCAGCTTTCCTGAAACTAAAATTGCCCACAAATCCTGTCTACATGCAGGCATAAGCAAATGTATGGTTCTTTTTTCATTAAGCTGATTAAGCGTTAGCAGCACTTAACTAGGTGATTTGTCTTTTGTGTTAAACTGGTCTTTATTTGCACCCGAATAGAATGTTACCTTGGGGATGCCATTTGTTACAGTAGTTTATAATGAACAAGATCGGTATGTCCACGTGCTGGGGAGGAGGGACGTGAAACCCATTTTTTCCATGTATTTAACATCTCAGTCTCTTACTGGGTTTTAGTTCTTGCCTTGTTCTCTACAGGTGCAAGCAGATGACCTACCCTGATGACCTGCCCCAGATTTCAGTGGTGTTTATTTTTGTAAACGAGGCACTGTCTGTCATCTTGCGCTCTGTGCACAGTGTTGTGAACCATACTCCATCCCATTTGCTCAAGGAGATCATTCTGGTGGACGACAACAGTGATAACGGTGAACATTACTAACATCTGCTTTTTATTCTTATGTGTTTTATCTTGTGTTTCCTAATGGGACTGACATGTAAACCAATACTACCTTGCCTGCTTCTATTTAAATGGAGTTTTCTAATATTTGCCTGAATGGGAATTCAGTCGGGGCCCATCTAAATGAGACGGATTGGGGAAATTCACAAATAAAACTTCTGATTTGTAAATAAGAAGTTGGATCTCAAACTGGTGACAATGAAAATTAAACTATCTTCCTTGAAGTCAGTAGGGTTGACCAACTGAGGATCTGGTCCCATGTGCCCAGTAAGGTTGTGCTACTAAATTACTGAAATGACCCATTTGAGTAACTACATATTGGCATAAGTAAGGTTTGTAAGATCCAATACATTCTTGCATAAAATTCTTGCCAGAATATAAAACTTTACCAAAACTGGGTGTTTTTTTAAAGCTTCAGACAGTTTATTCGGTTGCCAAATTTTCACCAGGACGATATGTTAGTGAATAGCCCCAAATCTCAAATTTAACAATTATGTTTAAACAGGAAATTGAAGCTACTGAGTCTTTCTGAGGATAGTGTCCTCTCTTGTCTACCTAGGGATTGTCTACCAGTGGAAGCAATTCCACTGAAGTCCACACAGTTGTTCCCAGCTGACTTGGGTGTGAGTTAAGATCAGAATCTGATTCTGAATTGTTTTGGTACTCAACATGTATCAGTTAGCTTGTTTGAATCAAACGACAAGAATGGGCACAAAGCCAATGGAACAATGAAGTCATGAAGTTAATGAGGACAAAAATAACGTGCGGTAACTAATATTAATCTTGACACAACTAAAAATATAGATCAGCATGACCTTTTCCGTGTTAACAATTATGTTGTAAAGGTACATATTCTTTTTGTTTCACGGTGTTTCTACCTAAGAAAAAAAATGAAGGTTCAGTGTCTTCAAATAGCTCCAGCTAAAATAAGAGCTCAAGTATAGCATTTTCCTGCTAGCCCAGCAATTTAAACCCTCCTTTTTCAGACAGTAGTCTTTCTCAAGAACTTCAGAAAAGTGGGTCAGAGAGAGAAACAATGAAATAAAATAATAATAAAGATGATGATAATAAAATCCACGCCCAAAAGTACAAGACATAGAAATGCTTGGTCAAATTCTACTCTCACTTACACCAGTATGATTATCAAGTCATGATTTAAGTTTACTGGGGTTATTTAGGACATTGACCAGTGTAAGAGAGAGCAGAATTTGAGTTGGCGACTGCAAGTAGCTTTCCCTACTGCTTTTCCAGGTAATTAAGGATGAACCACATTCTTTGGTTTGAATGGTAATTGTTCTATTCTGTAATATGGAGAGCCTCAGCAGAGGTCCCTAATGCCATGGAGGCTACCACAAATGTATTTAGTAAATATATAATGTCTGAAATCTTGTAAGTAAAATTTAGTCTAAATAATAACAAGGCTGAGGCTTTTTAAAGAAGCAGATAACAATTTGTCTCTCTCTGAGCCTACTGAAAGGAAGCAGCTGGTGAATTTGGACTTGCATGTCATTAAATGAGGTAAATGGAACAGAGAAGGAGGCCTGGTTTTTGATTTTCAGTGCCAGGTTTCATTTTAAGATGAAGATGTATGTGGTTACAGCTTCCGAGTGGCATCTAAGTGCAAACCCTTAAGCTCCCAAGTCTCATTCTGATTTGGCTCAGTGAAGGCATTGGGAAAATTATCATTGGCAAGTGTAAATCAGAATCACCTCCACTGATGTCAACTGAGTGGCAGTGGTACATGATCAGAATTGGGACTGCAACTTCAGGCACCCAAGAAATTGTCCAGGGAACTTACTTGTAAAATTATTTTGGAACTGATTCAAGCTTGAATTTCTCTAAACATTGGACAAAATCCCAAGTCTCATATTGAGCCCCAGTGTCTATAAAAGCCAGTTTCTATAATCTAATAACCAGACTGCATCAGGGGAGATGTAAAGAAACACCTCAATTCCAAGCCAAGGCCTAGGGATTTGGCCTGCTTATGTGAGCAGAATTTGCCAATTATTTGGAAACAGCTAAACTTCGGGATTTTTTCCCCCCATAGTCTTAAAAATGTTTGCTTCAGGATAAATCGGAATGAATTAAGATGCTCTGTTCTTGGTTGGACTGTCTTTGAGAGTGTGCTTATGTTTCTATTTGCAGTTGAGCTGAAGTTCAATCTGGATCAGTATGTCAATAAGAGATACCCAGGCCTGGTGAAAATAGTGCGTAACAACAAACGGGAAGGATTGATTAGAGCCAGAATCCAAGGCTGGAAAGCAGCAACTGCTCCCATTGTTGGTTTCTTCGATGCTCATGTTGAGTTCAACACTGGCTGGTAAGACATGTTGAGTTCAACACTGGCTGGTAAGACATGTTGATGGCCACATGCCTGTCTGCATTCTGTACTTCCCACTGGGAGATCAGTGCTATTACGCTGTATCTTGCATCCCAAATGCTTTGAGACTTGTTCAGTCACAGGGGAGGCAGGAGAACTGCAGGGATGAGCTCACAGGAGGCTGATGTTACAACTACATTAGCAATTTAATTTTAATAATGCAGCCCTGTAAATTGTGGAAGCCTTCTGCAGTAGCTGCTAGATCCACTAAAAACTACTGTTCTCATTTTCATGTGGTTCAACATATCAGGAAGCATTTTTACCTTGAAACTAATCTGATCTCTCTGAAGTTGGGTAATGGGGAAAAGTCTTTCAAGCAAGTTCTGTGCTCAGGAGAGATGGATTTTTTTAAAGGACATTTGCAGATACTTTCACTTTGTTTTATTTTGTTTATTTTCCACTGTCATTAATTTCTTGTTCTGTTTACTCTCTGTAGGTCATTTCCCACTAGAAGCTTGAATATAATTTCCATATACTTTTTTTTCCCTTCTTGTATTCACATTGGGGGAAATTGATTTTTTTTCCCCTTTGTTTCTAATGGGCCTTGAAATTAGCATGCCTCACTTTGTTAGCATCCTGTTTTCCAAGCCAGCGGCACTGATGACATGAGCATAGCTCTGAGTTTAATGGGTCAGATCCTCAGCTAGAGTAAATCTTCAGAACTCTGCTAACTTCTGTGGGCCCAGGCTGCTTGAGCATTTTACTACTGTCAATTCCTCCATTATTCCTGAGGGGCCAGCAGAAGGGGAGAACAAAAGCAGACAAAATCATTTTAGTGTAGGTTATACCAGGCTTTCCTGTTCTGAGATATTTTAGTAAATTCCCCAGTAGGTTTCCCTACTAGTAGGGTTGTGTGAAGCTTCGGTCCCTGATTCGATTTGGCAGAGATTTGGCTTGATTCGGTGGCCGAATCTCCAATCCAACTCCAATCAGGAGACCCTTTAATCTCTCTGAATCCAATCGGAACTCTTCGAATCGTTTCGGAGAGATTCGATGATTCGGACATAGACACAGTTTTAAATGTTTTTTCTGCGTACCTCAAGGTACCAGGCAGCTTGTCAACACTGCAGTGGTGGGGCAGATGGAGCATCTCACAGGAGTGTGGGAGGGTGCCAGCACGCTTGGCGGCAAACTCAGAAGTGGACCAGAAGCACTTCCAGTCTGCTTCTGGGTCTGCTGGGGAGTGCACAGGGGGGCTTCTCCATGCCCCTCCAGCTTGGCGACTGGTATCTCCTGGGTCTGGAGGGGCACCCAGGTTCCCCCTGTGCCTGATCACAGGGCCATGGGGGGCCCCCCAGCGCATTCAGTGGTGGACCCAGGTGTACTTCCCGTCCACTCCTGGGTTCACTGCCAAGCATGTGGGGAACACCCCCATGCTCCTGTGGAACAATTTGCAGTGTTCACGAGCCACGCTTGGTACCTCGAGGTATGTAGGAAAAACATTTAAAGCTGTGTCTGTGTCCAATTCGCTGATTCTCTGAATTGGCATCAAATCTTCATATTTGGATTTGGCCAAATTGAATCACTGTCCTCGATTCAGGCCAAATCTGAATTGAATACGGCCCGTTTTCACACACCCCTACCTACTAGAAGTAAGTTCTGAATGTCGTAGTAGACACTTTCAGCTCAGAAAGAACTAGTAGGTATATGCTACACAGTAGGAACATCCATTCTTCTTCTTGTGTCCTTGTCATAAACTAGATGTTTTTTCCAGAATTGTGCACAAGCGATAGTTTTTTCCATTATTATAGTGAGGTCCTCTTTTGTATAGGTCTCACAGAGGAGTCGGCAAATGAGCAGGTGCTCCATAGCCTGTACTTCAATGCACTCACATATATCCGTATCGTTAGAGTAGTCCCGTTTAATCGTATTTGTTTTTGATCTTCCAGTTTGCATGCACAGGCAATTTAGGCATCACCGTGTTGGCCAGTCCAGATCAGCCACTCTGGAAAGGTCCTCATGGGGTTCCAGGTGCATTTCAGAGGACCTGATTGCATGTAATCTTTCCTTCCATAACCTCAGTCATGCCCTGTCAGCCGGTGTGTTCAATGGTGCAACCCTGGTCACAAAACTTTCATGTCTTAAGCTGTTTAGTTACTTCTGTGTGACCATAGAGCGGATACCTGGGGTCTTTATCTACATCCATTAAAAAACAAAACAAAACAATGCTATTGTATAGCATCTGTGTGCATTTTGGCTTCCTTCTGGGATGAAGCTTCCAAAAAATGATAAAAAGTAGCTCTAGTATTAGCCAAAGAGGAGGTTTATGTTGTTGTTTTGGTAGAGATGCCTGCAAAAGATGTATTAATTATGGGAGGGGGTGAACATTTGCAACTCAACAGTCCTTGTCAAATGGAATATGAAATAAAGTAAGGTGTACTGTATGACTACTGATTTGACTTGGCTTAATTTATTTACCATCCAGCACTCCAGTGACTACCTGAGGGCTATTCTAGTGTCAGTTGTAACCATTTGAAAGTCACTTGTGCTTTGCTTTTTAACCAGTATGTACAATGTGACTTTCAGTGTTTATGCAAGGCAATGGACAGAGACCTAGGAAGTCTAGATGGCTTTTCATTTAGCACCTAGCCCATCAGTTTCTCTCCTCTGCATTGAAGGAAACAATGCTTACCACTTTTATAAAGCACTTTGAGATATGCTGATGTAAACTGGCCTGGGTCATAGCATCATAGCAAAATCAGGGAGATGTGTCATTGTTTCCTTCAAGCTTGTTGTTTTTATGAGCATTGCGAGGGGCCGAGATTAGCATGAAAAGGACCTGATGTAGTGAATGAGACTTTATGTGTACTTCATAAAGGGCTTGCTGAAATGCTTCTTCCCTGGTATAAGCTTCTCTCAACAGATGTGTTTAATTCTTATTACCACCATTGAGCCTATCTCTGCAGCTGCTTGGGGGGATGGTTTCCTTCTGAAAGAGCTCTGCTCATTGAGTAGCAGCAGAAAACTAATGAGTACACCAAATATACATCAAAAGCATAATGTAGCTCATTGCTTCAGAATCACAGATGGGAGCCAACCTTGTTCCTTTATCTTTCTTCTCCTATTCCTCTTTCTCCTAAAAACTTAGATTTGCCTTTCAGCTATCTTAACCACCCTTTCTACCTTCCTGTTTACCCCTCAGTTTCATTGCCCCCACCCTCATGGCCTGACAAAGGAGCCACTTCTCTTGCTTTTCTCCTCCCATCCTTCCAGGTGAAATGGATGTGAAGGAGGTCCTCGAGGTTTGTACCATTTAATATTCCACATGAGGTTATTGTCTACAGGCCCAAGAACACTATGTACCTTATACTTCATCCCAGAAGGAAGCCAAAATGCACACAGTTGCTATACAATAGCATTGTTTTGTTTTGTTTTTTAATGGATGTAGATGAAGACCATGTACTCCTATCCTTTTACAGTATAAAGCTTGAGGGAGTCTTAGGGTGTGGACAAATTAAATGTTTGCATCAGTTTAACAAATAGGGGACAGATAATGTAACTTTGCCCAAGCTGGTGGAGAGTCACCACTCGGGGGGCAAAAGTCCACTGGCGTAAGTTACACCAGTTTAGGTTTCATCTGTCTATGTCTATCCTAGGGTAGCCATTTGCTGAAGACAAATAGGCTACCACCACCTACAGCCCTCCCACCACCTAGTGGACTGGTCCCATAGTAGGCACCTCCTGTGAGATCTGCCCTGGGATAGTAAGTAACACTGAGGCATGTATAGGTCTGCCCCTGCCCTGAGCCAGGCTAGAGTCCTGAATCTTCCTCACACTGAAGCAAAGTATTGCCCACTTCCTGTATCCACCATCAAGATCTCAATCCTGACCGATCCATTTTTGTATGTTGTGCATAACAGCATTCTTTGGTGTCTTCTGGCTTGTAGCTGTTGAAAACTGCATATGTTTCCTTTGTAAGACAATGACAGTGGCTTTTTCTCACAGCAAGAGGCTCCAGTTTTTCACTCAGTTTGTCTCCTAACTTAACAAGTGGGTAAATTTGTAATATTGCCTCCTAAGGGCTGGAAGAGGAGGGTCTTCCAGTCTGAGACCAGACAAGGATTGAACAAGTTTTAACTCGTGTGTGTTGACTTTCCTGGCTCCCCTGTGCAGCTCTTCTAGTCAGTATTGCATGGTCAGCAATTCTTTGGTGCAGCAGTGGCACCCATGTTTCCAACTACAGGGTGTGCCAGAGGAGCGATACCCAACCTTGCTTCAATTCTTCTGTCATTCACTGTTTGTTTATGTGTTTTTTCTGTGCTGGCCATCGTTGACTGCAGGGTCTGTGCACCTCCATGTGTTAATAGATGCAGACAGACACACACACAGTGCCCTTGGCAAGTACTTTTACTGATGGGCGAAGAGGAAGACTTGACTTGCCAAAAGCCATGCAGAAAATCTGTGGCAGAGCTAGGAGTTGGACTCAACTCCTGAACCCCAGTCTAGTCCTTTAACTATGAAACCCATCCCTTCATCTCCGTATTGTCATTGCCAAAACCTGCACCAAGCTGTGTGGCAGTGGGCTATCAGCATGGCAGTTCGGCAGGGGAGCTATAATGCCACTAATAGGGTTTTGATGCATATTCTAACTAGGACCATGATACTTTTACATGAAGCCAAAGATTCCCTGTCAATTTTTAGCCATTGGTTGATATGGGGAAAAAATCACATACAGAGCACAGACCATCTCAGCTTTTTTTGTCAGTGGGACTACCAAGCCCAATCTGCTTTACCCTCTGCAGGTTAATACCTATGTAATCACATTTATTAGGGAGAGGTATAGAGAAATACCTCATCTTTTTCACATGAAATATTCACAGATTGGACACTGACCATATTTCCCTTTAAATAACAGTAGTTCTCTTCACATTTGAGATTTTGCATTATATTGCATTTTACCATATTATACTCTTATAGCTTAGCTCTCCCAAGATGCTGCTTCTATGCTGAAATACAGTCTTGGAGGAGGTAAAAAAATATTCTGAAAGCTGGCGAGTTAAATTAACGACTGAATTATTTAAACTGTGCTGTGCTTAATTGCTTCTTTTTTGCCTCTCAGGTACTGAAATATATTAGCATAGACCAGAGATTTTTCCATTGACCTTTTCCTCATAAGACTTTTGGTAGTGTGAGGTGATATTATTACTCTGGCAGTAATAAGTGGAAAGAACTGGCTGAAATGGGGGTTGTTACCATTAATTGTCAAATGGAGCTTTAAATTCAAAATATGCAAGGATTTCACCATCTGGTTCTTAGGTAAAATTCTACCTGTCCCACAGTATGTCCCGTAGTAAAGGTCCTGCTTCATTACAGAACCCAATATTAATGGAACCAGTAGAATTGTAAAGGTTACGAACTGCAAATATGTACCAGATCCAGGTCTGGAGCCACGCTCAGTCCTGTTGTTGGCTCTTCTAATCTACAGCCATTAGCAAAAGGGTAATCCCCAGATGAGAGAGAAGTGCCTATGCCAGCTCTCTGTCCTCTTCCACAAGCAGCCCTTTGGGGAAGGTTTGCACTGGGACATAGCCAGGTAGAGGGGAAATGGCTGGACTGCTACTGTGCCACAATTATTCCTGGCTCTTGGTGCGGCCCATTGAAAACCTTGAGTGTTGGGGGTGACTCAGAATATCCATGAAAGACAAAGCTTCCCCCTTCTGAGTCATAGGAAAGTAGGGCTGAAAGGGACCTCATGTGGTCTTCTAGTCTGGCTTCCTACTCAAGGCAGGATCATCCCTGACCCAGTGTCTGTCCAATCTGCTTTTGAAAGTTTCTAGGGATGGAGATTCCACAATTTCTCTAGGTAGCCTGTTCCAGTGCCTGAGCACCCTCAAGTCAGAAAAGTCCTTCAAATCTCCAGCCTCCTCTTGCATCTTGAGGCCATTGCTCCTAGTCCCACCTCCTACAGCGAGAAAGAAAAGCCTATCACCATACTTGTGTTTTTGGGAAGGTTTTCTTCACTCAAATCCTAATCCATTTTATATGCCAGAGACGTGTCTAAAAGAGGTAGGCAGGTAGAACGTAACAACGTTCCATGTTTTGGTCTCTCCCCCTGTTAAATTAATTTCATGGGTATTTTTAAGTGTCCGTTCTCTTACCTTTTTTATTGGTAACCCACACACTGGGAAGACAGAGCAGTACAATATTCTTTGAATGAATTTTAGCTGGGAAGAATAAATGGGAACAGATGGTTGTGCTGAGAGGATACAAGGGGAGACTGTCTGGGCTGAGACTTTGGGGGGAAGTCTTCAGAAATAATTTGGTGAACAGAAGGCACAGGATGAGGTCATCATTTTAACAGTTTAATGGTGAGGCAAGCAGTACAGGCCTACTCTTGCCCTCCAGTACATCTGTGCAGCCTGTGCTCTCATCCACAGAGCTATATATCTATCTTCAAGGACAGAATTGAGCCTGTATCTGTTTCTACTGTGTCTTCACTCAGCCTAGCTGTGCTTTGCATTCATTTGTTCATGCAACACTGTCTCTGCTTTAGGCTGTACCTGTTTTCCAGTTAAGCAAGGCACAAGTGGTCTGAGGCTCAGGCCACTGCACAGAAGTTGTTAATTGTTTTGCAGAAGATGTAGAACGTTACACCCTACAGCTTCCCACCCTTGAAATGGTGCAGGAGAGAATAATATAACCAAGAGGAAAGGACTTGACTCAAGTTATACTAGGGAGCAGGGAGAAAGTGTTAATGAAGAGCTGAGGGTGTTAATTCTGTGGCTGGCAAAGAAAAGGTGTTGTGCCTTTGATACTCAAAGTGAATGGCAGAGACCACAACATAATACAGCCATAAAAAGAGTTCTGGGATCCATAAAAGGAGACATAATGATACAGTATTACACTTCCTTCCTATCTTAGGAATTACTTTTTCACCCATCACAGAGGTATCTTAAGTATTTGAATGGAGTTATGCAGTATTGCACTAATTAAGGTTGTGCTGGAGAATGGAGTGTTGTAATAAAGAAGCAGTGGAGTAAGAGTATTCCATTAAGTGATTTCAATATACAAGAGAGATGGAGAAAGCTTGACATGCAAGAAAGGTCCTGGAATATAAGCTATGTCTTCCACAGATCTGTCATGAGCACAGTCCATCATTAGAGATTATCCACAGAAGCAGGAGTGGTTTAAAATATACAATATGTGAACCCTAATGAAATAAGAGCCCAGGAACACGAGGTCTAGGGTTAATCTTTTACAGGTTCCTTTTGTTATGCTCGTGTATAGCACATTGTGTTGAACTGGGCATAAGCAATGGATTCCCAGGGGGTAAGGCTATGCAGAAGGCAGGTTGATTTCTTAGTTATTTATCGCAGTCTCTGCTTCACTTGACCACTTGTATTACATTACTTAAAATTCTGCTTCTGGGTGGGCCTGTAGGATAGTTCAAAGATACCATGCACTTGATATACTTTGTTATACACTTAACCAAAACATCCCAAGGACCACCATAGATTCATAGAAAATTAGAGTTGGAAGGGACCTCAGGAGGTCTTCTAGTCCAGCCCCCTTCATAAAGCTGGACTATGCCCAACTAGATCATCCCAGCCAAGGCTTTTCTAGCTGGGTCTTAAAAACCCCCAAGGATGGAGATTCCACCACCTCTCTGCGTAGCCTGTTCCAGTGGTTTACTACCCTCCTAGTGAGAGTTTTTCCTGATATCCAACTAAACCTCCCTTGCTGCAACTTGAGATCATTGCTCCTTGTTCTGTCTTCTGCCACCACTGAGAACAGTCCAGCTCCATCTTCTTTCAAGCCCCCTTTCAGTCTTCTCTTTAGATTAAATAAGCCCAGTTCCCTCAGCCTCTCCTTATAAGTAATGTCCCCCAGCCCTTGAACCATTTTTATTGCCTTCTGCTGGACTCTTTCCAATTCATCCATATCCTTTCTGTAGTGGGTGGCTCAAAACCAGACACAGTACTCCAGATGTGGCCTTACCCATGCTAAACAGAGGGGAAGAACCACTTGCCTAGATCTGCTGGCAATGCTCCTACCAGTGCAGCCCAGTGTGCTGTTAGCCTTCTTGGCAACAAGGGCAAACTGTTAGCTCATATTCAGTTTATTGGCTGCTATAACCCCCAGCCCCATTTCTGCAGAGCTGCTGCTTAACAAATTAGTCCCCAGGCTGTACCAGGGTGTGGGATTGTTCTGTTCCAAGTGCAGGAGTTGGCACTTGTTCTTATTAAATTCATGAGATTTCTTTTGGTCACATTTGTCATGGTCTCTCTGAATCCTAGCCCTACCCTCCATTGTATCTGCTACTCCCCCCAGCTTGTGGACATGCTGAGGATGGACTCCATCCCATCTTCCAAGTCGCTGATGAAGATATTGAACAAAACCAGCTCCAGGACCAACTCCCGGGAGAATCCACTTGATACCAGCAGCCAATTAGACATCAAGCCATTGATTACTACTCTCAGAGCCTGATGATCTAGCCAGCTTTCTATCCACCTTACAGTCCATTCATCCAGCCCCATATATCTTCAGCTTGTCTGCAAGAATGTTGTGGGAGACCATATAAGAAGCCTTGCTAAAATCAAGGTGTACCACATCCACTGGTTTCCCACATCCACAGAGCCAGTCATCTCATCGTAGAAGGCAATCGGGTTGGTCAGGCATGCGATGCCCTTGGTGAATCCATGGTGACTGTTCCTAATCAGCGTCTTCTTCAACTGCTTTGAGATGGATTCCCTGAAGATCTTCTCCATGATTTTTCCAGGGACTGAGACGAGCCTGACTAGTTCCCTAGGTCCTCCTTTTCCCATTTCTTAAATACGGGCACTGTGTTTGCCCTTTTCCAATCATCCAGGACCTCTCTTGATTACCATGAGTTTTCAAAGATGATAGCCAATGACTCTGCCATCTCATCAGCACCCCTGGGTGTTTCCCACCCAGCCCCATGGACTTGTACACATCCAACTTTTCTAAATAGTCCCTAACCTCTTTTTTTGCCACTGTTGGCTGCTCTCCTCCACCCCGGACTGTGCTGCCAGGTGCTGTAGACTAGGAATTGACCTTGCCTGTGAAGACTGAGAGAGAAACAAGATGAGCACTTCTACCTTTTCCACATCATCTATCACTAGGTTGCCTCCCCCATTCAGTAAAGGACCCACACTTTCCCTGACCTTCCTCTTGTTGCTGACATACTTGTAGAAACCCTTTTTGTTACCCTTCATATCTCTTGCTAGCTGCAACCACTTGTGTTTTGGCCTTCCTGATTTCATCACTGCATGCCCAAGCAATACCTTTATACTCCTCCCAAGTCATTTGTCCGAGTTTCCATTTCTTGTAAGCTTCCTTTCAGTGTTTAAGCTCACTGAAAAATTCCCGGCTAAGCCAAGCTGGTCTTCTGCCATACTTGCTAGTCTGCCTGCACACTGGGATGGTTCATTCCTGTAGCCTCAGTAAGGTTTCTTTAAAATACAGCCAGCTATCCTGCACTCCTCTCCCTCTCCGACTGGCATCCCAAGGGACCCTGCCCATCAGTTTACTGAGCAAGTCAAAGTCTGCTTTTCTGAAGTCCAGGGTCCTTAATCTGTTGCTCTTTCCTCAGGATCTTGAACTCAAATCATCTTATGGTCGCTGCTGCCCAAGTTGGTATCCACCTCTACATTCCCCACCAATTCTTCCCTGTTTGTAAGCATTAGGTTGAGAAGAATGTGGTCCCTAGTTGTCCTCTCCAATACTTGCACCAGGAAGTTGTCCCCAACAGTCTCCAAAAACTTCCTGGATTGCCATCTACCATCACATAAGATCCAGTTGAAATTGGTAAGGTGGCACTGTGTTTGGTGCCGGAAGTAAGACCTGGCTGTCTTCAGCTCTCTGCTGGTATGCCTTTTATGATCACTCTATACAAGCCTGAGATAGCAAGGCTTCCATGGGGGATTGGTTTAAGTATAGCTTTTGGGAAGAAAAGGACACAGGTATTTATCTAGAAAGCCTCTCTTTTTCCAGACCTTTTACCAGTCACTTAGGATGAATTTAGTAGCTTAATGGAATATATGTTTCAGACAGCAAACGTGTACTAACATTACTTAGTTGAATAAAGGGAGAAGCACGTGGCATATGCCATGTGGCCTTTCAGATTTATGGGGCAGTGCCAGCTTACATACAGAGGACATGCCAGAAAAGCAGCTCCAACTATTCATCTACCTAAACAACCTAGAGTGTTCAGTGAAGCATCCTCAGTGCTCTGCAGTGGTGCAGAAAAGAGCTATTCACATTTGGCAGCCGAATGGCTGATCTTCCTCTCCAGCAGGCATATTATGCAGCGTTTGCTCTATTCTGGCTGGTGGGGGCTGCAGGTTTGAAACCTCGAAGGGCAGTTGAGGAATGCTGATAGAGATGTCGGGTAGAACAGATGGGGGATTTGTCTTTCTTCTTTGAGTGCTAGGAAGTGGGTTTGATTTTTTTTATTTTTTTTTTTTAACGGTCTGAGTGCTCATTCACAGCAAAGACATACCACGTGCAATATTTCTCTGACCGTCTCAAATGGAGAAATGTTTCTCAGTAGATTTGCTCTTCTACATACAATAAATAAGATCTGAAGTTTTAACAAAAATACTTGCATTACATTTAACTGCCACGGCTGTGTGAGGCGCACACAGAGCGTAAAATGGAATCCCTTCCTTTGAGCCTGCGATCTTAGTCAATGACTCTGATGTCTCTTCTGGAGGATCTAGAACATGGGCCCAAAAACAAGAATTGCATTTTATGAAACGCGTTGGATTTTTAGCATGTGTTTTCATTAGAAGTTGGATAGCAAACCACGCGTTTTGAAATGTGTGTATAGGGGAAGAGATGATGGGGGACAGAACATTGGAGACCCAGGTTCAAAACCCAACTCCAAATGAGGTAGAAGTTCGACCCTGCCCCTCAAAACATGTTCCTAATAAAATACTGGTCAAAATCATGAAGATTTCATGGAGTTTTGGATCGTGGCAAGTCCAAAAAATTGGAAATATGTTTTGTTGTAAAATTTTTGATCTGCTCAATTACAGATGCAACTTTTAAATGATTTCAGCTCAAAATATTTCAGTGGGGACAGGAAGTGGGCCAGTTCTTCAGGTGCCATAGGCTGGAATGACAATGAAATCAGTGCAGGTCCACCATCTAGCAGCATCTGAAGACCTGTCCTCTGACACCAGTGCAGCCTCTTATATTTTAGTTAGTACGCACTGTTATTGGTGTATTGACGTCTGCAGGTAGCTTGACATTTTTAAAGGATATTTAGTATTATAGTTTTGTTGCACTGAAACCTTGAGGAGTTTGTCTGTAACTTGTTTGGTCAGTGCTCCAGGTAGATGCTATTGGTTTTAGGCTCATGTAGTTCTGTGAAAAATCAGACTGCCTCTGTTTTCCACTGGCATCGACTCCCTTGTAGTCTCATAACGATGTGAGACACTTAGCGTACAATTAGTGCAGGTACACTTAGTGTACAATTTCTGCTGGCATTTGGTCTGCTGAGGCCTAACATAGGCTTCGGAAGAAGCACTTAGTTCAAAGCTGAATATTCCCAATCTGTCACTTTGCAGAAACCATCATGCCCGTGAAATGCACCCAAGCAAATTGTTCCTGTTGCTACATTTAATCATTGGTCAAAAAGAGCTGCTGCTGCTTGACCGTGAACACAGTACCTATGAGAAATAGGTTGGATCTACTTATCACTATACCACCTTCTCACTATAACACTGATTCTGACGTCCCTTCCCCCAAATCAGCAGGAGTTTCGACTGTGACTTCAGGGGCTCCAGGACAGAGCCCATCTCTGATATCGCTATCACAGAGGTGCAAAACAAAGGTGACAAAAGAAAAGACTGTAGGCCTCCCAAGTGTTTCTGTGTAGAGCTAATGAAGAGTTTATGGTTCAGAAAGATCTGAAAAGCTTTGTATTTCCCATTCAAAAACAAAATCCCTGATACCACCAGCCACATATATTTGGATGATGGTTTAAATAGTATGTTCAGTGGTGGATTGCAGTGGCTGCTTGCTGTTTGCTTTCTGTTTAACAGAAAAGGGCACAAGGCCTTTTAAAATGCTTATGTGGCAGGGCAGGCTTTTAAACAAGCCATCATTGCCTTTTGAGGCATGACTGTCACCTGCAAAAAGTTATTCTTTTAATTTTGTGCCTGCAGTTGACTCACAGGCGCAAACTGGACAAGTCTGGCTGCCTTAGCAGCAGGTGCAAAGCAGATGCTTAGAGGTGTGAGTGCTCACATTTGTGTCTGCAGTTCATTGTGCAAGCACAAAAATGCAAGCATTAATTATACCCACCAACTCTAAGGCTGATGCTCAGCCTTGCCGAAAACATATACCCTTGTTCCTCTGTGTGTGTAGAAGAGAACTGCAGAGGCTGGATAAAGCTTTCAAACAACACTGAAACAGAAGAGAAGCATAGTAACTTAAACCTAGAGGTGGCAGCTTTGATACATACTCTAAAGAGCTATAGAAGGATGGCTTATCTATAAATTCATGCTGTCCTCAGAAAGTTGAAATTGCCTGTTTGCAATCACTGATCCCTGTTTCTCTAAAACCGGTCCCAACACTCACTGTTTGTGGCCCGTGACTACGAGGCATTTTATTTATTTTTATATTTATATTTATTTATATATTTGTATGTAAAATGCCTCATAGTCACAGGCAGAGCATGTGTGTGTGTGTGTGTGTGTGTGTGTGTGTATGTATGTATATGTATATGTATGTGTGTGTGTGTGTGTGTGTGTGTGTGTGTGTGTATCTGCATGCTCCACCAGTACATAGAAGATGGTTGCCTCTCCCTTTTACCTGCCTAGAGGATTAATGCATCTGCTTTCTGTCTGAAGCTTTTTCAAATAGCATCATTAGATTGGAGGTAACAATATGTAGGCTAGAAAGTGGGAGATAATAGGTGGCAAAGCCCAAAGATATGGCAGAAAGGGAAGTGGCAGAATCCTAGAAAAGGTGGATTGAGTGCCAACTGCCACTGAGGACGTTCAAAATACAGTCTTAAGATGATGTCTATGTTGCAGCCAGGGGTGTGATAGTTTCATGGGCAGGCATCTCAGTAGCAGTGAAGCTAAGTGGCATGCAGCACAAATTTGTGGGCCTGCCTTTCTTGTTGTCCTGTGGGGCCAGGCCAACTCTCAGGATCTCAGTATTGTGCTCTTCTTAGACAGGAGGGTGTGACACAATTGCATATATACAAACACACAAATCAATTAGGTGCATACACACACATACTACCAGCTCAGGCACATGCACATCCAAACCAGCCTAGGCACATGCATATCTATTACCAATTCAAGCACATACACTATACACCCCAAAAGTTAGACACAGATCATTAATTTGTATATCATGCACACAATGACACACATGCACACACTCACCAGTTCACACACATACAGCCCACCTATACATACACACAGGTAAGTTCCTAACTTGGATGGTACAGTGTGTATGTGTATGCTTGGGGTACCTGGGGGAAGGTTCAGGTGAGAGAGAGTTAAAGTGTAGGGAGTGAAAGTTGCCAGAACTGGGATTAGAACCTGTAGACTACAGAGAAGCTGGCTGAGGAACTGAGGCTTGGGTTTACTTAAGTTGGACTGGGGCTGGAAACTGAAGCGGACAGCTGAGATATTGGGGGCGGGGGCGGGGGCAGATAAGTGGTGGCAAGGAGGAGACAGCCAGGAAAGAAACTGAGGCAGAAACCTGGTTGCTCAGGGGAAAGGAAAAGGCAGTGGGGATAAGACGGTGGGAAAAAACAGGGGGTTTGGAGGCAGAGAGGAGCTCAGGACAGGTGTTGGAGGTGGCAGTGAGCCAGAAGCAGGAGAGGGAGAAATGAGCCAGGAGTTAGAGGGGCAAGGAGCAGAGATTGGAGCAGGGCCAAACCATAGTAAAGCAAAACCCAACTTAGGGGTCCAAATAACACGGCCCCATGAAATTATTGGTACATAGACACAGACAGACACACACTGGCATCAGGACAAAGAGACTCAGTGGAAAGGCTGGAGTCCAGGTAGGGAAGAGAAGCAGAGTCCAAATCCTTGGTTGAAGTGGGGGTGGGGGGTGATAGCTACCTATCCAGGCTAGAAAGGGGTCCTTATCCAGTAGGTGTTGTCCAGAGGGGGGTCACTGGCAGAGCCTCTGGGTGGATAGGTGGTGTGGCATGGTGCTGGTCCAGATGGAAAGGGCATACCACTGGGTTTGACCTTGTGTGACCCTAGTGACAGGAGGCATGCCCAGGCAAGGGTCAGCCTCTGGCCTACTGAGCATGTGTGCTCCATGCAGGGATGTGCAGTTTTGGGTGTCTGTAACAGTGGAGTACAATGGTAGAGTTGCTGGTTCTGCAGGGTCTTTTGTTTTTCAAATGCGGTTCTTGTCTCTGTTCCTGTGTGAGGTCCGTAGTTCCTGGATGAATCAATGCAAGGTGATGGCCCAGTCGCTACAGGCCATTCAGTAGAGGCCTGCTACCATTATATTCCAATCATTCCCAATCACTCTCATTCATCCGGGAACTAATTTACATGGAAGGGGTACATGAATCATACAGTTGCAACACAGGGGATGCCTGGGCAGAGGACACAAGATGGAGGCTTGACATACAAAATGGAAACTTGACATGACTTATGCTAACTTACATATATAGGCCTAAAACAGTAATCACGCAATATAAAAGCAGTACAAACATAATAATTATCACTTATAAAACAGTGGGTATCGATATCAAAATAGCAGGGAACTTAACTGCAAAGCGGGGAGAGAAAAATAAAGCTCACTACCTAAAATAAATGTTCATGCTTATCCTACATCTTAGCTTGCTTATACTTATGTATAGGGAATAGAGAGGGAATGAAAAACTCAGAAATGGCTGTGGAAGGGGAGGGAATGCATTTTAAAATAAATTTAAAAAAAAAGAAAAACTGGGGGTTTTGCTACATGCTCATGTTGAAGTCCATTGGGCTGTGGCTACTTTACTCTTGGTACCCCGGCGAGGTAGATTAAAGCTACTTTGGTATGGCCACACCTGCTGCCACCACAGTTCTGACCTCAGTGTAGCCTTATCCTAAGCAGTATTTTTTGCGTGCTCATGGTGCAAGTACTTCAGGGAAGGGGAGAGGGAAGTTTTCTCCCAAACTGCCAAAGGGCTCCAAAGCAGGAGCTGGGCACAGTGCAGGTCCTGAAGTTCCCGGTTTTGCTAGGAGAACGCAAAGCTAGTTCTGCTGTCACCACCGGCTTTATCAAGACAGAAAGGGTGAAGAAAGGGCCCTGGCTTGGAAAACGTAACTGGGAAGGATGAGGGAGGCCGCTGTGTGAGCTCTTGATATAGTTCACACCAGCAAGAGTACCCGGTTGACTTCTTGGAACTGCCCTTGGAGAGGGGCAAAGCTCCACCCAGACCGTAACAAAGAGCTTTTGCTTGTTGCCATAATTCATCCCAAAGCAGAGTCACTGCATGATCTGATTCCTCTGCAAACCACAGGGATCTCTCTGTTCATCTCTCCATACCTGTGAAATTTCACAGCTCATGTTGCCAAGGAAGTGGGAATAGATGTGTGGTCAGGAAATGTTCAAACACCAGATTGCAGCTCATCATTATGAAGTGTTTAACTCTTGAATTTTATCAACACCTCAGCTCTTTTTGTTCTCAGAGCTGCCAGGAACCTCTGCCTTCCTTTATTGAAGAGGGAGAAAATACACGGTACCCCAGAAACATCCCTGGAGAGGAGGAATAAATATACTAATAATGTAACAGTTTTAAACTAGGACAAGGTCAAAATTGCTATGAAAGTTTTAATTATAATCCTTTAAAAAAACCTTAAGAGAGAGGCCAAACATAGGTGAAATTACCAGCCAAGTCAACAAAGGTTTGGATGACAATGCAACTCAATATATGGAGACAAATGCATCTCTGGTGAAT
This sequence comes from Crocodylus siamensis, assembly GCF_052110815.1. Taxonomy (NCBI): domain Eukaryota; kingdom Metazoa; phylum Chordata; order Crocodylia; family Crocodylidae; genus Crocodylus; species Crocodylus siamensis. The sequence continues at coordinate 63,150,879 of NC_143403.1, forward strand.
GCCACTGGAGCCAGTGGAGTTAGTCCAAGCCTGAATTTAGCTGGCAGTGCCTAACAGTGATAGGAGGCACATGTAGACTGGATTACCTGTGATAAGTAATACAACACAGTATGATGCCACTAAGTCCTTTTGCAGCCTCCAATAACTCTCCATCAGCTAAGTGGCAGGCACAAGTCTTGGCTGCTCCTCTGCAAGACAGACCACTGGGAGTTTAGCAGGGAGGGAGGGGTTGGCAGAGTCCAGGACCTAAGCACTCCTGAGGAAGACTTCAGGAGGAGCTGGAGCCCAGTGGTTGACCAGCTCCGTTCCTCACTCCTCTCCTCACCAATCTGGCAAGACAAGCTGTGAAATGTCACAGGTGTGCAGTTTTTAAGCAGAGGAGCTGCTCTGTTTGGGTTGAGAAATAGCCAACAGAGACTAGATACCGATTCCATCCGTCCGAGGTCCTGGAGCTCAGCGTCCCACGTGGTGAGGTTGCAGCTAGCAAGGTATAGATGGATTGCGTTGTTTTAGAAATCGGCTCTTTCCTGTTCAGGGTACTGAGGGTTTGGGTGTGCATGCCGCTTACTGCCAAGTAACTGAGGGCAGGGATTTGCAGCGTGCCACCTGCTCGCCTGGATGGTTTTACCCCCCCAGCAAATTAAAATTAGCTTACAGCAGTGAAGCCCTCTGTCTCTGAGGCATAAACTATCACAGATTAGTTTTTATGTGCCATGGGGTTGGAACAAATGCACGGGGCTGAGACAGAAGAGTGTATGAGCTAGATATCCCTACCCTTCTTTACCTTACGGTAGACTTGTTTGTGCGCCCAGAACTTCAAATGGAAGTGAGTTCTAGGCTTAGGGACATCAGCATGCAGAGATAAAGGTACTTGCCTGGGGCTGGACTGGGGAGGGAAGAAAACCGAGATCTGGTTCTAATAATGACTTGCTGGAAGTCTTGACACGGCGATCGATTAACTTATCCTCAGGTTCCCCCGCTGTAAAATAGAGGCAGTGACTTTTGCACCTTGAAGTTAATCAGTGTGCTTATGAGGTCCAGTAGGCTGAAATAAAGACTACCAAGGCCTCCTATTGTACAGTGTTGTGCTGACTTCTTTAGCTTTGACGTTCAGCCCTCACTACTTTTAGTTTGCCCAAAATTCGCAAGTGCAAAATTTGATTGCAAAGTAGCTTTTTTGTGCCAGAGTAAAGAGTCTCCAGGTAACATGGTCCTAGCTAGAGGGTCGGCCGCATGAAAATAGAGAATGTCAAACATGACGACAGGACTATGAATCTGGAACAGCTTCTGGCCTTGGTTAGCAGGGCAGTGAGGACTGGTGTTAGTACTTCAGAACCGCAGCTGTCAGATGAACACGATAGATTTGAGGAATGAAAGGCGTGTGGATTGGAAGGTTAACTTCAGATCCTTTCTCAGTCTTCATCACTAGGAATCTTCAAGCGTTACCTTTCCTCGGTAAAGATTTACCCTTTCCACTAATGTACACTGCAGAAAAGTCCAGAAGTGAGCTCAGAAAGTTTTGAGAGAAACAGGCCATAAATGTTAAGGGTCCTAACTTGTACTTCATTGAGAATTTGACTGATGAAAGAGTCTTGGATTTGGTGCCCAAAGAGCTTGTCAAAAAGTGGGCAAAGTTCTAGTCACACCACCTCTCTTCACATTTCCTTGGGGCTACCTCCTGGGTCAGGAGTTACTTAAAATCTGTTGTTCTTTATATAAGACTATTCAGTCCTCAAAGGTTTTTCTGTAGATGGAGTTTACTTGAAAATGAAGTGCCCCTATGTGCTTTTTCACATATAACCATATGCCACAACAAATAGATTCATAGGTGTCCGGGTCAGAAGGGCTCTCCAGGGCTCTCCTAGATAGTCGATGGCACGGCACCTGTTGCTTGGTTTTTTGAAGTCCTTCATTTCTTGGGCAGGAACAGAATGGGAGCTGCCACCGCTGTGATTCTTCATAGCAGTTATCATTGACATTCATGGAGGCCCATGCTCCATGGTGGGGGATGTGCGCCTAGCTGATATCTCAGTCACTTTGGTGACTTCTCTGTGGGTTTCCTGAAGTCTGTAGTCTAATGAGCACATATTATTTAAGAATTGCTGGGTGGATCAATCTTGCTTTTAAATCTGTCCTGCTCTCTGAAACCTTTGGTAGCTTTTCCTTTGGATGCCTACAGTCCTTCCAGGGAAGTTAATCTCATAACTATAATCTTATATAAATAGCAGACACTCCTATTTATCCTGATTTGCTAGGTCACGTCAGCTTTCTCTGGGCATTCATGAGTCGTGCCCAAAGAAAAACCCTTGCAAATTGGCATCCTGACTAATGTACTGCCGAGTCTAAAATCTCACGCAGATGTTGCTTGTCCATCTGGCAGATAAATGTACTCTTTTGTGCCTGGGAGGTGCTGCCTGCTTAAATAACACACAACAAAAAGTAGGGTGGAAATGGTATTAGTTCCACAGGAAGAAACATGGGTGGGGATGGATTGGAGCCTAATGCCACAAGATGCTGAGTGACTCTTCAGAGGAGCTGAAGACCCAATAGTCCTGCATGTGAGAGCACTCGCACTTGGATGACCCTTTGCTTCATGCTGGCTTGCATCTTTGCTGCCTGACAGAAGCAGAAAAGCAGAGGTGTCCATTTCCGAAGGAGACATTTCAAGATGAGTCTTGGGGTTGAATTAATTTCTCAGATTCTCCGTGCCATGTTTATAGCTATTATACAAAAAGGTAGAGTAACGAATGTGAAGCTAGCAAAGGAGCTAGCCAGCCCTTTTTAATCTCACTTAAAAAGAAAGTGAGTTTAAGTGACAGGAAACAGGAGTCTGCAAATACCTTTGTGAATCCAGCAAGCTGGCTCATCCACCAAATTAAATGCAATTCTGTGGAGTTTTGCGAACTCTTCACCCGCAAGGTAGGCTCTAAATTGTTCCCATGCATTGTAATGGACACTGCAAGGGGCAGCAGCTGGGAACTGCTGAGTCCTGCTCCAAGACCTGAAATCAATTTGCTTCATGCCCCTATGTGAGCTGTTCCCACCTCTGCCTCACCTTCTGTATCTCTAAGCTAATATTTTCCCATGGCTGTGTTGATAACTCATTGCTTCAGTATTTTTACCATGTTCCAAAGCCTTCAGGGTCAGGGTATCCTCTGAGGGGCTCTCGGGTGTTTTGAAACGGTTATCTATTCATGTCAAAGCTGTCCAATAAAAAAAACAGGCTGCTCAAGCTGTGTTGACGAGATATAGCATGGCAGTTCAAGTTTGCCACTCAGCTCTGAACTGGAAGGGCCACTGCAGAAGTCACTGTCCTTGACGTGACTTTTGTTCTCTCCCAGGCACCATCAATGAGAATGAATGTCATTCCCAGAAGCCAACTTCTCAGAGACAGTAGCTCAGGGGCTCAGCACTAATCTTGGTGGGGTGTTTTCCAAGTTATATTCACAACCGCTCACTAGGAAGAGGAATGAGGACCCAATTTCCAGCACACGGGACACTGAAAAGACATTAGGTGAAACAATTTCTAGTCACCGCTCACCAAATTAATCCAAATGAGCAGCCTCAAAGATTCAGCACCTGTGAGCCAACGCCCCATGCAGTTGAACAGCTGTTGCTGTGTGACTTGTCCTGAGCCAAGCCCCTTGCCTCTTCAGCAGACAAAGCTAGTCTTCATTAAATCACTGTGAGCCATATCACAGCCCGCTGCCTCTGTGCTATTGCTTATGGCATTCGGGAACTTCCCCGTTCACTGGGTCGGATTGCTAAGGGGGCTTGGGAGTACTGAGTGGCTGTAAAACACTTTGTTACTGTTCCTGTTTCCAGGGTGGAGCCAGCACTTACCCGGATCAAAGAAGACCGAAAGCGGATCATCCTCCCAGCTATTGACAATATCAAGTACAACACGTTCGAAGTGCAGCAATATGCCAATGCAGCCCATGGTTACAACTGGGGACTCTGGTGCATGTATATAATCCCTCCCCAGGACTGGCTTGATAAAGGGGATGAGTCTGCTCCCATCAGGTAAATCTACAGAGTAAATTTTTGGGTGCTGACTTTGTTTCCATTTCAGCTGTGCAGCTGAAAGGAAGAGATGCTGCAGGCTCTGTGCAGTGGTCATATTTTGGAGGTGGGCCTGACACGGGAGTCCACAGATGTGTAGGTATGCTCATCGTGTCTGCGAAACCCACAAGTATGTGTGACAAAGCTGATTAAATTGGGTGTGTATTTGCTGCATTTATACATGCAAATGTAGGGTTTTGAGAGGGTAAGTGTGGTTTAAAATGTGGCCCTGAATATTTAAAGGTAAAGGTCGACCAGGTACGTGTCTCACTTAATCTGCCTTTTTTTTTTTAAATACGCATTAACACCCACAATCCAATTGCTTTCCAAAAAATGAAAGGGCAAGCTCTACCCCATCTACCTACACATGTGTGTTTGTGTCTCTTTCTTCATTGGTCTCACTTTTCTGGCACCTATCACCCTGATACCCATATACTGATATTCTGTTGGCATGTAACATGTTTGCTTTCCTATGGTAGAGAAAAAGAAATGGCATGAGGGGCACCATACATTAATGTCTAATGGCACCAACAATGCTATGTGTGCTGGTGGATGTAATAGGATAGGTACTTTAGGAAATTCTGGGTAAACAGTAGTGTCAGGCAGTGTACGGTGTGCTTGTGTAGACTTGTTCAAAATCCATTCCTTCAGCTCTTGTAGTACTTCACCACAGACCTTGAAACTTTTAAGATAAACTGAAAGTTGGCCAACTGGAGATAGTAGAAAAGCGTGTAAATAGAGGTGACTAATAGACAGGCAGAGGAGCTGAGACAGAAGAGTCAGCAAATTCAACACCAGGTGCAATTATCCTAGGTCCATAGGGAAGGTTGGAGGAATTGGTTTTTCATGAACAAGGTGATCCTGAAGAGAGAGACTGGTGCCTTTTATATTTATGGAATATAAAAGAAGTGTGAGCTGGGTAGGTAGGATCTTGTAAGGAATATTAGCACCACTTAGGTTTTGAGCTTAAAGCGTTCACAGGATAAAATCCTGGCTATGCGACAAAACTCTGATGGGCTTCCATGGGGTTGATTTCTCCCTTGATCTGTAGGCAACAGCTCTTGGAAGTGAGCCCAAAAACGAGCTCCCTGCTGAGCTAGCAGGAGATGTGCTAACTTTGTCTTGATTGGAAGTTGCTCTTTTCATACACAGCTTGTAAATTTTCTGAATTTCCCTGTAACTTGAATTTCAAGAAGAAACTGGAGCATATGGTGACATTTTGTATTTCATTGTCTTTTTCTCTTTAAGGTAAAATTTTACCTAACGGCAGCAAATTTCTCTAATTAAACACTATATTTTGAACATGTTTAGTAATATTCAGCCATTTTTGAGAATTATTACAGTCACTGTGGAAAACTGAGCAAGGGACTAAAAGGGATATTATTTCCTTTCTTTTGCCAATGAGCTGAAAATTCTCCGTTCACCTTCTGATAGGGAATGTCCTTTTATAGCTTCTCGGAAATGTACCAGAGGTTGAGGAAAGCTGATGCAGGACTATGGATGCTAATTTTAGTAACAAGTAAAATAAGCATTGCAAAAATTATGTATCCTCAGTAGCTCACATTCTTCTTGTTTTCTTCCTCCACCTGTTTTTTAAGGATTATCACCAAGGACAAGCATTATCATTAAAAGGGCCAGTGCTTCAGCTGGTATACATTGAGTATTCCCTGTTTAGTCCCTAGAAATCCTATGCCACACTGCCCCAAAGCAGATAGTCCCTGATAAGGAGAAAGATTGAGGCTGTATAAAGGGACCTCATGTTTTTCTGAGGACAAAGCTTTTTGTTCCAGGATCCTGCAGACATACATGTCTATTGTCATGCTTTAAGTGCCTGAGACTTGTGTGAGATAAAATGATAATATGTGCTAACTCTTTTTCCAAGGGTATCACCCTGCAAGCTTATTGAGATGCATTCTGGGGACAACAAGCCTGGCAGGGTGTGTGCTCTCATTAGCCATCTACTGGCAGGGGAGCAGCAATACAGCTCGGAGGGGCTACAGATGTAAATGGCCGTGCCGCTTCTGTCTTGATTCAGGTCAGACCTGGGACTGCCTCAAATGAGATGTCTATTTACAGTCCCACTTTCCTTTCCTTTCCTTTTGCTATAACACTTGACCCTGCCAGGTGCCAAGTGCTCTGTCTCCAATCCAGCAAAACACTTTAACATGTGCTTAACTAAAAGCTGAGGACTGGTCCCACTGAACTTGCGGGAGAGAGTTGGGCTGTTCACATTTCTGTGTACCAGATGGAGCCACCTTGGAGGGCTGAGCTCTCGTACTCAGGAGTCATTCCCTTCCATACCTGAGCAAACATAGCAAATTGCTTTTACATTCCTACCATTGCCTTGCGACCGCAAAACAGAGCCATACAGCAACATTAACCTTATTTATCACAGAACAGCACAGTCCTTCATCAGTGACCCTTCACCCTGTGTGAAACCTCAATAAGCAGAAAAGTAATTACAGCGGAAATCAGTTTTCCTGGGTAACGTGCCCTGCTCTCTTCACATTGTTTTAAAAGTGCAGCCATTTTATGTCCATTTCCACTACACCCTCAGAAATAGTTTATTAATAGTGAAAAAAATCAGCCCAGTTGATCTTTAGTTTCTGAATTTGGCTTTCAGTCCTTTGTTCCCAAGAGGTTTTGCACACCTCATTGCCTACAAGATATAAATAATATCACTGTAACAATTTTCTTATGCGCTCTCCTGGTCATCTTAGTATCTGCTGTACTAAGGGCAATTATCCTGCATCAAAAGAGACAGGACCATAATGTCTTGCTTTAGGAAGTTCCTTTTGTCATTGTGGGCCTGATTTTTAGCTGAGAGGAGGCACCCAGAACTCCTTCTGAAGCCATGAAAAAATCAGGCCCTACTTCCTAGGATGGAGGACATGGAAGGAAGTAATCATGTCTGCTTTCAGTAATACTCAGGAAGAGCTCATTTCATTTAAGTACTACAGGGCTTCATTCACCACAGCTCAACTTCATTTTTATGTGCGAGATCTCTGCAGGCACAAGACTGGATTCATTCTGCAGTGAATCAGGTCCACAGATTCAGGAGTTTGGTTGAGCATTGTTAAAATCTTCTGCACGTAAGCAGCCAGCTCCCAAGAGTAGCTATTTTGTGTTGTACAGAACCTACCTGAAGAAACTCTTCAGCTGTACAATGCAAAAGCTGCCCAGAGAGATAGGAGACAGCAAGGTGAGGAGTGGGGGTGCCTGACCCTTCTTACCAAATCCCTGGGACACAGGTGTTCGGATTCCTGCTTCTCTCTGAAAATGATGAATTACAGAGCCTGGAATGCAGATGTCCGTGTCAAACCATGGATGCTTACAAGTCCCTGGGAAAGAGCACCTCCGAGTTTTTTAGGCTGGGATTTTCAAGGTGGCTTAAGGGAGCTAGGTACCCATTTAATGTCAGGGCTTGGATACCATTACACTGATTTTGGGGGGCAGTACCCAGTGCACACCCAGAAATGTGACATTTGGATGGACATTTTTAATTCTTGAATGCTGAGCATCCAGGTGAGTGGCCATGCAGTCTCTGAACACAGTTTTATGGGATTTCAGTCGTATAACTGCCCTCCCCGCACCACCGGCTCCCTACACACAGCCATGGCTGTCATGGGAAGAGTTAGCATGCCAGCACTTTTTATGAAAAAGGAATGTGTCAGCTATTTTAGTGCTGGTATTTGCGAGTACTAGTCAAGGGATCTTTCTCACTAGACAATGTACAAGACTTTGGAGCTGTGTTTCCAAAAGGAATGGGGAGTCGGGGAGGCAAGCACTCTATTCATGTTCTCTGGTGGCTGGCAGGAATTGATCTATCACAGCAATGGCATTCAGGGGAGTTAATTGCAGCCATTACATATTTATTCATCTATTTCAAAGCAATCAAGATTACTGCTTAATTGTGTTTGCATGCTCGGTAGAATAGGTACTGGTAGAGCTTGAAATAGCAGGTAAAATGAACCAGGGTTTGTATCTTTAGTAGATTTGTCCTCCCAGTACCTCTGGGAGGTAGGGAAGTACCATTATCCATGTTTTATGGATGGGTATTGATGCACAGGGGGACTAAAAGCCAAATCCTCAAGTTCTGTCAGTTCTCAAAGATGAAGATATATGAGGAGAGGGATGTTCAAATACACCTGCTTGCCATCTTCCCCTTGGCTTCTGCAACAATTTAGGTCCCAAGGCATTTTAAAGGAAATCCTACTAGTCTGCCTTCTGTGCCTTTTGTCACCTTGGACCTTAGAAACTGTAGCCTTAGGTTGTGCGGGAAGTTTCCAGAAGAGTAAGGGTCCCTCGAGTTCCAGACTAGTTCCCATCCTTCCTTTCCAGCTTGCCCATTATCTTTGTGCCATTAGGATCTGATATGAGTCATGTCCAGGACCTGTTGAGCTCTCTGGAATAAAGTTTATGACTAGACCAATATAAGAGATCTTATCTTATAAACCACTCATGACATCCCTGATATTTTCTAGTTATTGAGAGCCCTTCAGACACTCATGAACCTAGGGAGAGATTAACAGGGCACTTCTGGTCCTATCACTGTCTTCAGAGATATCATGGAGAAGTAGGGCTGGAAGGACCTCCATACATCATCTAGTCCAGCCCCCTGCCTGAAGCAGGATCATCCTATCCATCTGTAATCTAACCTCTTAATAAAAGTACCATCAACCCTGATACAAGTGTCTTTAATTCTTTCCACCCGTTTGAATAGACCCATGGTAGTCACACAGAAATGACTAGTCAGCCTCTCTGAAGAGTTAAACTAACATCCATGTAAGGCCAGATTTTTAAGATAGCTCAGCACTAAACAGTTCCCACTGTTGTATAGGGCTGACAGCTGGGCAGGAAGCAAGTGGGCTAGAAACAATAGGGATAGGAGCTACCCCTGGGGGAGTGACTATTCTGGAGCTAGCTGTACTGCAGTAAGGCAGTCCAGAAGTAAAGGCTACAAGCAAATGGGCTAAGCTTCAGGAGAAGAGAGCAGGCTGGCCATCAAGCAAAAGTGGAAACTCTGGAGAATCACCTGACAGGAAAGGGTGGGTCTTTGGGGCACATAAGACCAGTTCCTGAGAGCAAGCAGTCAGTCTGGCTCTGCAGGCTGCAGGGAGAGGAGCTCCTGAGGGAGGTGACTGCAGGAGACAGATTGGCTGGCTCCTACACTGTCCCACAGAGCTGCAAGGAGAGAGCAAAGGGGACTTATGGCCTTTGGTGAGGCAGTGACTCAGAGCAGGGTGGATTTCAGTTGTGAAGCAGGTTGCTTGCATTTTTATTGGGTTTAAGCTTGAAACCAGACTGGCCCACGGACTGGTGAGCTGGTGCAGGCCAAGGCTGGGAGAGCTAAGGCCAATGGAAACAGCCCAGCCTGGGGTCAGGAGCTCAGAGGGGGTGGTGCAACAGAAATAGCTTGTCCTGGGGCCAGGGACCTATAGGATAGAGGGTTGGAGGAGCTAAGCTAAGGCTGTGAGACCACAGTAGGTAAGCCTAAAGCCAAGGAGGGGCAAAAACTTGGGAAAGGGGCTGGAGCCCAAGAGGCATAGAAGTGAAACTAGGGCCAGGGGTCCAGGGAAAAGAGAGAGTGCCTTGCCAGGATCAGGGGGCCTGGCAGGGTGACTGAAACATTTGACAGACTAGGTCAGAGGACCTAGTGGACAACTCGGAGTAATACTTGCAAGGTGTGACTATAGGTGATGGAGGCCACAAACACAGCCCACAAAGTGACTGGTGTCTAGAGGCTCTAATATAACCAGGTGGGCCAGAACTTAGTGGCCAAGGGTCAAAATTAAGGTGGACTAGACTCATTCCAGACCCTGGGGAAGCCTCCCCAAACCCTATAAGTTGCATCAGGGCATAATAGGTGAGGAAAAAGGAAGGGTACTCAAAGAGTGGGAGTAGAGACGGGAGTCACATGGCCACCTGGGGGTGTCACAGCTGCTCCTGGGGGTGGGTCCTTTTACGGGAACCTTCCTGAACGCTCATCACCTCTCTGCTTCACTCAGAAAATTAGGAGGTGCCCTGTTCAGCTCTGGCAATGTTATATGCTCATGGTCTTCTGAAGCTGGCCTGTTCATGTATGTGTCAGTCTCATGTTGCATGTCAAACAGACCTGGAGAAAGTTATTTTCTGCTGGAATGATTGTCCACCATCTAGAGGTGTCGCAAGCAATTTTTTTGCACCCTGGGCAGCGGTGGCAGCCATGACAGTCAGGCCCCCAGAGGTGGTGGCTGCCATTGTTGCACCCCTGCTAAATTAGCACCTGGGCTGGGACCCCACTCATCCACCCCTACCTATGCTTGCAGCAACCATCTTTTTCAATGAAGCAGATACTATGAAACAAACCCAGCTCTGCCGGTGACGTATTTTTTCACCACAACTACTGGAAAAAAATGCCTGTATATTGAAACCTACAGTTTCTGTGGGAAGGGTTTGATTTGATGAACTTCCTATTTGGAATAGTCAAAAATGTCTTTCTTTACATGTTCTAAATGAAAAAGTTACTGTTTTTAGTTCTAAATGATTTTTAATGGATCAGAATTGACAGAAACCATTCTAAAATGGCTACGGTCTGGAACAAACTCCCCCCAGAGGTGGTGCAAGCACCTACTCTGGACTCCTTCAAAAAACAGGTGGATATATTTCTTGCTGGGGTTACTTGACCCCAGCTGACTTCCTGCCTATGGAGGTGGGGCTGGACCCGATGATCTCTTGAGGTCCCTTCCAGCCCCTAATTTCTATGAAATCTATGAAAATGATGTAAATAAAATGTCAGTTGACCCAATCTGAGGTTTGGGCAACGGGGGAAGGGGAATTTTTGTTGCACAAAAATTTTTATTTCCCTTCCCCCCCCCACCCTTGACTGTTCAGAATATCTTGAAAAGTCTCATGGGATAAAAAAAATAGTTTCCAGCTCAGTTCATTATTTAAATCCTATCTTTAAAAGAGGAGCTAGAAAAGGGAGCAAGAGAAACAGATAAAATTATACTCTCTAAAATATTAACTAAAGAATAAAAATGGGGAATCTGTTAGTAGATGTCTAACATCAGAAGCTTTTATGGTCCCTGAAAGGCCAAGTGGAAGTAGTACAACGGCTTTACCTAACCCTAGATCTCTTCCCTTGGCAAGAGTAACTGATGAAGCAGTATGTTTAGCCTGCAGGCCAGATATTTCTTCCAAATCTAGTGCCATACCTGCTGCTTCATTGAAAATCAACAGTGCAGGGTCTTGACTTTTGTTATATTGAATCTGATGCTTTGGGTGTAACCTGGGCCTTGTTGAGGTCAGTGGCAACCTTCTGTTGGTCTGTTATGATCTCAGAGACTGAAGACTGGGGAAGATTCATGATGGGGAAAAATAGATGGAGTGAAAACAGTAGATTGGGGAATTGGAGAAAATGTAGTAATTTATCTGTGTCTTTATCAAATGGCATGTCCTCCTTCATCAGAAAACAGAAATTCCACATAGCCTCCCGGCAGCTAAGTATGTCAGGGCCCTGGGATAGCCTAGGGTATCAAGAGAAAAGCAAACAATTTCGATTCATTTCCACTTCTTGTAAAATTAAGATCTTTATGGAGGTTTGACCTTCCCCTCCAGATACCAAAGTCTCTAGGAGGGTCTAAGAAATGTCCTGGTTTGCTCTTCCTCTTCATGATTATTGAGTTTGCCTTTCTTCCATAAATAGAGAATTGTTTAAACAAAGGATTGAAGGGTAGGTGGGGTATCATTTCTGATCTGGCAAAAGTGATGCCCCAAAGCCTCAGAAAAAGTGGCTTGTTATTGCATCTGAGTTTCCTGGGCTAAGTTATTTTGCCTTTATTTTCTGCTCACTGAAACTTTGTATTGTTGGAGTCCAGAAAAGTACTGTCAAATTCTTGTTCAGTCACAAGGGAAATTTCTCATGAAAAATGCCATTTTGTTAAATTCAGACTTGATGGCATTTTCCCCTTTGGTTACTGCAGCAGCATTGCTCATTCCACCCCGCCTTCCTTCAGCTTATTTATGGTTGATTTTTCCTCTACACAAAGTTGTATTCACATTTTTAAATTGATCTGGTATATAATGGATTTTCTATGCTTATCAGTCCTAAAATTCTGTGCGGTCTACTAAAATGAGGCAGGAGCCTGGTTTGTTGAGTCTGAATGTGTGTTAGACAGTCAGAATATGTGTCCTTATTTTGTGCATATTGTCACAGTTTCTGCTTTTGTCAATCTGGCAGGATGTTTTGACTCAGAATAAGGGGTTTAGATCAGTGATTTTTCAGCCTGTGGTCTGCAGATCCCTGGGCGTCTGCAGACTGTCTAAGGGGTCCACAAAAGATGACTATGATCAGTCAAAAGTATGTGAATACCCACAGTTATAGGTCAAAGGGGTCTGCATCTCCATTTGAAACTTTTTAGGGGTCCGCAAATGGAAAAAAAGGCTGAAAACCACTGGTTTAAATGCTAAATGTTCTCTACGATTGCAGTGTGGCTTGTCTGGAAGGAAGTTGAGAGACCTTTTTATCTTTGCTTGACAGCCCATATTCCCTCTCCTAAGGTTTCCTCAGAAACTGTGTAGATCAAATATTTCTCTTATTTCTCTGTTTTTTGAGAAAGACGAATGATCCTGCAGTCGGTCGTTAGGTTCAGAGGTGGGCTAGCACATAGGCCCAGATCCTCCAAGGTTTTTAGGAATTTACCTTTGAGGATGTTGACTTGTCAATTTTAGCTCTTTCCTCATACAGTCTGCACCTCTTGTACCTGCAAAATACAGCGTTGTTAAGAAAAGGCCACTGTCTGAAATTCTGTTTCTTTCCTTCTGGAATGGTAGTGCACAAATAGTGTATATTTCTGTGTGTTTTGGCACTCATAACTTGACTCTAGATCATGCTATATGGGGAAAAGGGATCTCTGCCCTCTTTCAGAGCACAGCTGATTTCATTGGAGCTTTGTGCACACACCAGGGGCTTAGTGTAGAGCTTTCTTGAAATCATCAAGGCTCTCTATATGGGCAAATATGACCACGGCATGCAACAATGTCACATTAGGCATTATGACTGCAGACCCTGGTGGGATTTGCACGTGCAGAGCGAAACGCGTAACAAAATGGGAGGTGTGATCAAATGTTTTCAAGCTTCAGTGATGATGGAGTTGAGAAAAAGACTTAAAACAACTTGGATAAAGGCTCAGACCAGTTTTTATTTTGTCCCATGTTGATATCCTAATCTTTAGGACAAATGATGTTCTTGGGGAAAGACTGCCTGAGGGAGCCTGTTTTGCATGTTTGACATTTTGGATGTAAGATGCCTCTAATGTGAAGATTAAAATGAGGATCGTTATTTTGATGCACTGTGCATATCGTGTCATTTTCCATTTGTTTTTCTTTCAAAACATTGCCTGAAAACATCCCCATCGCATTGCAACAAAACGTAGAACAAAGCACCATATTTCAGAGGATTTTTAAATGAATTAGACCACGCACTAGACCAGGCTGACGGTTCTCTTTCTGCAGCAAGGCACAGAAAGGTAAGGAAAGCACCTGATGTCCTGAGCATTATCTGTGGTCCTTCCTCCCCTCACCTGCCCTGACACCTTGATGGACTGCCTTGTTTGATTTCATTATCAGCAGCCTCAAATGCTGGAGTCATTAGTCAGCTGCACCCAGCTAAGCATGGCACAGCCTTTCATTTTTATCTTCCTTCAGCAGCAGTGGTGCATTACAGTGTTGCGTATGTTCTCACTGATTGCTTAATATGCCTTAGCCTGGGAGCAGCCAAGTGCTGTCGTATGTGCACACCGTCACAAAACTCCAGTGAGTGCGTGTCCTCCTCACCCCCCACTAATGTATAAAAATGAGCTTTCACAATGCCAAGGGAAAGTGGCTTCATCTGTGCTTCCTGTTTTCATGGGGGAGTGGCTGATGCACTGGATCTCATCCTCAGCCCATTTATACAGGTGGAGTTTCATAATTTTTAGGGGCTGGAAGGGACCTACAGATCACCGGGTCCAGCCCCCTTGCACTTGAGCAGGAAAGACTGCCGGGATCAGATGACCCCTGCAAGGTGGGCATCAAGATGCTTTTTGAAGACTGCCAGGATGGGTGACTGTACCACCTCTGCGGGGAAGCCTGTTCCAAACTCTCGGTACTTAACTTGTAAAGAAGTTTTTTCTTATGTCTAGTCTGAAGCAGGCTTCAGTCAGTTGGTGCCCATTATTTCTAGGCCTCCCCTGGGGGGCCTCGGTGAATAGTTGCTCCTCCAGACCCTGATGAACTCCCCTGATATAGGCTGCCACCAAGTCCCCTCTGAGTCATCTCTTCTCCAGGTTGAACAGTCCCAAGTCTCTCAGCCTTTCCTGGCAAGACCTGATCTCTGTTCTACTGACTGTAAAAGAGCTGCCTTGGATTTACAATGGTGTATCTGAGGTCAGACCAGTCATGTAATTAGGGGTGGGAGAGTAGGACACACTAGCCTTGAGCACTGACTCATTGCGTTTGAGGGAGAGGAGCCACCACCCACCCCACTCCACCACCACTACTGGCTGCTCCTGCTGCCACCCAGGGTGCAAATTTCCAGGCTCTGCTTCCAATGGAAAGTGCTTTGGAACAGAAAGTGCTATGCTGTAATAAAAGCAGTGTTTATTCATCAGCAGTCATCTTTTTCAGCTGCCAGGTTACAGCAGCAAATTATAGCGCTCCTTCTGGTTTCTTCTTTAATATTTTGACCTATTATTAGAACTGTCCAAAAATTTACTTCTGTAGGTCATCTTAAATCCACTTGGCTCATGAAGCCAACTGCTCTTTTTTTCATTGCTGTTGCACCTTTCTAATGAGATTTACCAACCTTCCTATTGTTGGGCTTGGCAGTTCCCTCCTGCAGCTTCAGAACACATAATCTGTCCTTGAGTTCATATCTCACATCTTGATGGGACTGTTTATTACAGAGGACATGATTTGTAGGAAAAATAAATGCTTACACAGGTGCCATGCCGTTTTTCCCACTTATCCATCATGCTGGAGTCAAGGTGCTGCTTATGCACTTAAATCAAATGGAGAAATTGGAGATTCAACCAAGCAATGGAAAATTCAGATGCACGATGTATGATGCATTGTTTGAACTGTACTTTCTCTTTCATTTTTAAGAGCTGCATTGGGAGTCAGCTGTAGTGTCCTCGGGTACTGCATTTCATATGTAGTTTGACTGCACGCCTTATGACCTTAAGGAGAGGAAAAAAGCCCCAGTATTTCAAGCAATATTTATAGATCACCCTAGACCTCATCATCTTCTCCTTCACCTGATCTACTTCATTCTTGATGAAGCCATCCAGTAGCATCCTCCAGTGTGTTTGGGAGGGAGGGAGGGTGAGGGCAGTGGTCTACAGGAACAATGTAGTGAAGAGCTTGTTCTGTTTTCCTTCACAGACTCAAGGTCACAGCGACCTGAGGTCAAATCTCATTCAGCTCTTCTGTCATTGCCAAGTGCCAGCTCTGACACTGATAGGCCTGGCTTTGCAAAGAGGATTTTGAGCTTTGTTCGCTGAAAAATACCTTTAAGTAATTTACACAAATTGACCGCCCAGCGTCCTTCCCTAGCACAAGTGCAGTGTTATTGATTTTTGCATGCAGGGTTTCAAAGCTTGAGTCACACCTGCAGCAGAAGCCCTTCTGAGTACTTCTAACATTATCCTTTTTCTCTTGCTTTTAATAAGCATTTGCACTTAGGGCACCTTCCCTAAGGGGTCAGAGCGGGCTTTGCACATTAGTTGTCTCTTAAATGCCCAGTGGATGAGGGCAAACCACAACATGCATAGTTCTTTTGACATCTATGCCATTGCATTTACAGAGTGGGTGTCTTTTTCTGAAGTTCTTAAGTGATGCAGGGCTGGTTTCCATGCCACGTGCCATGCCAAGGACTGCCACCTCAAGGTATCTGCTTGTTCTGACTTGGTGCATGCTGCCCAAGAAATGAGGCAGTCACCTGCTAAGAGTGGTTTCATAGTTTCATAGATGTTAGGGGCTGGAAGAGACCTTACAGATCATTGGGTCCGGGTCCCCTGCACTTGGGTAGGAAAGACTGTGCAAGATGGGCATCAAGATGCTTTTTGAAGGTTGCCAGGGTGGATGACTGTGCCACCTCTGCGGGGAGCCTGCTCTAAACCCTCAACGCTCAACTTGTAAAGAAGTTTTTTCCTTGTGTCTAGCCTGAAGTGATCTTCAATCAGTTTGTGCCCATTATTTCTTGGTCCCAAGCACCTGTCTTAGCATTGCTCTCAGGCTCTCTGTTAGCTGTGCCTCTTGTCATGTGTTCAGAGCTGCTCTAAACTGGCTATGCTGCCTTGTGTTTCAGATTTGATGTGTATGGAAGGGGAGTGAGGGGATGGGTTACACTTCTCAATGGGGATCCCAAACATGGCTTTAGGAGCAAAAAGGTCCATGTCTAAAAATGACTAAGAAGCTTTAGTCCAGGGACTTTAAGTGAGACTTAAGGTAGATCTACACTGCAATGTAGTATGTATGTACAAGTGTGCAGATACCCAGATACAAGCTGGGTTGGTTGATAAAATCAATATAGCTACAGCAGGTTGGATATCCACATGGGATAATTTACTCTATCATGAAAATTGGCCTATGCACAGCTCTCGATTGCCTCAACCTGATTGTTTTCAGCTCTCAAGCAGTTTTGTTTAATTCAGCTGTTTGTTTAATTCAGCTTGTTTAAAGCCAGCTCTGCTCTTTCTACGAGAGACTTTTAAAAAAATCTGAATTAAATAGGATAACATTCAGGAAGGACAAGTGCAAAGTGTTACACTTGGTAAGAACAATCAAATGTACAAAGTAAAGTAGAAAAGGACTGGCTAAGCTGCAGTACTGCAGAAAAGGACCTGGGGTTATAGTGCTTTGTAAGCTGAATATCAGTCAACAATACAATGTTATTCCCCCTAAAAAGCTAATAGTGTACTGGGATCTATTAACAGGAATGGTATATACTACTCACAGGAAGTGATCCGTCTAGCATGTCCAATTCTGGGGTCTGTTATTGAAGAAAGATGTGGACGAATTGAAAAGAGTCCAGAGGAGAGCAATAAAAATGATTAGAAGTCTAGAAAATATGACATATGAGGGAAGTTTGGAAGAATTGGGTTTATTTTGTTTAGAGAAGAGAAGACTCAGTGGGGATTTGATAAGTCTTCAAAATACAAAATGGGTTGTTATAAGGAAAATGGCAATCAATTGTTCTCTGTATCTGCAGGGGACAGAGCAAGAAGTAAAACACTGAAATTGCAAAAAGGAAAGAGATAGGTTAGGTATTAGGAAGAACTATCTAACTATGAGGGTGGTTAAGTGCTGGAACGGATTGCTTGGAGAGGCTGTGGAATTTCAGTCATTGGAAGTATCTAAGTGCGGGTTAGACAAATACTTGTCTGGGATGGCTGCCACGAGCAGGGGGTTGAACTAGATGACCTCAGGTCCCTTCCACCCTATTATTCAGTAATTCTATACAGTCCTGTCTGCAGTAACAAATCCTTAGGCTTTTAAGTGCCCCAAACATTCTTAAAACTGGCATTCTTGTGAGCTGCTGAGGCACTACTGAAATTTTCACCCAGTCATGTTATCCTTTCTCTGCTACGTTTGGGTAGTAGGAAGCCCACAGTTGCTGGTTACCTACCTATAAGCATAGTAGTAGCTCTGGAAATTAAAGATAATGGTTTTTCAGCTTAAGCATGGTCTATAGATGGAGAAAAAGAGGTGCAGGGAAGACAAGGGATTTGTTCATGACAGAGCTGGGAATAGAAACTCAGTCTCCTGACTCACAGGACACTAGAATATGGGAGAACATTATAGTTATCTTATGGGTGAGTCAGTCAAGTGAAAGGGCGGGGAGGGAAACTGATTCTCATGGCAGGGGGTTGGACTTGATGATCCGCTCGGGTCCCTTCCGACCCTACCGTCTACGAAACTATGGCGTTAAAACACCTAAAAATCCAGTGGCAAGTAATGGGGGTAGAAGGCATTCAACACCTCTGAAAATTTAAGCCTGGTTGGTCTTGCAGTGAGTCAGGACAGAGCTGAGAGGAGAGCCAAGGATTCCAGCTCTCCATTCTGTAGACCATGCTCTTCTCTGCATCGTTTCCAGAGCTAGTACCATGCTTATAGGCGGATATGCTGTGGGCTTCCTACTACCCAATGGGAGTGGAGGAAGGAACAAAGGCATGGAGATTTTTTATATGCATCTTCAACAGGCTAGCCTTCTTCGATAATAATACTTTCTAATACCCATGTTCTGTGGTCACCGTGGGTTGCATTCTTAATATTTTGCCGGGGCCCTTAGGATAGGGATGTAGTTGTAGATTTTTCCATCAAAATAAGTACAACTACATGTGAGAGAGAGAGCAAATAGAAGGATGAGCAATTATTTGCCTCTTCCCATACCCATGATTACATAGACCCATTCAAAATACATGCCAACTCTCATTTAATTAGAGTCACTGCTATAGTGGACAGTGCCAACAGCTGCAAAGAGCCATTTTCCTTTGTGAGAGGACCCAGATCACACAAAGAATCTGTGAGTGCTTTCAGAGATGGTTCCTCATTAGAGAAGAAAGAAATATGAGTTCCAAACGGGAAGTGTCTCACTGTTATAAGGAGCTGCCTCTCATTAATCTTTATAGGGAAAGGGAAAGGTTTTGCACAGTTTCCAACTAAAGCCTTAGCCTTGTGGAGGGACGAAGACTCTGGCTCAGAAGTGCATCAAAGCACTTCAGCACATGCTAAAATGTAAGCATGCATGTAACTGATTCAAGATGTACACAATTTCTTTTTTTCCTGCTTGCCAACATTAGCTTAGCAAATGACTAAGTGTCCCCACAAATGCTTATTCCATTTTAAAATGCCTGAATGTGCTTCTGCATTGGTCACATGTTAGAAATTAAACATTTTTATTCTAATTTCTAGATCAAATTTAATTCCTCTGCACTTGGCCAACAGAAGGCCTTTCAATCATGCAAATTCCATATGTGTCACAAGGGAACGTGTGTCGTGTGTGTTGTTCATTTCTCAGTACCGGAGTTAATTTCATCCTTTGTGAATTTTCCAAAGAATAATTTTACCATCAGGCATGTCTGGAGAAACACTAAATATGAGAAAATATTTGAATATACACGGACAAAAGCACCTTTTGAGCTCGTAAGCACTACTGTTCTTAGTAGAAATGTAATTCTGAGAGATTCTGTCAATCAGCCAAGATACAGAAACAAAAGAGGATGATGGATGTATCCATTCAAAACTAACCCATTATTCTTGAATTTCTGGTATTTAAAATTCTTAAACACTTACTTAACATACAGCAGTTATTCATAGACTATATTTAGCAAAAGAATCTTACAGTCTTAAGTTTCGGAGACAAAAAAGGGGGAGTTAATCATTTTAGTTGCCTGTAGACGAGCGTGGAGGCTGCTCCAACGCACTGTAATTCCAGTGTCAGAGCAGGCTTGATAATCGAGTGTGCTGGAGTGTGGTAATTTCCATGCTCCAGCAGCTTCCCATATCTCACGTATCAGTGTCCCTGCATTTAAAAATGGCAGTGGGGGCACTTGAACTAAGGCTTGGGGGGCACTTGAACTAAGGCTTGGGGGACACTTGAACTAAAGCTTGTCAAATGAGCTTTAGTTCAAGTGGTACTGCCACCACTTTCAAGTGCAAGGACTGATACGTGAGATGCTGTGGCACTTTAATGAGCGTGGCTCTTGGAGCCGCTCTCATTAAAGCACCAGCCCCCCAGCCCTGGAGCACATCTAAAAGTGTCTGTAGTCACTGGGAATCAAATAATCGTTGTTTGTCTTTCATCCATCACCATTACTTAAGGACTGAGGTGCAAGTTTCAAAAGTCTGAAGTCACTTAAACAAGGATGTCTTTGATGATATCCTTTATTAGATTGATATAGTTGGGATAGGGTTAGACAAGCTTTTGAATGCAAGACATTTGTCATCAGGTCTGACCTTAACAAAGCCAAGCACAGAAACAATTGTGTGTCATGGGGCGGGGAGCGAGGAGAGGGAGAGGAACTGCCAGTAGCAGACAATTAACAGAAGAAAAGAAGCTGATTACTAGGAAATCAAGTCCTATCAAAAGGGAGGAGGATCATTCTCATCTTTCATGAGTGGAAAGAGTTCAGGAGTCAGGTAGTTTATAATGTGCCATGAAACAACTATCCGTGGTAGTTCCTTGGTTCTTTGTGTCCAGCCCGTTAATGAATTTTTGTTTTCAAGTTCACCTTTTAACGGTGTTAGATAGATTTCCCTTGAGTATGAGGATATTGAGGTTAGAGAGGAAGTTTTGTTTTGTTCTTTGTAAGAAATGTGCTTTTGCTGGTGTTTGTATGTCTTTTGTCCTTTTTTTTTTTCTGTGAAAGTTCACTCTGATGCATAGCTGCCTGTTTAGTTTTACCCACAAAGTTGCAGGAGGGTATTTGGTGCATTGGATTAGATATATTGCATCTTGGGAAAGACATATGTAGGAACCATGGATTTTGATGGTTTTGTTACAGGAGTGTTGATTGTAGTGGCAGTGGAGACACGTTGACAGGCGACACATTTTTTTTGCCAAGGAAAGGCTGTCCCCCACTTGACATCTTTGGGCAGTGTGGAGTTTGCTTCTAACGATGAGTTGGGCAAGGTTAAGGAGATGTTGGAAAGCCAGGAGCAGAAGGAGTATGAATATTGATCTCCGGGTCTGATCTTTGCAATTATAGGCTGTAGTTCTTTGATTCTTCTGATCGGTTCCAGTGTGGGGTGGTAGGTGACCACCAGGAGTGTGTGGCCATAGGGGGGGAGTTTCTTTTTGTGTTGTGGCAGGTTATTGCGGGGGATTGCATAGCCCTTTCAAATGTATGGTCACTACTATTGGCATGTTCTTGTTGCATAAAGACAGATTTTAGGCTGGCCAGGTGGGCATCACACATGTTCTCAGAGCAGAGGCAGGGGCATCTGGGGGCCTGACTGTAGATGATAGCTTTTTTGTGTGCTTGGGATGATTTCCGGTCTTGCGTCTTGTGCACATAGGTATGGGTTTTCTGTATATAGTGGTTTGTAGGGTACCATCCTGGCTGTGTATTTTAGTGTCTAGAAAACTGATGTTAGTGTAACAGAATTCCAGAGAAAGTTTGATTCGGGATAATAGTTGGGAAACCTGTGGTAGAAGTCAGCAAGAGAGTCCAGGTGAAAATATCATTTATGGAATGCAGCTATAGCACAGGTTTAATGGCACAGTTTTCTTGAAATTTTTCCTCCAGTGGTTCGTGAAGAGGTTAGGACACTAGCATTGCCTTCTTTGTGCCTGTAGTTGTGCCTATGGTTTGGAGGGGAGCGTCTTAGTCACTCAAGTTCCAGTTTGAAAAGGGAGTCACCTGGGGCACTTTTACACGTGCTCCATTTTCCAATTAGAACATGTTGGAGCAGGCTCTATTAATCTTTCTATGCCTCTCCGTGGGTAACTATAAATATGCTGGAAAGCTGCTCCAATGCACTGTAATTACAACGCGTAGGAGCAGACTTGATTTAATGAGTCTGCTGGAGCTTTCTAATCAGAAAGCTCCAGCGTGCTGCAGCGTCTCGTGTATGCAGCATCTCACATTTCAAAAAAGCAATGGGGGCGCTTTAACTGAAGCTTGTTGAACAAGCTTTAGTTAAAGAACCCCTACTGCCTTTTTGAAATGCAGGACACTGAATACATGAGAAGCTGTGGGCGTTTTAATTAGAGTGGCTTCTGAGAGCAATTCTAATTACAGTCCCTACCCTCCACCCCAGAGCATGTGTATAGGCACCCACAGTACCTAAGTTTTACTGAGACCTAGTACCTAAGTCTTATTAAAGGCCTTGGAACTTAGTCTCATACATGTGGTATCTAAGGTTGTTGTTGAAAATGGTATTTCAGAGGCCAGGTCATTTGAAAATGTTACCCCAGTTTAGAACTCCTCTGGTAAAGTCTATCTGCCTGTCTAGCTACGTATAATGTATTTGTCCTTATGATACCTCTTTGTCCTAGAGTTCTCTTATTCTGCTCTTACAGGGCCTTTTTACACATGCTCCAGGAGGGGAGGCGGGGGGGCATTTTAATTAGAGCATCTTTGAGAGCCGATGTAATTAAAGTACCTACAGCATCTTGTGCATTGGTGTTACCGTGCTTAAAAATGGTGGCGGAGGTACTTTAACTAAAACTTGTTCAAAGAGCTTTAGTTAAAGCACCTCTGCCGCTATTTTGAAGTGTGAGTTTGCTGATACATGAGATGCCCAGGCTGGCTGGAGCACACTAATCAGCACATTCCAGCAGACTCTATTAGCAGACCACTATGGGACAGGGAGGTCCAGGTGAGGGAGATCCTCTGCCCTCCATCAATACTGACCTCGTGAAGGAACACCTTGAGAAGCTGGATACCTTCAAGTCAGCCGGCTCTGACAATCTGCACCCCAGGGTACTCAAGGAGCTGGCGAGCGTCATAGCCCAGCCTCTGGCTTGGATCTTGGAGTACTCCTGGTGCTCTGGTGTAGTGCCCGAAGACTGGAAGAAGTCCAATGTGATGCCAATCTTCAAGAAAGGGAGGAAAGTGGATCTGGCAAACTACAGGCCCATCAACCTGACTTCTATCCCAGGGAAGGTCTTAGAAAAGTTTATTAAAGAGGCCATCCTTAATGGACTGGCCGAGGCCAACATCCTGAGGGATAGCCCGCATGGATTTGTCGCAGGTAGGTCTTGCTTGACCAATCTCATTTCCTTTTACGACTAGGTAACCTATCACCTGGACAAGGGAGAAGAGATTGATGTCATGCATCTTGACTTCAGAAAAGCCTTTGATCTGGTATCCCATGATCACCTCTTAGCAAAACTGGCCAACTGTGGCCTTGGGTCCACCATGATCCGCTGGCTGGGAAATTGGCTTCGTGGTCGGACCCAGAGGGTGGTAATCAACAGAAGTCAATCGTCATGGTGTCCTGTGACCAGTGGGATCCCCCAAGGCTCTGTCCTTAGACCCATACCCTGTTCGACATCTTCATTAATGATGCAGACATTGGAGTCAGAAGCAGACTGGCCAAGTTCACCGATGACACCAAACTCTGGGGCAAAGTATCCACACCAGAAGACAGGCAGGTGATCCAGGCTCAGCAAATGGGCGGACGAGAACCTGATAGTGTTTAACACTGAAAAATGCAAGGTTCTCCACCTTGGGAGGAAAAACCTACAGCACCCTTATAGGCTCGGCAGTGCTACGCTGGCTAGCACTATGGAAGAAAGAGAGTTGGGGGTCATCATTGTCCACAAGACTAACATGAGCCTGCAATACGATGCTGCAGCTAATAAAGTGACTAAAATGCTGGCTTGCATCCATAGATGCTTCTCAAACAAATCCTGGGGCATCATTCTCCCCTTGGTGAGGCCGCAGCTCGAGTACTGCATCCAGTTTTGGGCTCCACAATTCAAAAAGGATGTGGAGAAGCTTGAGAGAGTCCAGAGGAGAGCCACGTGCATGATCAGAGGTCAGGAAAGCAGACCTTACGATGACAGGCTGAGAGCCATGGGACTCTTTAGCTTGGAAAAGCACAGGCTCAGGGGTGATCTGACGGCCACCTATAAGTTTATCAGGGATGACCACCAGTATCTGGGGGAACATTTGTTCACAAGAGCGCCCCAAGGGATGATGAGGTCGAATGGTCATAAACTACTACAAGACCGTTTCAGGCTGGACATAAGGAAGAATTTCTTTACTGTCCGAGCCCCCAAGGTCTGGAACAGTCTGCCAGCGGAGGTGGTTCAAGCACCTACATTGAACACCTTCAATAGAAAATTGGATGCTTATCTTGCTGGGATCCTATGACCCCCAGCTGACTTCCTGCCCTTGGGAAGGGGGCTGGACTCGATGATCTTCTGAGGTTCCTTCCAGCCCGAATGTCTATGATATCTATGAAATTAAGTCTGCTCCAATGCGCTGTATTGTAGTGTATTGGAGAAGCTCTGCAGCACATCTATAGGTATCCACAGAGAGGCATAGAAAGATAAAGTGAATTGTCTAAAGTAATCCACAAGAGAGTGGGAACTTGGCTCTCTTAAGGCTGAGGCAAGTGTCCTAACCACTGGACTCCATTTTTCGTATTACATATCAGCTGCATCCCGACACATCTGTGGCACCACATACCACATGTTCAGTGCTTCTCCACAATGCAAGGGAGCAGTGCGGAGGGTTTTTTTGGATATCCAGGGGTCAAAGAAACCCATGGGAAAAAAAAAGGCAGAGTGGCACATGCGGCAGCAGCATGCGCCACCCAAAGCTGGAGCCTGGGTAGCAGAAGCCATGCTCTGCTGCCAGCCAGGCTCTGCATGGCAGGATCACTGCTGCTGCAGCTCAGGAGCCCCCAGGACCCCAGGTAAGGCTTCTGGGGTCATCCCAGTGCTGGCCGCAGCCTCCCCTACCCCACCCGGGATAACCTGCCACACACCAGGGTACATATGTCCTGGGCATTCCCCAGGAACAATTAGCGGTGGCACAAGTTATGCCACCCCTGGGGAACCAAACGTCCATGCATGTCTGGACGTGGCCATCAGGTGTCATGCAAGAAGGGAATGGAATTCAGACTGTTCTTCTGCAGCCGTGGTGGATGCATGGTGCAGCCATTCATAGAAGTTTAGTTTTTTCAGTAAACTCACAACATGCGACTGAATTAGGTAGCAGATAAGGGCACGATCGTAGGACCATTTTCACAGGTCCTTTTGGGAGCCATAATTGTCCTTCAGTTACTGATTTTGGTCTATATGTCACACGAAATGTTCCTCCATTCTGGAATTCCATCAGATTACTATGGCAGTACCGTGCTTGGCTGAAGTAGCGAAACTCACACATTTTGTATCTTCCATAATGTTTCGGTGTTTTCCGAGAGAGTTTTCTTGCTGTTGCACGGATTTTGTTCTTGTCAAGTAAACACTAACCTGCTGTGTTTCACAGCCATGAAAACGATAACCTCCTCCAGGTTTTGGCCCATCTCAACCTTTTTTTTCCTCCCTCCCTCTTTGTGCTTCTGAACCTCTAAGTACATTGATAATAAAATGTTGGTCACTAGCTAATCACCTTCTGTGGACAATATTGAATTAATTCTTGTAGCGTTTCCAAAGCACCTCCATCACATACATACCACCTCAGACAAGAAATTGTTTCCGAATAGGTATAGTCAGACTGGGACCAGATTCAGCTTTATCCCACAGGGAAGCAATAAATTAAAAGAATATATAAATTACCATTGTAGCAAGCACCTCAGCATGGGGCATTTCTTTAGGAATTAATCACCTGAGAGGTTAATGGCCAAGGGCAAAGTTTCAGGCCATCAATCCTCCAGCCATTCATTAATCTACAGGAAGTTCCTTGTGCCACGTGCTTTATGGCTGGAAATACAGAATCTTGGGAAAAAATGCCATTTTCGCCAAGTTGGTTTCCTATTATTAATGTAATCTCCAGCATCTCTAATGTCTTCATATGAGCCAAATATATATAGAGTAAAAAATAAAAATAACACATTTACTGGTACAGCTTCATAATGTGTGTGTGTGTGTGTGTGTGAGAGAGAGAGAGAGAGAGAGAGAGAGAATGTAGCAACCAATTAAAACCTCATACTAACACAGTGAAACGTTTGGGTACAGGACTTGAAGCACATCATTAAACCCACAGCATATATTTGGGCAAGAGTATTGTGATTAGACATATTGAAATTTAATCAGGACTAACTTTCCTACTGTTGTAAAATCAACTTTGGAATTCAGAAATTCTAGTTTTAGTTCACCTCCAAAAATAGGCCAGATCCTTAACTGGCCTAAACCAACATAACTCCATCAAAGAATGAGTCGAGATGAGAACCCCAGCCCAATGCTTCTGACAAGGCAGAGACCTGGTGAGATCATCCTGTGGCATGTTTGCTCAGTGCTATTTCGAGGGGAAAGTGTCACCCACTGACTTGCCAGAAATGCTTCTTGAGCCACTTTGGATTTTCTTAGAGGTCTCCACAGCTGTCTCAAGTTGGATACCTGGAAATGGAAACACCCTCCAATTCACTAGCCACTGCCAATGGTCTTGGCTATCAAGCTTTCAGCTGGAGGTGGTTCTAGCAGGAAATGCACTATGAACCTGGCATTTCCTTTTCATATTGTCCCTGTAGGCTAATGGTTTCTCCAATTTCAAACCAAATTCATTGGCAGATGCAAAATGCTTGTTTTCATCTATCGAGTTCTTCCGTGCTGTTTCTCCTTGCTGCCTTAGGACCCGTTTCCTGGACTGTGTTTGAGGCTGAGGACGTGGCATTCAGGAGTTAATCAAGCCATTTCAGTCTCTTTGTCAGAAAACAGTGCCGATCAAATGTGTTTCTATCAACAGCTGCCTTTTTCAATTATGCAGACAAAACATCAGCGGGACGGTGTGCAGTGTAGTATAGCCATGTAATAATGTGAGAGGTTGCAATGTCTAGCAAATGAAGAAAGGGAGAGAGAGCGAGCCAGCTGAAGCTGTACCAGTAATGTGAGTGTTTCAGCAGAGTCCATTATAGATAAGTAATAGCAGTGCTTCAGCAAATGAACCTTTTCAAGGGCACCAAATAGTTCCTTCCATAGGTCAGGCTGTCGTCTTGAACGTTAGATATGTTTCAAACCCAGCGGTGAAGAATTGTTTTATCTATCCATATACTTCGCCATTTGTTTAAAGCTTTTTAACCTCCTGCCATCTAGGTAGTGAACTCCTGATGAGAAAAGGGCGCTAATGTGATAACACCATTACCATGGCCGCCTGCTGTTACCAGTGGGGTCCATCAATACCTGGGTGAGATATGGATTGATTTTTCCACTCTAGGTGAAATTTTGCCTACATATGAAATCAGCTGGTAAATATATTACTCAGATGTCACCTGGTTGTGTGTTATATTTCATGGTTTTCTCCCTTTTTTGGGAAATATTTCACATTTACCTGGTGAAAATGAGCTAATGCTTTAGAACCAGTCAATAAAGAAAGTAGGGGGTTTTGGGGTCACTGTAATGAAATGTTGTAAGGATACATTTCAGTCTTTTTTTCATTTTCTGTCTTAGTCTGCATAGATAGTATCTAATGCCTAGACCATAGAGAAAATGCCATCCACTCTATCAGGTACAGCCTTTCGATCTGACTCTGAAACCCACTGGGCACATCCAGACAAGTGCAGCCAGGCACTTTGTGGTGCCTCAAAGGCTTTTGAGGTGCTGCAAAATGCACGTGACACATGTGAAAAGGTTCTCTGTGCTGCATATTTTCAGCATGGAGCCAAAATTAGATACCAGGAAATCCCAATATCTTTTTAAAAAACCCTGAAAAAAGTTTGAAAGAAAAGTGGGTGGTGCATGTGACTGCAGGGTGTGCCACCTAAAACCAGAGCCTGGCCAGCCAGATTGGGCCCCTGGGAATAGTGCTCTACTTAATGGCTGAACTCCCATTGATCTCAAAGGGAGCAAGAACATAGTTCATAATCTGAGCTTTGCCCCCAAGCTCTGTGTTTCTGAAAGGATTTTGCAGCCAGTGTTTTCCCTATGAAGGTCCCAGACATGAAAATGATTTTTATAGAGCCCTGATGCAATCAGTGGAACTCCTCATAGGTACACACAAGTACCTGAGATGCAAATAAATGGTGAGCCAGTTGATCTTGATGCATTTTTTTTTGTTTAAAATTATTTGGGGACTTTGAGCATTAATAATAAAATCATTACAAGCCTCTTGGTGGGGGACTCAGGTTTCCACTCCATCCGACCTCTATGCAATTTCTATTATTTAAAAAAAAGAAAAAAGAAAGAAGCCCTAGCAAAAGAGATGCTTGTTGCACATTGGGGAAATGTCATATCACTGATAAAAAGCCAGTATTAAAAATCAAACACAGTATTACAATTTTAGTAGTATGAGTTTTGCAGCCAAGGTCTAATGAAGGAGTAAATTGAATCACCACGCAAACATTTATTTTTTTATGCCATCCTATTGCTTGTCATCAATGTGTGTGTTTAAGGCTGAGATGGACATTTGCAGACCTGCTGGCCCCCTCAAACAGGCAGTACAACTCGACTGTAGTCCCATTTGTAGATACACAGTTGGGCAAGGGGATGACTTGCTTGTGATCACGTGGCCACACAATGTGGAGTCTTCTTTTCTAAAAGCGCCAGTAGCACAGATGCTCCCTCACACTCTGATTTAATTTCTGCCACCTTTTTTAAGGAGCAAGTGTACTATTGTAAAATGATGCTAGCAAAGTTTGTGGCAGATGATGGTAAATATGCACGAGAACATTAGGAGTGCCATACTGGGTCAGACAAATGATCCGTCTAGCCCAGGATCCTGTCTCCATAAGCGACAGAGGCGGATGCTTTAGTGGGAGAGCTTGTGAACAGGATATAGCAAGAGTGATCTATCTGACCTCCATGGAGCTAGTGATCTATCCCCTGTCATACCCTCCCTGGCATCTGTCATCCTTGGTTTGGAGATGCCAGAGGTTACATCCCTGACTGTCCTGCTTAACAACTATTAAAGGATATATCCTTCATGATTATGACTGGTCCTTTTTTTAAGCTGCCTCTACAACCTCCTGTGGTAATGAGTGCCACAAGTTGACTATGTGCTGCATAAAAAAGTGTTTTCTCTTGTTAGTTTTAAACCAGTTTCCTACTGATTTGAGTGGGTGTCCCCTAGTTGGTGTATTTGGGGATTTGGTGAATAACAGTTCACTATTAATTTTGTCCAAGACAGTTTCATAATTTTATGGAACCTCTATCGTATCCCACCGCTGCCACCTTCTTTCAAAACTGAAAAGTCCTAGTCCTTTGAGTCTCTCCTGTTATGGCAGCTGCTCCATACTCCTGACGATCTTGGTTGACCTGCCCTACTTTTTCTAATGCAATTGTCTTATTCCCACTGTATTCATGATGTTGTATTTATAATATAATTGTATAATAATAGTAACACCAACTGTTACATGGAACTGTTCATCAGCAGATCCTGAAGCATTGTACAAAAAAGCAAAGCACCTGTCGGCATCCGTAATATTCTCCCTACTTTACAGGTAAACATTGATTTGTATGAGGTCTCCCACTATGTCAGTGGCAGAGAAAGAGAATGGAAGCATGGTTTGCTGAGACCTGAACCACTTCTTCATCCATTAGATCACCCTGCCTCCCTTCAATGAAATGCTATGAAAATCTGAAGTTGATTGTGACTTCATATATTTTAATGCAACTGGGCCATATATTTTTGAGGGGAGGGGATTAAAAACCCAACATCACTGTGCAATGCAGCAAGTTTCAGGGTAGACATGAATCTTTCATGAAGGAGGAAAAAAGAGGAGTTCTAGCGGGCTGTAAGTAGCAGGTGGCTTTTACAGAAACTTCCAAGAGCTTTGATATGTTTGGCACATCTTTTAAAAGGAGAATTAAGTTGCTTTTTCCTACCAGTTTCAGATCCAGCTCTGGGGTCGCTTGTAAGCCTTTGATCTCTTGAAGACACAGAATTAGGAGTGTTTTCTCTCTTCCTGGTGACTTTTTTTTCCCTTTTCTAAAAATTCACACTACTGAAGTAATTTATTTTTCATCAGGGAACAAGTTTGCCACAGCTGAAATTCACCCCTGCACAAAGGGCTTGCAAAAGGCTTATTGATCCCTTATTACTTTGGGCCATCAAAAGCCATTTGGCATGAACAGGTACTACCTAGGCTTAAAATTAAGTGCACACATTTCTGGACTGTGCCCTTAATCCCTCAAAGGGTGTGCATTGGGATTTTTGTGCTGGCTCTCTGGACAGTGATTTTCACCTGAAAACACAGCTTTGCAGTATGTGTGAGCTCCATTACATATTAAGCACTTTTTTTTCCCCCCATTCCTCTTGTTCTGCCCAGGACCCCAGCAATGATTGGGTGTTCGTTTGTGGTGAACCGGGAGTACTTTGGTGAGATTGGTCTGCTTGACCCTGGAATGGAAGTCTACGGGGGAGAAAATATTGAACTGGGCATGCGGGTGAGTAGCCAACTAGACTTCATGTAATACTCAAGTGCAGAGGGGGGAAAGGGGCGCTGCCTTCCAGCTTTCAGTCTACTACCAAGAGGCAGCTGGTATTGTACAGAATGTAAATTGGTCTCAAAAGCATCTATGAGCAGCCAAGACAAGTGAATGTTCATGCCTCTGCTAACGCTGAGCAAATTCATGCAGTTCGGAAATATTGTTTATTCTGCAGTTGGGTTGAGCTCAAGGAGACAGATCCCCACCTATAACAGTGTAGCTGCACTGGTTTCAATGGAGCTTGTACTTCATTTGACCATTCTGTCCAGTCCATGTAGCACTTATGTATGATGCAGGCTGTCTTATTCCCCTAGAAATTCAAAGGCCAAACTATTATGCTCCTCTAATCTGATATCCTGCATCGTAACACTTTTCCCACCACATCTAATGGCATGTGCCCTTTTAAACCACCAGTGGCCTCCTTTC
Source organism: Crocodylus siamensis (assembly GCF_052110815.1). Classification (NCBI taxonomy): domain Eukaryota; kingdom Metazoa; phylum Chordata; order Crocodylia; family Crocodylidae; genus Crocodylus; species Crocodylus siamensis. The sequence continues at coordinate 63,181,429 of NC_143403.1, forward strand.
CAGTAATGGCTGGTCATGTCCCAGCCACGTGGCTACAGAGACTCCCTTGCAAATAGATCCAGACTGCTTCCACTGTACAAAGCAGCAGGATTTAGGGAGAGTGGCCAGTTCTGCAGTGGTGAGAGCTCACCTCTATAGCACGTCCTTACTGACCAGTGCACCGGAGGTGAGACTGTAGGATCCACTGCTTTGAGGATCTCATTGTTCACTTCCCTGCTCAGTATCCACCACCGTCATGCTCTACAAGATCTGCTCAGCTCTCAGGGCTCAGTGGCTTGGCATAGAGTGAATTCATTCATTTCCTCTGATTCATTCATTCATTCATTCATTTCCATTCTTTTCCCCTTACTCCCCCAGCCTAACTACTCAGGCTGTGTTCTGGGCTGAAGATTTGTACCTGAGAGTTAGTGCTAACTGGGAAATATTTGCATGAAAAGCATCACTGTAGGGAGAGTGAGGAAGGCCCAAAATAAGCCTTGTTCTTGGGATGTTGCAAAATGTAGAGGTAGTAGTTAAGGGCAGGGTCTGTTAGCAGTAACTCCTCAATGCCTCTAGCAGGATTAATACAGTATGCTCCTTTGCCCCAGTCGGTTCCAAGAAGCTCCATGGAAGTCAAAAGCATCCCCAGGACCCATAGAGAAGTAAGCCATTTCACATTTCTTTAACAAAATTTTCCTCTCCTTTTATCCCATGTCTCAAGCTAACTTGTCCTCAGAACATGTAATGTGCCCATTAAAGGGTGTATTCTGCTCCTGCTGAAACACTGGGCATCAAATGAACCCATCTCTGATCCAGCTCTACTATATGAAATAAATACAAGCAACTTTGATTTTTGTTTGTGGGTGCTTTTTTTATTTTTAAAAAAATTTTTTTGCGTTCCCAGGCTGAACCCTACACGTGCTTGGAAGCGGCACTGCATTACTACAACCCAGCTCGCCCAACGTGGCTCCCGGGGGCTAAGCACCTGCTAATTCTTTTTGGTGGGTACTTGAGCCCCAGAGCACGCACAGAGTTGGTGCCTATGAATGCAAGCCCCTTCACATTAATGGACTTGGGGAGAAGGTCATTGTGACAGGAATTGGTTTGCACATATTTGTGTATGTTTATTATTGCAGCATAGGAGGAATGGGTTTTCTTAATGGGACTATGTGACTAGGCTACCAATGGTTTGGGGAGGTACTGAACTTAGGCATGGGGCAGGAAAACTGCTGCCACAAATCATTCTATTTTCCTTAAGAGGGTCAGGCTATTACCAGGATTGTGTGAGCTCCTCAGCTTTCCTTTATCATTGTGCAGGGCTTTGAGCTGTTTGAAACCTTTTCCACATGGCTGCTTCAAGAATAGATTGAACGCCCTAGCAAAACTCTTGAGTAGCTGATGAATAAGCCTCATAAGGAATCTGAAAACTGTCGTTCTTCCTTATATGAGAAGAATTTGCAATGTGTGATTAGGACTCTTGGTAAACAGAGAAAAGGGATTTAATAGGATTATGAAAAGGTAGTCACTGCAGATTCAGGGGTGGAGAGAACCTGGGATATCAGAAGTTCTGGAGTATGTGGAGTTACAGGGAGTTTTAAAGTGCTCAGCCCCTGGTAGGTGTCTGTATTTGCCCTGAATAGGGTGGTTAATCCTGCTGTGACATTTGAAGAGTGCTGTAACTGTATAGGAGCATGTAGATATTTTCGGTCTCAGATCATTAACATAAAACATTAATTCAATCTATAGTATAGATCTGCTAATCTATATTTTCATCTGGCTTTATGGTGTTAAGAAATAACACAGTATGGATCTGTTAATGTGCAATTATCAACACAATGCCTTCTAGCATGTTTTGGAGCTGTTACGAAATTGTACCATAGGGATCATATGGGATCTTCTCTCAGTTTAGGTATTAAATTGAATTTTCAAAGGGTCTTTCACTCCAGGATTGCAAAGTATTGGATGCCTTCATGGCAGCCCTCTGTGTGCTGACTTCTGTTATAGCCATCTTGAAAATGAGAAAACTCAGTTCAAAATAAATGTCTGCCCAGGGCCATACAGCAAGGTACTGCAAGAGCCAAGGAAGAGAACGTGCACTAGTAGGTTCGCAGTCTGTCTTGCATCCTTGCAACTTGCTCAGATGAGTCCAAAAGAACCTAATAGTTACTAAATATGCATATGATGTTTAGATGGGATTTGTTCCTGGAACTATATACAGATATAGAGGAGGAGGCCTGGTGAGGTGGTGCAAGCATATGATTTGATATCTGGAGATGTGTCCTGTTCCTCTTTCTGTTTCAGACTGGTATGACTCCAGACATACCGCATTAGGCTACTGTCTTGCCTTCTAATTTTGGGTGCCAGGCTTTTAGGATCTTAGGAGGCTCCTTATTTCTAGGGTTTATGGAACCCATGCAGATCCTGTTGACTTCAGTAGGACTTCCTGGTCTGTAGCACCTCAGGAAAATGAAATTTTGGGGGCAGAGGTCTGCTTTTTGGAGGGCTATGGCCCTATTTCAGGGCTTGTGACCCAGCTCCAGTTGCCAGAGCAATACATGACCCCACTTGCAGTCTGAACCCAGGCAAGGTAATTGTTGAACAAGTCTCGGACTCATGACCCTACACATAAGGATCCTGACTTCTAGTTTGGCCATTGCTGCTTTAAGATCAAGACGTTCAAAACTAGCTGGGCCTCGCAGCACAGCCAAGCACAAGTTGTAAAGACTGGAGCTTGGGTTCCAAAAACCCTGTTTATGAAAAAATATATCAGTGGGTCTTCTTTTGCTTTTTGATCAGGGTGTACCTGATCAGTGGGAGCTTAAAGTTTACTGTTCACTTCAAACAGTGGACATTTAAAGTGGAAATTCCTGTGTAATGACATGACGGCTGGAACTTTAAGGAATACACCAAGAGATATGGCAAGGCAGTACTGCATTGTGCTCTGTGTGTTTAAAGTCCATGCAGAGACAGGAGGAAGCCTGCTTTCCCCTGCTCCTGCATACCTGCAGGAGTAGGGGAAAGGATGATCATAATATAAGTTAGGAGATTTTAGGCAGAGAAAAGGAAGTGAAGAAGGGGAACACAGAGAAGCAGAAAAACAAGCCAATAAACCAATAAAAGAGTTGAGTACAATAACTACAAATGGTGGTGTAGTGATAGAAGTTATAATTTAGTGATGCTCCGTATCAGGAGACTGAGGGAACTGGGAGATGGTCGCTCAGTTAGAGAGCTGCTAGCTAGCTAGCTAGTTGGTTAGATCCAGACAAAGGGTCTGTGGAGGGTGCCTACTGGTCCACAGTTAAAGTTTGTTGTTTTAGTTCTTCTCATTCCTGTACGTCTTTGTTTTTTGAACTTGGTAATCACTACATGTGGGTGGACAGGAGAAAGGTAAGTTCTGTAGAAACCAGTGGGGGTTTTTTAAAAAATAAATAAAAAATAATCCTTTAAACTGCTTTGCAAACTAGTGCTATGGTAACATGAAAAGAGAAGGGATTAAGTTTGGAGTGCCGGAGTTAGATTGTTATGTCTAAAGAACCTTAATTTAAATTATTTTAATAAAGTGGAATTGGGAAAGCCAGCACAACTAATGATCCTGATTTGAATAGGATACCATTTGATAATCCAACTAATCCTCCTTAAATATATAATTTATTAAAAATATTATCTTGTGTTGCTCACTAATGGATTTTCCCCATAGAGTATCCATAGGTGGGGATTTGTAAATAGCTATCTTAAGTGATTTCCTGTTTCGAGGTACTAGTGCCTAGACTGTATAATGCCCCCAGCCGGCTGATCAGAGCTATTCAGTTTTCATACCTGCTGTGGACGCTTGGAATGAATGTCTTGTTCACTCTCAGTTTCTTGTGAGAAACTCTGCATTTTTCCCAGTGGTTGGCAGGAACCAGGGGAGTCCATTAATTGAGCAACTCCACAAGTGAACCCCATCGGTGTCTGTAAGGCTGGTCTAGTCCTGTTTTGAGGGGGGAAGAATTCTGGCCACCCTCCAAAATAAGCGTGGTTCTGTAAAAGGAAGAAAGGCATTTATCTCTGTTGACTATATAATCTCTTCCTGACCCCTGTTTTTCAAGTTCAACAGAAAACTGTTGAATTTAGGGCTGAATTCTGCTCCTGCATATGCTTGTAAGACTGCCATTGAAGTTGACTTGAGCAGTCTGTGAGTATGCAAAAGTAGATTTTGGCCTTAACAATAGATGGCTGCAGCTAGCCCTCATGTGAGTGGGAAAGGCCTTCCCCTCCCCACAAGACACACACTGTATCCTTTGCACAGCCAGGTATAAATGCACTATTTATGCATCCACCTGAAGGGGATGGGGATGAAAGAAAGAGAAAGCAGGGCTCTAGCCCCAGCTTCCTCATATTAAAGTCTGAAGAGCTGGTCGGAGAGGAGGTAGCATTCAGATGGTAGTACCATGCTAAAAGATAGTATTTGCTCCAGTATCAACCCTTCTCATGGAGACACAGTGTGCTTCATACACTGCAGGTCTGGGGGTGCAATTTGGCCTTGGAAGTCTTGCAGTATCCAAATGGTGACTTGTGTGAGATGTGGCAATACATAGCCATTGCTCAAAGCCTTTGTGTTTGAAACAAATGTGAAAAAAGGATGAGAATTCAGGTAATTCTATGTAATAGTCTACAGTTATGAAACCATACATGGGTATGCCCCAATAGACTTGGGAATAGTTATAATGGACTGTAGTTATTTATTTGGCAACTCACTAGGGAACTGAGTAGTTTACAAGCCTCATATAAGCTTCCTTATTAGTGGGAGCCACAAATACCTTTGATTGTTTAGAAAGGGATCATATAAACTTTAAAAGCCTAGTTTATGATTTGACCTAATACAAGGAGTTTATGATCCATCTTTTTATAGCAGAGCCATTAATCATCACAGCAAAGATCTGTCATCTTATACCAGGTCTCCAGCGATAAGGCGAACAAGTTGTTGCTCTTCTTATTTTGCACTCGTCTTCAGCTAGGGTGGGTGGGAGCAGAGTCGTCATTTATTTTAAAGGATGCCACCGTTTAAATGAAACTATGTGACCGCCATTTAAAAAAACCAACCAAGCAAACAATAAATGTGCTGCCAGATTGACAGCTGGGGGCAAATCTTCCTGTTTTCTCTTTTAGATTATAGCCTGGATAAACCAAATTCATAGGGATTTTTTTAAATAGTATTGTGTGTTAATCAAAGAGAAACAGTACTGGTAGATGAAAGGTTTTAGCTGAGGTGGTGCCCAGAAGACTAATGGCTTCCCTGGTTTGAGATGCTTCACAGGGATATACTTTATATTAAAGTGCTGTGCATCTGCCCTCTGGAAAAATCCAGCACCAGCAAGATGTCCCAGGGGGAGCCCTTAACAATTAAGGGCCGCTGCCTGTCTGAGTAACTATAGCTTTTATGCCCATGATTGTCCGCTCCAGCACATTGGGGCTGCTTATGGTGAAGGGGGTAAAGGAATGAGTTCCTCAGCTTGCATTGTCTGAAACAACACTGCTAGGTAAGTAAGGGAACAAGAAAAACCAGCTGCAGTGTACTGAGGCACCATGACTAGTGCCCACTTAGCTCCATCATGGGCAGCACCACAATCCCCCCGATCAGTGGCCAGGTCCTGTGGGGCCAATGGGGGCAGGTATTACTAAACAAAACAAAAATGGCTTATGTGAAGAATTGTACGTCTTCTTAGATGTAGTGGGGCTTCATAGTAGAGCCAGAGCAATAAGAAAATACTCATTAATCTCCACTGTGCTGTAAGGGGTTGATGATGGAGTACAAGCTTGGCATTATGCACATGAGTGGTCCTGGTCATGTCACATCTGCTAGTTTTTTTTCACACCATGGCCTAAATCTTGTAAGACTGCTCTCAGTGAAGATGGAATATACTTTAGAAAGCTTAGTTAGTACCTTTACCAGGCCTAAGTGAGTTTGTTTTCAAGGACTTAATTAGTATTAGCATGCTTCTAAAATAGCCATTACCTGTGTCTGGTTAACATTATGACTAATAATGCTGTATGGGTGTATAGTAGGGCTGTGAAAAGCTTCGGATGGCGATTTGATTTGGAGGAGATTCGGCCTGATTTGGTGGCTGAATCTCCGAATCTGAATCATATCGGGGACCAATTAAAAGGTCCGAATCGATTTAAAAGTCTCCGAATCTTCAGAAAAGATTAGAAGAGCTTTGATGATTTGGGAAGTCCCTGGTGGCTGCAGCAGGGAGCTGCAGCCAGACTCTGAGCTGGTAAGTACTAAGTGTGGGGAAGAGGTGCTGGGGGCGGGGACCATGGGGGGACCCCTGCCCTCTCCCCCAGCCCCCACATGGCTGCCCCGCTCCAGCTCCCGGCACTTTAAAGAAAAGCCCCGGTACTCACCGGGTGCTGCTGGGCAGGGGGCAATCCCCACTGCCCCCCACTGCCTCATGCTGCATGGGGGGCTCTGCATGAGCCCCTCCAACCCCCTGACTCCCCCAGCCCCCCATGGGTGCCCTGCTAGGGCCAGCTCCAGACCTTTAACTAAAAAAAACCCCAGAGAAAAGCCCCGCATTCACCTGCAGCAGCCTTGGGGCTTTGGGGGGCTCATGCAGAGCCCCCCACATGGTGCGGTGGGCAGCGGGGATCGCCCCCCACCAGCAGGAGTGGTGAGTGCAGGGGCTTTCTTGTTTGTTTGTTTTTTTCTTAAAGAGCCAGAGCTGGCCCAGGTTGGGGGCCAGAGTGGGGGGTTGGGGGGACTTGTGGAAGAGCCCCGCCCCCCATGCAGCGTGCTATGTTATAGAAAAACAATAGGAGTGTTTTAGAGTCAGAGAAGGTGCCAATGAAACTCAACCCTATGATGAACAAGTTTAGAAGAAGCACTGCAAGGGAAATTTCATGGAGTTCCCTATCCCTACCCAGTAACCATCACTTAAGCGTGCAGTAGATAACTTTAAATCTTGTATATATTACATCCCTTGCAACTGGGACAATACTGTTGAAGACTTTGGAATTTATGTTGTAATTATTTGTGGCGAATTATAAACATGCCTGCAGAGGAAAAGGAATAGATGCATTTGGTTGCAGAAGGACGATGTTCCTTTACTAAAAAACACCAACCAAATGTCGACAACTGACCACATCGGGAAGGGAATGGAAGACCCCTTTGGAAAATTGTGAAGATGTGTGCCCAGGGGAGAAGGATAAGAGGGTTGATGGCACTCACTTGCTTTTGTGGCTTTGCATCAATGACCTTGCATGCATGTCGCAATCTGAACCACTTTGGGAATTTTTTTAATGCCTGCATGCACCCAGGGATATTTTCTCCTTGTTGCTGCAAACAGATCATTACAACATCTTACTCATTCACTGCTCATCAGAAATGGGCTTTGTCCTCAGGAGGAGATCCAATCAATGTGGAAAATGACACATTTGGGCTTGGCGGGGAAAAGAAAGAAAACTCAAAAAGCAGCGCGCTGAATCGGTGCGTGAAATTTAATCACAGTCACTACAACAATGAGGAGCTGGGTACACCCGGACTCACCGTGTAGTCTGAGCACTAAGCTAAAAACAGCAGAGCTGAAATTCATTTCTGGATCCCAAGGTAGGGAAATGAGGAAGGAGACCTGAGACAATCCTGGACTGAGAGAGGGACACAAAGCTCAAGGAACAGTATCAGCAAAGCCTGAATTACTGCGCTTACCCCAGATGTAAGGTTTGTTCCAATATTCTGGTGTATACTGGATATCGCTTTATTCCACAAGTAAATCACATGAATCCAGGTCCCCAGCTGGAGTCAACAGACACCGCTTGGTTTCAGCTTTACCATAGTGCATTCGCTTACTATCAAACCCACTGGCTCTGGGGAGCAACGTAGTAACCCACAAGAGGGTGGAAATGGATGAACACTAAAAGAGCTTTAAAATCACCGTGCTTGAAAGATGTAACTGTTTTGTCCGTCTGCCATATTCCACTCCAAGAGGAAGCCAAGCAATGGTAACCATAAACCTAGTTCATTCAGGTGTACTGCTGCAACGACTCAGCTCCAAGATGAGCAGACACGTTGGCAGACGAAGCTGTTACAGAACCGAACGGATTCGGCTGACACGTACTTCCGAGTGGCAAGTCCCACCCCACATGCTTTTAAAATGGTTTAGTCTTGCACTCGTCTGCACCCAGGGCGAGGGCATCAAACCTGGTGCTTCTGCAGGTATTTTAAGAAATGCTCTGCACATAGAAAGCATGAGCCTTTAAACACTCAGGAAGGCTGCATGGCCCTGTGCTCAGGGCTGGGCCTCAGATAAGGTGATTTTTATTCTCAGCTCTGCCACTGGCCTGCTGGGTAATCTTGAGCCAGTTCTCTCCTCTCTCTATGCCAGTTCCCCGCTTCCACCACCTTTTGTCTACTTTGTTAATTTATTCTGCAAGCTCTCTGGGAGGTACACTCTCTAGCTCAGGATTTGCAATGGCTCTGACACCTCAGGGTCATTATTTTAGCTCTTCTATGCCCTGATACAATAGAAATAGCAATGCAATAATAATTCATAATCAAATGTAAAAAATGTCCTCAATTAGAATTCACGAGCACAAGGATAAGTGATCATCTGCTGCAGGAAGTTGTAGGCCAGGTCCTGATCTGGTGTTTTAACAATCCAACCATTGCCTAAGCTAAGCTGCATTTGCCTTACAAGGTCAGTCTCATTCGGCCATTTCACAGATAGAGAAACAGAGAACTCAAGTGACGTACTCAAGGTCAGCAATGAGGCCAGTGCAAGAGCCAGGAGGAAATCCCAGTTCTTCCGAGCCTTAGGCCAGTGATCGAACTCCTCAGCCACGCTGCTTCCCTTATATGCGTAAACCAATTAAAATGACTCACCAAGAGGTTAATTAAATATCTCACTGGTGGCTAATTTTTTTGGTGCTTTAAATAGAAGTGGCCTTTTTCATGCTCAGCATTAAATGACTTGTTCCTCCGAGGGATTATACACAGCATGGATAATAGCATAATTTTGGATACTAAAGAACAAAATCCAGAAAGCCTTTTTTCAAACACACAGGTATGGCACATATTATCAGCAAAAGTTACCCTTTCCCTCTCCCCACTCTTTAGCTTAGAGTTGTTATATAGCACAGGTCACCTTATCCTATTTGGCTGTGTTCAGAGAACACAATCACTAGGGTAATTATTAGTTGGTATTTGACTTTTCCTCACCCAATTGCAAAACCAAACTGCAATAAAGGCAAATGATACCCAGTATTTTTTCAGCTTGAATATCATACACCAGAGATGCAATTCTCCCCCCCACCCAATGCTTGTAATGCTACAGTGCTACGGCTTACCAATACCAATTTACCAATACAACTTACCAATTCAGTTCTATGGGACAGCCTGGGCTGCGGAGAACTGAACCGCTCAAGGGTGCTTTGAGTCCAGGCTATCAGTTTCTCAGTCAGTATAAAAACCCAGTTACCCTGAAGCCAGACCCCCTTCACTTGCCTCCAGTACAGAATATGGTTCAGAGTTTGAGCCAGGGCTTGCACAGCAGTGAGGATCAATTGGAGAGTTATTACTACATCTGTTCAAAACTCAGGATTTCCTTTCCATGGGACTTTTAGAAATGGGAAGGAGGAAAAATCATTCCATTTTGGGAAGGGAGGAGAAATGTTGCTATTTTCCACAGTAGGAACATTCTGAAAAAAAAAACGGTTCTGAAGCAAAATTGAAAAAGTTGAGAGAAAAACTTTTGCCCAGCGAGTCAATAGGGAACAAGTAGACTAGGGGCCCTGAATTGCCTCTGGCAGAAATGAATGAGATAGCAGGAAACCAGGCAGATTTGAGATGGAAGTTATTAAAATTGACACATTCCTGTAGAACGTGTTGATTTTGATGGAAAAAACAGAAAATCTTGCCCCACAACATTTTTTACCTGTTCTAGCTCATCCACCCCAATTCTGGTCCAGAGGCCAAGTGCAAATTCTTGAAACCTCTGAACTGTTGCCACACACAATTTCTTTGCAGTTCTCCCGTTCTTTTTAGTTCAGACCTGCCACCTCAGAGCTACCTCCATCAGATTCAATCTGCACAGAAGTGTTGAGATGGTAGGAGCGAAGGCTTATGGAAGGGAGCGTTTTCCTTCTACAGCTCTTTTTGCTGTTGATCTATTTCTGAAATTTCCAGCTTCCTGCTTTTATAATGGTCTGGTACATGAAAGAGTTTGTAACATAAAATGTTACACTCCATGGAGCATGATGTGATGTTGAAGCCAAGTAGCTCAGAAAAGAGCATCTGGCCATTTCCAATGCTCCCACTTTAGAGCGTGGTTATAACGTTATTCACAAGCTCTGGCCCTGTAGCTTTCTGGTAATTTCATGCTAGAACACCATTGCATAAAGTGTATCAGTAGGTTCTGATGAAAACATTGTTTGCAGTTCAAGGTTATAGTTATCCTCAATTTTAAAACAGCCATCACAATCTGATACAAAAAAATCTGATACAACAAAAAATAAAATAAAAAAAAATCACCGGTAGGTTGAATCCCACCTATAGCAACAAGAATGTGGATCTTGTTTGGAGTTCATTGAATAAAATGTCCTTTAGCAAAATGATGAGTAGTTTCTCTTAGTGGAGGAATAGGTTTAGCATCCTCTGATTCTTTGGCCTCCCTCTATACCATTTTCATATTAATCTTTTTTACATGTCAGGATATCATCTACAAGGAACACCCTTGGTTTTCAGTGTGCTTGAAACTTGGCATCCAAAGCCACCTGTCACACTGGAATGAAATCTGTTCTTTTCAACTCCTTTTTTCATGGCTTCTTTGTCTGCTGACAACAGTGAATCTCTTTGCCTTATGGTAATGAGAAAAAAAGGGGGAAACTGCTGGGAGGAAAAAGATTACAGAGTTAGATGGAGATTTGGAATTTCACATTTCAAAAGATAAGCATGCAATTTTTCCACCCAAATTGTTGGATGGGAAAATCCAAACGTTTGGACGTGTGGGCAGCTTAGTTTGTTTTTTCAATGCACTGCTTGCCTAAGGTCAAGACCAGGGTAATTTAGCATAAGATAAAATGCCAGGGGGACACTTATTGAGGAAGATGGGGTGCCATTTGCAGCTAATCTCATTCTGATGACTGACTAACCACGTTAGCTGAAACTGTGAAATAAATCTTCCCTGAGAAACAGATCAACAGATCCTTGCATACTGCTAGCAGCATAGCTGTGGCAGCCCAGAGATCAGGGCTAACTGCCTGTGCATTATTCAGTGGGTTTTGAAACCTGCACTGAACTCTGTACCATGACAGCTTCACCTCAAGCAGCATACTAGCTGCCCAAGTTTCATGCACCCTAGAGACCCTGGATGCGCAGGGCAAGGCTGTTCTGCAGCCTCTCATTAGTTTGGCTGCAGTCACATCTCTGACTCGGGTATGTCCACACTGCAAACAGACAAATAGGCAATGGTTTCAGAAAACCCACTCTGAATGAGAATTTAGTAGGCTTATCCTGTGCCTATAACGGGCCTTGACCAGGTTGTATTGACTTCTTGTCATACGTCAGTCAGTACTTACCTGCTTTGTGCAACACAGAATGAAGCATGCAGAAGCATGTGACTTTTGCCATTCCAGATCAAGTCAATGGTCTGTCACTGCTAGGCATCGTTCTCTGTTAGCAACTGTAGCAGGGACCCCTGTCCCCTGTGACCTAAAAGATAGGAAGCCAGCATCCAAGCGCTATGGTCAGGTAGGCATCTGGGTCAGCTGCAGAGCAACACAACGCCAGAGAAACCCACATACTGGAGGACCTGGTGTGGCTAGTGGTCTGGAGGCCACAGGTCGGGGGGTGCCTGGAAAACAGGAAAGCTAATGCTCAAATAGATCAGGATATGGGACCCAGGAGGCTATGTGAGGGCCAAAGCCAAACCATTGAGAGGCTGGAGAACAGCCTTGCCTTGAGTCAGGGACCCCAGGGTGCTGGGACAGACAGGTAGCAGCCTCACATGGGTCAGGGAATCTAGTGGAGACTGAGACAGATTGTGGACAGCCCTATCTGGTCCAGGAGTGTCAGGGGGACTAGGACAAAATCTGAGACAGGGGCCAGGGGCTCATGGAACAAGACACAGACAGGCGAAGGTCAAAAGGACCTAGTGTGATCCATGGTGAGGGGCTAAGGCCGCTAAAGCCAGGCCTGGACAAGTGGGAAAGAGCAGGAAGCCTGCAACCAGAATATTAATGTGCTTAAGCCAAGAGGGCTGAAGCCACTACAGAAAAAAATTGCTGACACAGTAACACCTATGAGGCATGGGCATGGCTGTAGGTTAGGATGGAGGCCACCTTCAGCCCTTAAGGCAATTAGGGACAGAGGGGTCTAAGCCACAAAAAAGATTGTGTAGTGGGGTTGGAGCCCCAGGCTGAGTCTCCCTCTTGGCCTGGGGCTCCAACCCCACCGCACATCGTTTCCCTCTCTCTCTCTCTGGTAGGAAAAGAGCCGCAGGCTGTGAGAGATGGTTTGCAGTGGGAAGGGAGACCAAGTCAAGTGAGCCAAGTTGAGCCCAAGGAGGAACGGTGAATGAGAAAGACGCCGGTGAGCTCTAGATGCTCTAAGGGCTGCCTCCCCTCTTTAATAAAAGCATCAAGGTGTGGCAGGTGAGGTAGCAGGATGAGACCCTGAGAGGCTGGGGAGCAGGGCAGGACTAAGATACCTACTAGGGACTGTCATGGCTGCCCTTGAGGTGCAGTCTGTCACAGTGACCTACACTAGATGCTGCAGAAGAAACTCCCTGAGGATGCAACTAGTCAACTAACTACTGGTATTTCTGTATCTGGAGGGAATAAAATTTGTCTCTCATCCCCTAGTATTCAGTTTACACCCTGAATCCTGCAATTCAAACCTCCCTCTATGCATCATCCAGCGCTGTACGCTAGGCCTGTGAGAAGCGGCTAGTATTCGCTTCAGATTCAGGGGACAGTGATTCGATTCAGCAATTCGAATCACTGTCCCAAATCAATTCGGCCAAATCTGATTCAGAGATTTGGCTCCTACTGAATCTCTAAATCAGCCTGGTCCAACCCCCACCCACACTCCCAGCCCAGCAATGGCTGCCCTGCCCACCCCAGCTCCCAGCACTTGTAAAAAAAAGCCCTGACTCAGTGGGTGCTGCCAGGCACAGGGGGCGATCCCTGCTGCCCGCCACTGCCCCACAGCGGGCAGCAGGGATCACCCCCCCATTAGATTTACATTATCAAGTGATCTGGCGCAGCATCAAAGCTTTACTGTTGTTCCTTTCCCCTAATCTGCAAAACTCATGTGCGGCTTCATTCCTTGTGAAGACTGTAAGGTGTCCAGATTCATACACTAGAAAAAATATTTTTACAACTCTACATCGTTATATATTCTCTGTAAATATCAACCAGTCTCATCTGGATTTCTACAAACATGACATAATCAGAAGTATTTGTAAAAATGCCTCTTTGCTTTTCTTTTGTAATTTTTTCCTGATAAATAGAAAGGTGTTTGCTATTTAAAAAACAACAACGCCCCCCCCCCCCCCCCCCCCCCCCAGAAACCTAGCAAATCCATCACCTCCATTTCTAATTTAGGATGAGAAAATGTAGATCTGACTGAAAATCATATTTCAAGTGACATATGGTATTTATAGCATGAGAGCCCCAGCCAACAAGAACCTAGAAATGAGTCAAAACACATCTGTGAATTGTTTTCGGTGCAGCTACATCATGTATATTAATGTGTTTGAACTATAACAAAATGATACATTTATATGTCTTGGAAAAATCATAGCTACATTTTTGTACCTAAAAAGCTATTTGGATTTCTTTCTAGAAGTCTAATGAAATGTCATTTTACTCAAATACTTTATTGTTAATAGAAAAGCAAACAGTTTTACATCTTCAGAGCAGGCCTCAGCCATTAAGTCCCCATGGCAACCTGGTGAAACATAAACACATGTATCTCCATTTTAAGCAGGGGAGAAACTGAGGCAAGTGTTAGTGATCTCCCCCAGGGAATAGTGAAAAAGTCAGAATTGGCTTTGTTAGAATTTTGCTGCCATTTACAAAATGTAAAGACTGTGTTCAGTTTGGGACCTCAAATAACTATCCTAGGACATAGGAAAGGTGCCATGTTGGGCCACCAGTTCTCTTCCACTGGCCCCTAAGGACTTCTTCCATATTGCTTTGCTTAGAACTGATGTGGAGCTACTCGTATCTGAGTAAGAAATGACTTGGTCACGATCAATAAGAGAATGCCGTAAGTGCAGCTTCTGGACTGCTGCTCTCCTGTTCATACAGTGCTTTCTTAGAGAAGCAGGAATAATTCATTCTCATTTTAGATCGGGGTAGGCAACCCTAGGCATGAGTGCCAGATCATGGCATGCAAAGGCATTTTGCTTGGCCCACATGACTGGGGGCAGACAGCAGGAACGTGGCCAGGGCTGCACTGTCCTGACAAGCCCCATTAGGGCTGTACGAAACAGCAGCGTTCTGTTTCAACCAGCATTTCGATGTCTCAACAGAACAGCATTTCATTTCAAATTTTGTTTCGATTCAAAACAGCTGTTTCGTTCCGTCGAAACGGTCGTAATGGCAAAACTGTTTCAATGTTTAATGGGGAAGGACAAAACAGCCTATAACTTTGTCTCTTCTGCCTTGATTTGGATGAAACCTGCAGGAATAGTAGCCCCTTCTAAGGGCATGAAGCCTGCCAAGTTTCCAAGAGATAGGTATAGGGGATTTGGGAAAACTGCACCCCAAATTTTGAAAGCAAAATTTGTGTCACATGTATGTGTTAAGCCACAGTAAGGTCAAAACTGCATTCCTGCTAGCCCCTGCTGAGGCCACAAAGCCTGCCAAGTTTCAAGGAGATAGGTGCAGAGGTTTGGGGGGAACTGTACCTCAAGCTGTGGACAAGCAAAACTTGTGACATGGGTGACGCTGTGTGTGTTAAAGCGCAGCAGGGTGAAAGCTGCAGGCCTGCTAGCCCCTGCTCAGGCCACAAAGCCTGCCAGCTGTTAAGGAGATAGGTGCAGGGGTTCTGGGTGCTGGGACCCTGTACCCCTAGCTGCTGACAGGCAAAACTGGCGACATGGGTGCTTGTGCTAGGCTACTGTGTTATGCAGTCAATCATGGTTCAGTCAGGGACCAGCTCCATACACAGTAGCTAGCGAGGATAATGAGTTAATGGGCAAGGATTAACACCTACCAAACCACAAACTAAGGAGAAGAAAGAGTCAATACAGAGCCAGGAACTGCTTCTGCCCCAAGACGGAGACAGTCAGGTGCACAAGCGCCCATGTCACAAGTTTTGCCTGTCAGCAGCTACAGGTGCAGGGCCCCAGGACCCAGAATCCCCCACACCTATCTCCTTGAAAGCTGGCAGGCTTTGTGGCCTCTGCAGGGGCTAGCACTCCTGCAGTTTTGACCATGCTGTGGCTTAACACATGCATGTGACATGAGTTTTGCTGTCTAGAATTTGGGGTGCAATTTCCCCCAAATCCCTGCACCTATCCCCTTGTAACTTGGCAGGCTTCATGCCCCTGGAAGGGGCTGTCATTCCTGTATGTTTCATCCAAATCAGGCAAGAAATGACAAAGGTATAGGCTGTTTTGTCCTTCCCTGTTATAGCCTATGGGCAAAACGTCGAAACAGCGGCAAAATGGCAAAACGTTTTGACTTGCCTCGTTTTGTTTCAAGGCTGCTTCGACTATATCTGTTCCATTTCAATTTTGCTGTTTTGATCTCAAAAAAGGTCAAAACAACGTCGAAAAAAAACTGGCAGTGACATTTTGCCTAGCCCTACCCCCATGGCTTCTCCGCTGTCCGCCCTGGCACACCAACATCTTACAAGTCAAGGTTGCGGGTGTTTTTGGCACTTTGTCCAGAAATGTTGCTGAGCACTGTTTTAGACCCTCTGTAGCTTTCACATGGCTGCCCTATAGCCTCCCCATCCTACAGGGTTTATGTGGTAGATGTAACCTGGTATGCAGAAGTGCATGCTTTCATAAGGAAGATGCTTTACTTCTACATACAGATATGGAGGGAAAAATGATGCCCAACTGCCTCTTTCAGTTATAAATCCCTTTACTTATGCTAGTCACGCTGACTGAGAGTTTGGCAACAGAAGTTCATAGAGCCAGCAAAGGACGCCTGTGATCATCTCCTGTAACCTCCTGTCAGAACAAAGACTCCTGCGTCAAAGCAAGTTGCATGTAGTCATGGTTTGGGTTGGGTTTCCAAAGGTATCTAAGTTTTTAATTTTTTAATAGGACTGTGTTTTAACATTCCTTGGGTGGCTTTAGAAGATCTTGATTTTGTATTTCTATGCTAATCCAGGTTATTTCCTTTGCCCTCTTTTCTGCTACAAATGCTCTTTGTGCCAAAATCTATGCAATATCTTTTGTGTGGATTAACATCTAATGTCTGGTTTACCTGGTAAAGCTGTTGAAGGTTAAGGTAAGGCTGGGATTGAAAGAATAGTAAGTATTCTAGAGTTACTTCATGTAGAGACGAGTCCGAAGGCAGCGCTTTGAAATGTCTGGAGTAAAATAAGGAAGAATAACTACCATGGTGTTTCTTGCAGGAGAATTACCAAGAGACCAAGTTACCATTTACAATAGTGTTTCTCCCCAGCTTCCCAGCCTACCCCCATCAAAGGTTCATCCTTTGCATCTCTGTGTTCGTTTCGCTAGCATTGTGCCTTTTAGCCCAGTGGGGTCCAACCTGCCAGGCCTAGTGAGCCCCGCAGAGCTACTGACAAGTTCAGCACCAGTTAGCTGCAGTTCAAGGTCAAAAGGGACTTGAAAATATGAGTAGATGTCAGGGTTTGCTAGAGCATCGATCTCAGTCTTTTTGATTACTGCCAGAGCTGATGAATAAATTAGCCTTGACAGGTGCAGTAAATGGTATAGACCACTGAATTTGAACAGCAAATATTAAAGAAGGACATAGGAGGTGTGGAAGGGAAAATACCCTCTGCAGACATTTATATTAGATGAGAGGTGAATTTTGATACTGCACTTCAGGAGTGATGTATGGGAATGAAGATACCTTTTGTTTGCTTGAAATTCCATGCCAAGTTGGGCGTGTCTCAACTGAAGTATTGATTCACTCTGTCTGGAGGAGTTTGGCTTCCCATGCATTATGAAGTGCACGAAAACCTCATCTTCCCTTTCTGAAAGGCTATGAGAACAGCTCAATCTGAAATCTTAATGCTTTGAAGAGCCATTGCAGCTGCTCACTTCCTTTGTCCAAAGGGCTGGAAGTTGAGTTCCTTCTTTCTATGATTCTGTGATTCTTTTCATCTTGATCTCATTGCTGTAGGGGACCAAGCAGTGATTATCCTAGTAGTTGATATTGCTGTGGAGGGATGTTTTACCAGGACACCTATACAGATTGTTCTACCTTGCATAATTCATAGCATGTATCTCCCTTCTGTGGTTCTCTGAATTGTACAGCTAATTTTCTGCCGTGCCTTCCATGCATAATTTTAGCATTAACAATTTTAATCATTGCTTCATAAAAAATTACTGTCTTCAGATGATTGCTCTATGAGCCCCTGGAAAGAATGGGGGGGGGGGCAGTTTTTTCCAGTATTGTCTTACTTTTTTTTTCTTCCTAACAAAACTACATCCGGTTTTCGAACAGACCCCTCAATGCAGGCTCTAAATCCACTAAAATTAAAATATTACAGTGCTCCCAGGCATAAGACATTTAAGGAAGGCGACAGTCTCCATTCTGAGCACCTAAGGTTATTCTTTACTGCATTTTGTATTGTAACTCATATATTTCTTGGATTCACTTGCGTGCTCTCTGTAAAAATATATCTATATAATTTTTAGGAGTCTGATGATTGCAAATATATTTTTGTGAAATGTTACAGGATAATGTTCACAATTTCACTATGGGCCATTTCTTATACCTGTGGTTTTACAAAATGTCATCTTCTGCAATGCAACATTAAATTCAGAGTACTGTTATAGGGGGAAAAAAACCAAATCAGTTAAAAAAGCATAAAGGACTGTGATATTTTTACTCAGGTGTAGGACCACATGTGAATGAAGGACCAAATTTTATAGCCAAAAGGATATTGAAAACATAGGTGTTTTTGTAAGACTTGACTTATTTTGTGAAACTAATTCTTCTAATTGATTGTGAATACTTGGCATAGTTCCTTCACCTTAGCCAATGAATAGCTATATAAACATCAGTTTGATATATGGATGCACTACTAATATACATAATCAATAGCACATAAAGGAATGTGTGCCAGTTCGGTTTGTGGGCCCCTGATGAATTGAGATGCTTTAATTGTACATTAGAGAATAGCAATGTGATCTAGTGGGAGATCTGAGTGCTACAGAAAGGCTTTCTTATTTGTACAGAAATGCACCGTAATGGAGTAGTGCAGCTGGAGGTCAAAAGGGACAGAGGAAGCTGGAAAGGAATTGTTGGCAAAGAGAAAAAGGGTCTTTCCTATTACGAGGAATTAATAAGATGAGCAGAGATGATTATTTTCCAACATACATGCTGTCAGGATGTCCAAGTTGCCAAAAAACAAAACAAAACAAAGCAAACAAACCCCCAGACAAGAATCAGCTAACTTTGGGGTCTAGCCTGAAGGCAAGAAGTAGTATATGAAATATATTCCTATGAAATGTATTGCCTAATAAAGAGGATATTGGGAAGCCTATAAAAGCTTTTGAAAGATTAGCCAAAGCTTGCAGGTGGCACCAAGCCTAAACATGTGTACTTCCCTGATTACCGGTATTATTGAGAAAATGTTTACAAAGCAGTCGGGAGGATGAGGAAGATTATATTTGGAGGGCCTGGGAAGCATTGTGCTTGGCTTCTGAATCATGCTAAGAAGTTGTTAAAATAACTAGATAAGCGAAAGGCATTAGGACTCTAAGAATTTGGCCTTCTTGAGCACATGCTGAATGAAATAGAGGGGGGATTTACACATATGGGTCAGAGCCTGCAGTGACTTCAGCCCAAGTGGTGTACAGCTTACTGAGGATTTTGTTTCTCATGCCTGCAAAAGTGTTTCTCAGTATTTTTACTCCTAGTGTCACTTGTTTTCAGATCCTGTAAACATTTAATCCCCAAATGGTAAACCTCTAAAGCTTCAGGGTGAGCCACAGGATGAACCATGGGGCAAGAAGATGAAAGACATTGTACCAGAATTCTGCCATATAAATACGCCATTGTGAAAGTGAAACATTCCCAACCTCTGAGTAAATGCAAACATCCTTTTAACTGAATTGGTCCCTTCTGAAGTGGTGTTTCTCAGCCAGGGGTGTCAACCCTTGAGGATGGGACAAGTTCAAGAAGCACTAAGAATTTTATTGCAACCCAAAGCACAGGCCATTTCACTTCCTACCTGTCTTTCTCCAACAAGGTCAAGAGTTTTCTGTCAAAATCTCAGAACACCTATACAAATCAAATATACCCTATCACTGATGCATTTTTTTACTCTCTTCTAATAACTTTGAAAGTGTCACCATTTTTTTTTGCTGTGATTTAGTAGTTGGAAACTGGAAGCGCACACCTTCCCTCACCCAAGTGGTGCATTATCATTCTTGCGAAGCAGCTTTATCAGTGAAATAGTATCTCCCCATGCAATGTAGTCTTTGGTAATTCATGCCTATCTGTTACATAGGTGATAATCCTCAGTACGTCTTTATTAAAATGCCATATGCAGCAACTAATTAATTTAAAGAAATTGATCTAACTGGAATAGTATTAAATATCAATTAGTAAAAACCTGTGTATTGTCAGATGGCAACATTGTAATAGATATATGAAGTATGCATTTCAGCTATAAATCCTCATTAAATCTATTCCGAATAATCAATTGGAAATGATTTAGCACACAGTAGCTGTTCTGAGAAATCTTATATTAGACAATTATGGTCCCAGTACCCAAAGTCTATATGCCTTTGCCCCTGCTGCATGCAGAAAATGCTGCATGTAAATGGGTATTTGCAGTGTAAATCTGGTAGTCTCATGCTTAACTACCTATATACAAGTATAATTACAGAATGTGCAAGTACAAATACTTGCTTTCTTTGCACAGACCTGCTGTCCTGTTAAAGAGAAGCCAAAGCTAAAAAGTTTTGATGTAAATTGGACATCTTCACTCTACCTTTGAGGTTACCAATTTTGATATACAGATTTTTGTTCATCTTTCTCTTGTCAGAGCATGAAGCTGCGTGGTGTTTAGTGGCTCTAACTCCCTTTAACAGCACTTGCAAATTGGTGTACCGAGTATTTTGTGTTAATTTTCTTGTCCAACTTTACCCTAATAGTATGTATTAGAACTTATCTCAGTGAAACTCAAGTGGCTGCTTATTCAGTCCATTTGAATCCTGCTTACCCTGGTGGTGTCTCCCTTGAACTTTAAAGCATATGAATTATGAAAAATAATATCCATGCTTGACTTGTGAAAGTGATGGGGGGTGGGAAGGAAAATTTCAAAGAGGTGTTGGATAAAAATGTCATGGGGGGAAAGGGTCAGGGGAAAGAGATGGAGTAAGGGGGAAAAAAACTAGTTTGAATAATAATAATAATACAGTAATACACTAATACAAGAGGTTATGGATTGAAGACCAATGGAATCTTGGTTTAAATAAAGGGTTCTTGGACTAGGGGATAAAATTCTGTGGTCCAGGCACTTTAAGTAAGGTGAATAATGTTAAGAAGTTGTGGTTATTTGAAAATGTAAAAGAGAGAGCAGCAAAATCATAAGTGGATTTGGTGGATGAAAATAAAATGCAGGTTGATCTGTAATGCTTTTTTTAAATAGAAACTCACAGTCCTGTCTGGGTCCATGAAACTGCAGTTCAACTTGCAGGGGTTTTGTTTCAGATTACAGAGTTTTCATTTCTCATCATCATCATCAAGCTGACTCTCACTGACCCTTGGTATCTCCTTGCACTTCACAGGGATTAGGTTACAGGCAAAACCACTTCCCACAGACATGGAAAATAAAACCCTATAGCACCACAACATTGAAGGACCAATATAAAGGAAGATCTTGATAGGGGACTGAACACTATGGTAATGGATCTGGTCTTATTGACAGCGCAACCAGCTATTGCAGCAGGGCTCACATTTAGATGTGTTTATGGTAGTAGTTAAACAGGCAAGTGTCTGTATTTAATATGATTAGTATACACAGTACCCACAAGCTGAGCTACAATGGGAATGTGATAAGCTCAGAAAATGAGTCTGTAAAACATCAGAAAAAACTGTTATTATGGAAGAGGCAACAAATGTTGAAAACCCAACCAAGATGCTCATTCTAGAGTCCTCTAATACAACTACAGCAGAGGTGGGCAATTATTTCAGGCAAAGGGTCGCTTACCGAGTTTTGGCAAGCTGTCAAGGGTTGCATTTCCCTCTTTGGTGCAGGGAAGCAGGAACAGCCCCACAGTTCCAGGCCAAAAGCCTCTGCAGGGCTGGGCAGGCCTTGCTGCTGGGTCCTGCCGCCAGCTTCCCCTGGGTCCTACTGCCCCTGGTTCCTGTCATCTTTGACAGGCAGCCAGGAGCAAATAAATATTAATTTTCTAAATTTTTTAGAGGCCCCTCAGGACAGATACAATGCCCTGGTGGGCTGGATCCAGCCCCTGGGCCGTATTTTGTCCACCCCTGAGCTACAGTGACAGTGTGCTGACCATGCTAACACACAGACCTACTGAAGGTGAATTCCCCTTGGGTATAAGTAAAGTAAAAAGCATTTAGACCTGATAGCTCTTGTGGCTTGCTACATCTTGCAGGATCATCTGTGTTACATTACTCCCAGGCAGGGAAGCTAGTAGAAGCCTCTTGTCTTTAATTTGATTGAGAATTATGTTGTGTGGAGATTAGCAAAATCTCTTGCATATTTCCTTTATTTCTTCATGGATATAATATACATGCAAGATGTTCATTTGAACATGTCACTCTACAGATAGATAGAAGTCCAGGAAAGCTCAGTTACTATCACTAAGTCTTGCAATGAGAAGCACCTGTCTTTTGTCTGTAGGAGAAATCTACACCTATGTTTTCAAGTGTCCACAGATTTGGGGCGCCTCAGTTTTTGGGTGTCCAACTTGAAGCTGTTGGGGCTTAGAGTTTTAAGTTGACTGTAAGTGCTCAATGTCCCTGACAAGCAGCTACTACATCTTTCAGCCTGGACACCCAATAAGTGAGACATCCCAAATTAGCATGAAATAAAAGAGCTTTAAAGATTTAGGGCTAAATCTTTACAAACTAAGCTAGTTTCCTATATGGAATTATTCTCCTAACCAAGGCAGCACATGGGCCTACAACTATTTTCTAGTTTACAACTAGGTAGCTTAACTCAGTGGCAGTATGGTATTTTCCCAGGAGTCCCATGCTGAGGTGTTTCATCCCAGGTTGCATCAGAAATAGAAAGCAGAATTGGAAAGCTGAATCAAGATGCAGATTTTTTTTGCAGTCCAGTTTCAACAGGAGCCCTTTGTATTGGGATATGATTTCAGCTTCTGAGGTTTCACACAGTCATCTTCAGTAAAAGAGCAAAGGGAAATGGTTATTCAGGAAAGATATTGTTCATTTTCTTGTTTCCCATTAATCCAGATGTGGTGTCTTTGAAGCAGATATAGTCATATACAAATGCAGGATAGCAATCTTGGTTTAAAACTCTCCCCTCTTTCTATTTTAATTAAGTATAGCATGTTGTCCATGCTACTTATTGAAGTAACACATCCTGTCTTCTCAGTCTCAGCGGTAACCTTGATGGGAAGAAATATCACTCCTAGTAATTATTAAGAGGTTCCAAAGGCTTACACGAAGCTTTCAAAGCATGAATAACTCTCTAAGCACCAGCCCTTTTATGTTGAAGAAAGATAAGAGAAGAAAGATACCAATGCAGTCCAGCATTACAATTTTACATCTTAGCAATGAATCAAGATGTAGAAAACATAAGAGATTGTGAACAAAGAGAAAGAGGTAGCAATGCATCTACATAAATTAAATGCATTTTTAAAAGGTGGGTCAAAGATTCCCTGATCTTGCCATATAATGAGGAAAAGTTCGATGGAGCTGGCTCTCAGCTGCTTGAAAATGGCCCTTTAGATGTGAAGGAATTGCAGTGAATCTAGCAAAACTGAAAATGCTGACTGACCAAGTTAGATCCACGAGCTTATTAAAGAAGTTATGCTAAATCCTTTGACCCTTGGCATGTTGACCTGCTTAAATTGTGGCACGCTACCAAATGGAGCACAAAGCCGAGACTGCATTGTGGAAGGCCTTTAAGACCTCTATTTGGGAGAGGGTGTTGGAATATATCTTTGAGCAGACAGCTGAAGTAGCCCTTGATTTAATTTAGCCTAGATCTGAACAGTGCTTGATTTCAGAATTACTCTGGTAAATCTGAAGTTGCATTGCACTTGTTGCTTCATTAATAAAGGTCTTTGCTGACCTAGCCAACTTTTGTCTTCTTTTTCTTCTAATTTCTATGTCATCTGTCTCCCTGTGATGGCTTCATGCTGCCTTTTCCCATTAGTGTATGAGCAGACTTCACTTTAATAAGAGGTCTCTTGGTTATTTGGTTATGCTCTTTCCTTGTAGAATTGTGGGTGGTGACTCTCAGGAGCGTGCAGTCTTATTCTCCCATTCTATTTGATTTCCTTGACTGTTGAACCCCAAACCAAAATCCAAAATCCAAATGCTCCGTAATCTAGAAGGCCGATGTAAAGACTGGACAGTCTTATAAACCCCCACAGCCTATAAGAGGAGATTTAAAATTGACATCCAAATCCCTTGACTCTGGTTCATCTGTCTCTTTGCTCCTGTTTAACAAGTCCTATCAACCGTTCTTCCCATCTCCTGTCCTTTGCTGCTCCATGCCTTCTCCCCCACAATAAGCCTTGGATTATTTCTCTTTGAAAGGTTTTCACTGAATCCTCTGCCTTTATAGAGGAAGCTTCAGCTTCCACCAGGCCCTACAGCCTCCGCACTTACTTCTTGTGTGGGCCAGTGCTTTATGTGGCATTGCACAACAAGCTTTGCAACACCTGAAAAAGCCTGGAGTGGGGCACCCAAGTGCAGCTTGCAACGTACCCTCAGCGTAGGGGACAGAAGTTTGTGGGATTAACGTTAGAGGGCACTTGGCCTGGGAAAGTAGAAAAAAGTGGACCAGGAAGCAGCTGGTGGCAAAGAGCACATTGTTAAATGAGTGTAATTGCCAACTGAAACAACCGACCTATAGTTAGAGAGATAGTTAGCTGTATTAATCTAAGTAGGGAAAGAGGCAGGGCAAGTCCTCAAGGTGCTCCCCTTCACTACCCTGCCTTCTGCTTAAGGTTGTGGCAGATTCTGCCCCACTGGAAAAATACAAAAGAGGTCATTTGTGGAAGTCGGTAATAGGCCTGGCTTATGTAGCTAATAGCCTAGATGGCTGCAGTGGTCTCATCATCTCTGAAGGTAGGAAGAGGATATTGGAAATGGACTTGTGAAGATCTTTTAAGACCTGAGGGGCATACTGAATTTGGGAGGTAAGGAAGCAACCATAGGGATGCAGGCGAGAACGGATGGATGGATGCAAAATAAAACCAGATGTGGAGGGGTGAATTTGGATGCACGTGGGGAAGCCTCTGATACAAAGGCAAGGGTACAGGGCTGATGTTCCTGGTGTCTCTCTATTACTAAATCAATCCAGAGCTGAAGCTGGGTCTGTTGTCTGCATTATTCATTTCTCTCTTTGCCTTCCACTGTTTACATCTCCTGCTGTTCTGCTCTCTTTTTTCTGTGTATCCCTTCATCACAGACATCCTTCCTCTTCCTTCCCCTTCCCCTCTCTTTTGTGCTCTAACATCTCCTCTGCCACTTCTCCCCATCTCATTCAAGTAGCTTTTTGGTGTGTTTTGACCACAGATGCCATCCGAGTTGATTAGCCGTGCGGGATACCAGGATGCATGTTTCCACAAGCCTTCTTCCGCCAGGCAGAACCTCTCATTTTACATGGGTCTGGCTGCTTCTTTGGGGCTGAAGCTTCTTAACAGCTTCTTTGTGAATTCAACTATATTTAGTGTCTCCTGCTCCTTCTCATATTCAACCTTATCGTCTTCAAAGAGAGACAGGCAAAATTAAGCAAACTCAGCGGAAAATTATTCCCGTTATATTTATAGAGCTAAATCAAACTGCTTGGTTTGTAAATAGATTATTGAAGATGGATTGGTTTCCTCTACCAGTCTGGTATATGTTTGTTTGATGACTGATGATATGAGGCAAAGAAGGGTAAATGGGTAGGGATAGAGTGGACAAAAATGCTTTAAAAAAAAGTTAAATATTTTTCCCATCTCAGGCTGAGGATTTGCTGGGTAGCTATTTTTAACCTTTAAAGAGACATAGCTAGCAAAAAATATTTCACAACCTGAAGTGCCCAGGGAACATATGAATAGCTTGCATCATGAGTCTCTTAGAAATTACTCATGCAGCCTTTCTTCATGTTTATGGAAGTCTCCTGTGCTGCTTACTAACCTGTTTAAAATAAATGAGTGCGACATCCAGATTTTCTTATGCGGGTCTAGTAAACAAAAGATAATATCATAGGATACATATCCTATGATACGTATCCTAACAGGAACGTAAAAGAAAACTGTACTAAATATACTTTTAGTCCCTGATGATAGCTTCTCACTTTCAGTTGTGTTCAGTTTTACCAGTAATCATCTTTTGACTCCTTCTCTCATAATTATGGAGAGGTTTGCATTCTTCCTTGAAGCAGCCATTCCTGACCATGGTTAGAGAACAGATTGTACTATAAAACCTGGGTTTGGATGTGGCTTTATCCAAGCCAGGCAATCAGCTCAAGATTTGGAGGGGCTCAGTCATGTCCTCTAATGACTGCATCTGTACTTTAGCTATCCCAACAAAGCTTCTCTCTCTTCTAACTTAAAACAAGTGAGGTGCAGCTTAAAGCATGGACAGTGCTTTAAGCTGCCCGTCCATCATGTAGTTATTTCTAAAAGAACCAGTCAAATGCTGCAAAAACTCTCTTCTTGAGCATGTCATACACTGTTTTTTCCTGACAGCATTCAAACCTCTCAGGATATGAAGACCAACCGACAAGATTTGTGGGAATGGCTATGCCTCTCTATGAATACTGGTGCTTGCATATAAATGAGTGTATTCATGCAGAAACCAGCATGGGTCTTAGTCATTATTTGCTGTTCATTATTCTTCAGTCTCCTGCATAGACATTTTCAGACAGCCAAGTAAGGAAGAGAATGAGAATAAGGAAGAGAATAGCTAGTCGCAGTCTGACTAATGACTAGTTAAGGTTGTTTGCCAGTGATCCATGGGCAGGTATGTGGTCACCTAAACTCATACTCAGTTTTCAGTAGTACATGAACTTGTGAAAATATAGTCAACTCATGAATGGTGAATTGAAGAGGAGGCTGTTGCAGGGCATTGAAGTGCCCTGCTCCTAAAGAAGGACAAGTGTGAGTTGCTGGGACAACACTAGCGGTCAGCTGACCGGGAAGGGGGCAGGGCCTGGCCTTTATAAACAGCCTAGGCTGAGGCCAAGGGTCAGTTCCCTTCTGGCAGCCGGGAAGAAGAGAGCTCTGCCGGGAGTAGGCAGAGTTGGGGAAGCCTGATGACCAGAGCAGCTCCATGGGCGAGGATACCAGGCAGAGGAGCCCTGGCAGGGATGGAGATAATGATGAGCCAGAGAACTTAAGGTTTACGTTTTAAGCCAGGAGGCTAGCGTTTGAGGTGGGTTTTTGTGTCACAGCTGATTAGCTTGTGGTTTTGGTTATTGTTACAACCGGAGGACCGGGCGAGGCTGTAGGGGTTGGAGGAGGCCTCAGGGGAGCTCCCCAGTAGTGTGGGGGGGTTCCTGGCACCACAGCGGGTGCCGTGTTTTGGGGGTGTCCCGGCCCCAGTGGGGCAGCATCGGGAGGAGCCCAGTGGACATAGGACCCGGGAAAGGGGTCTGAAGGCCAGGTTAGGCTGAGGCTGCCTGAGCCCTATTGAGCAAAGCCCAGTAGAGCATAGGACCTGGGAAGGGGGTCTGAGGCCAGGCACGGCTCAGGCCACCTGAGCCTCAGTCGCGGGAATCGTGAGTGAGGACACTGGGAAACCCCGGGAGAGGAACCCTAGGAGCGGGCATCTAGGGACATGAAGGCCCTGGGAGGGCGAACACGGAGCGAGAAGCTCAGGAGAGGGCAAGAGCGTAGAGAAGGGCCCGGTGGGGCCACTAGGCGAAGGCAGGCCAGGACAGTGTCTGTGAGGGCATGGGCCTTAGGAACAGACTCAACAACGTCCAAAATATCTGAGAGGCTTGGGGCGTGGTATTAGGGGTGGTAGGAGCCACGCATAACCCATAAGGCAGAGTGCACCAGTCAATTGAGGGGCCAGAATAAATACTAGCACCGTGTCCAAGGGAGCAGAAGGCAGCCTCCCTTATGAACTATAGAACCATCAAAGACGTGGCGGGCGAGAACGAAGGTGCATGATGGACAACTTGGCACGGTAGCGGCCCCAGGAGAGATCATGGCCACTCCTGGGTCCCCGCCCTGTGACAGAGGCATTGTTCTGTATCTTCCTGTTTTCTCTCTTCTGCTGTTATTGCCTCGACCTTCCTCCAGTCAGCGGTCAAAGCTGCCTCTAGACAAGGTTCCTGAATGTGGCTGTAGGAACGCTTCTGGTCACCCTTTTCTCCACAGCCTAACGGCATGAGCACGTGGACCCATCAGCTCTTGAAACCTTTTCAAAAGAGCATACGCTAGTATGTTTTAATTGTTACATGTGAATGAGCCAAGAGCAATTCAGATGCACTCTGACTTTAACACTTCTTCATCCAGGGTTAAAGTTGGAGGAGTTTTGCTAACTTTGAACTACTACTCCCAGCTCATTCACACATACCAATGGCTGCTTTTTTTGGCAATGTTTCCCTCTTGAAAGGGCTCCAAGCATTTGTGCGTCCACAGCCCTAAGTTTCCTGGGTCTCCCTGACTGTAGTATGCAGTCAGGCGCTTGTTTGGGAAGTGTCTCAGTTTAGCAATCCAAAAAGATAGGCTTAAAGGCACTTCTGAAACTCCTGGCCCTATAGTTTTGAAGTACTGCCAAGGTACAAGTTAATATTTATTTTAAAACCCTGACAATATTCTACAGCTGAATTCGTAGGATGTTCATTTACTGTATTTGAAGGGCAAACATTGAGCACAACCATTTGTAAAATTACATCTATATCTTATAATAATATGGGATGAACTATTGTATGTCATTAACAAAGGCAAACTTTGCACTGATGTGACACTTACCATATTGACAATTCCAGCACAGATTTCAGACACATGCTGCATTGTGTGTTCTGCATTATCTTGGCACCGGAAGCCAATGAGCATGATAAATTGCTCTGGGGGTAAAAATTCTGAGTAGTTGCTGGCAGTTTAGTCAGGCAATTTCCATTAATATTAATGGGAATTTAACAGATAAATCTCCATGGATCACTTACAAAAATTTTACCCTTAATGTGCCCTATATTTCAATAGGCTGAACTCTGTTTTGAGATTGCATTTGAGAGGGATAATATAATGAGTGCAATAACAAGAGATGTATGAAAATCAGTAGGACACAGACTACTGCACAACACTGGAGATTTAAATTGCTGTGGCACCTCTAAATCAGAACATCTCCTAAGAATGTTATTAATAAAATTCCCTTTAACCTTAGAGTGTGCTTTTTCCCTACGTGATCCATAGAGGGATTAACTGTTAAATACCCATTAACTTTAATGGGATTCACATATCACATTAGCCCAATCCCCACCATCCCCTCTGAAATTTTACCACCGCAACACTGGCATCCTTGGTGGAAAGACGATGCAGGATATCTGGCTAAAACCAATACATGTTGCATTGACGCTCCGATAATTGATTGCTTGTTAGTTATGGTCAGTCTGTGACTTCAGGATTTCAGACCGGGATGGAGAAAGACAGGATATGGCTGCTCGCAAGCAGCATATTGCAAGCGGCAGACCTGTGTGACGTTTGTATACAGCCTATGCTATGGGGAGAGTTGCACATTTGGTAGGCCAACCACATAGCAAGGACTCTTGGCATTCTTTTGTCCCTAAAAGCAGAGTGCCAAAGAGGTCTCATTGCAGCTCCCAACCTTTCCCTCATGCCAGATTCTCCTGTGATCCCCCTTCCTCTCCCCTGTGCCAAGGCTCCTCTTTCCCCCCATCCTAGTAGGTCTCTGTTTTCCACCCTACCAGGGCTTTTCTGTGCTCCTTGTGCCAAGGGCTCTGCATGAGCCCTTTGGAGTCGCAACTGAATCCCTTCTTTCCTACCTTTTCCAGGAGCTCCATGTTCCCTCCTCTTTCCTACCTCTTCTTATTTTCCATCTCCATCCTTCCCTTCTTTTCAGGCTGTTGATATTTTCAAATGATATTCAGAGGTTAGGCTGAGCTAAAATTAAGGGTGGCCTCAATTATGATATGTTTTCTTAGCAGCCATGAACTGAGTCTTTGATCAGCAGACTACAATAGAGGGGACTGAAACTGCTAGATTCGTTGACCACGTTGCACTGATCCTCCCTCTTCCAGTTTTCAAATTTTTGCCAAGCTCAACAAGACCTTGCCTGTGGAGACCTAGAACATCCCCCCAAATATTGGAATCAATCCATCTTCCAAAGCCACTGGGCAATGAACAGACATACAGGTGTGAAATGCCATTGATTTAAGTGTGAAGCCTGGCAAGCTGATTCAGAATGTGCACTCTGCACTATTGTTCTAATTAACTGCTAAAGACAACCGAGTACACGATTTTCCCCTAAGGATCTTATGCTTGACTAAATCTGAACAGCCTGACTAGTTTACTCGTACCCGTGCTCTGAGAAGGTTTAACATGCAGCCAAAAAAGGCAGCCGTAAGCTGCAAATTCAAATAAGTCTTAAGATGTTCTTTGAGGTAGGTTATAGTATTATGATTATGCTGACCAGTAAGCATGAACATCCATGAGTGCCATACAAAATCAATAGCATTTCTTCAGGCAGAACACTAATTTATAGCTGCATTATGTGACCGTGGAAATCTCCAACCAGTAAAGGTGCACTAAACAACAAAGATAAATACTTATGTCCAAATGTGCATAATATAGGTTTATTACCTTCACAGAATTCATGGTACAGATGTTTTGCATAGAAGCCGGATTGTTTTATGGGATTTTTGCAGGCAGGAGTATCTGTATTCTAACTAAGAACTGCTTTTCAATGGGACTTGAAATGAATAAAGTGGCAAGAAACTCATTTAAATATATTTTACTACCATCCAAATGGTTTCTCATCTTCTAAGTACAGCTTAAATGTCTGAGACTCCACTTGAAAGCTGTCAGTTGATGTCACGCGGGTGAGGGAAGGAGTCTTAAAAATCACCAAAGTGATTTAGAAACGTAAGTGCTATTGAGAGCATGTGCTTCTAAGCCACTTAAGCAATTCTGAACATCCCTTCTAGGGTAGCCACATCAACAAATGAAATAGCTTCCATCATCTTATTCTGTCACTTTGCATGAGGAAACGTAATGCCTTAGTCCTAGTGTTGTATGGTTAAACGCTTATTTCAGAAGAGGTTTTGATTTTTCCAGGAAAAATGAAACAAACTCTTTCTATGATGCTGTGGTTCTATGGGGAACCTTGGTAATGCACCTAATATACAACAGCTGATGGCAAGTGATGATAAGTTGCATGTACCACTGGGAGTTGTGGAATAAGTGGCTTACAGCTGCTTAAGTAACAAAGGTCCATAAACAAGGCACCCCGTGGAACAGCAGAGTGACAGGAGGTTGGCTATGAACTTCAGCCTATTTGGCTGGTATTGGAAATCCATGAAACAGCCCACCCCCATGGCATCTGTTACTTTAAGAGGGTTGAGTTCATTACAGTAGCAAGCTCCAACGAATCACAATTACTACTGTGGGCTCTTTGAATGATAGGCTCAATGGAGTCAAGCCGCTGGCCCTGACAACCTGCACCCCAGGGTACTCAAGGAGCTGGCGAGCGTCATAGCCCAGCCCCTGGCACGGATCTTTGAAAACTCCTGGCGCTCTGGTGTAGTGCCCAAAGACTGGAAGAAGGCCAATGTGGTGCCGATTTTCAAGAAAGGGAGGAGAGTGGATCTGGCTCACTACAGGCCCATTAGCCTGACTTCTATCCTGGGGAAGATCTTAGAAAAGTTTATTAAGGAGGCCATCCTTGATGGACTGGCCCAGGCTAACATCCTAAGGGATAGCCAGCACGGGTTTGTTGCGGGTAGGTCTTGTTTGACCAATCTCATTTCCTTCTATGACCAGGTGACCTATCACCTGGACAAGGGAGAAGAGATTGATGTCATATATCTTGACTTCAAAAAAGCTTTTGATCTGGTATCCCATGATCACCTCTTGGCCAAACTGCCCAGTTGTGGCCTTGGCTCCACCATGATCCGCTGGCTGGGAAACTGGCTCCATGGTCGGACCCAGAGGGTTGTAATTGATGGCAGTCACTCATCGTGGTGCCCTGTGACCAGTGGGGTCCCTCAAGGCTCTGTCCTTGGACCCATACTGTTCAACATCTGCATTAATGATGTGGACATTGGAGTCAGGAGTGGACTGGCCAAGTTCACTGATAACACCAAACTTTGGGGCAAAGCATCCACACCAGAAGATAGGAGGGTGATCCAGGCTGACCTGGACAAGCTCAGCAAATGGGCAGACGAGAACCTGATGGAGTTTAACACCGAAAAATGCAAGGTTCTCCACCTTGGGAGGAAAAACCTGCAGCTTCCTTATAGGCTCAGCAGTGCTACGTTGGATAGCACTACAGAAGAAAGAGACTTGGGGGTCATCATTGACCACAAGATGAACATGAGCCTGCAATGCGATGTTGCAGCTAGTAAAGTGATCAAAACGCTGGCTTGCATCCATAGATGCTTCTCGAGCAAATCCCAGGACGTCATTCTCCCCTTGTACTCGGCCTTGGTGAGGCCACAGCTGGAGTACTGCATCCAGTTTTGGGCTCCACAATTCAAAAAGGATGTGGAGAAGCTTGAGAGAGTCCAGAGGAGAGCCATGCGCATGATGAGAGGTCAGGAAAACAGATCTTACGACGACAGGCTGAGAGCCATGGGACTCTTTAGCCTGGAAAAGCGCAGGCTGAGGGGTGATCTGATGGCCACCTATAAGTTTATCAAGGGTGACCACCAGGATCTGGGGGAACGTTTGTTCACCAGAGTGCCCCATGGGATGACGAGGTCGAAAAGTCACAAACTCCTGCAAGACTGCTTCAGGCTGGACATAAGGAAGAATTTCTTTACTGTCCGAGCCCCCAAGGTCTGGAACAGTCTGCCATCGGAGGTGGTTCGAGCACCTACATCGAACACCTTCAAGAGTAAATTGGATGCTTATCTTGCTGGGATCCTATGACCCCAGCTGACTTCCTGCCCTTTGGGCAGGGGGTGGACTCGATGATCTCCCGAGGTCCCTTCCAGCCCTAATGTCTATGAAATCTATGAGTATCTCATAACTTTGTCTCACACTGGTGGGTGATATTGGTCAATGCCTCTGGTTTTCAAAGGCCTACCAGTTTGTCATTCATTGATTCTAAGCAGGTTACATACGCTGATTTGTAGTTAATGCAAGTGCTCCATGTAGCCTTTCTGATCAATTCTACCTAATTAACAGAGTAATTCTCTAGTTTTAGGGTCAATTTACCTTTATATGATTGTATGAATGCCAAAGGCTCAACTAATAATGAGGTAACATCTTGGAGCCAATTAAGTGAAAATGAATCAGTAGTGCCCATTAGACTTGATAAAGTTCAATAAGAAATAAAGCAGGTGAATTTTTCCTTGTTAAAACCTCTGATGTTATGTGGAAAGTTGAAACCGTACAGGCTTTATATTAAAGAATGTCAAACTCAATGTTTGAATATTAAAGAATGTCAACCCCCCAAAACACAATCTACCTGCTTTGTTTCAGTCAAAATACTGATGGCTTCTTAAAACAGAGTACTGAACTTCTAAGAGGTAAGAGAGGCGAAATAGTCTATACATTATTTCTGGCTGGATGTTATTTTAACCAATAT
Source organism: Crocodylus siamensis (assembly GCF_052110815.1). Taxonomy (NCBI): domain Eukaryota; kingdom Metazoa; phylum Chordata; order Crocodylia; family Crocodylidae; genus Crocodylus; species Crocodylus siamensis. The sequence continues at coordinate 63,214,495 of NC_143403.1, forward strand.
TCTCACAGATCAAACCTCCTCTGTGAAAAGATTATATTAATACAACCAGCCATGGAACAAAGAGAGAGAATGGTGTTATTACTAACTACAAAACCCTTTCCAAGTACTATTCATCATCCAAATAATTTACTGAATGGTTATTGCAAAGACTTATTAATTAACTGGCAAGAACAAACTGCATTAAAGTTTGTTTATTGTTCTACTTACATGGGGCTTAGGCACACAAAAAGGACAATTTGAGGAAACACAAAGAGGCAAATTTTAACTGCCCCTGTTTGGCCAGGAAACTTCAGCTTTGTATAAGTTTGAAAGTCAATTCAGATTATGGCAGGGTATAATTTTTACAGTGTGATAACTATTCCTGAATGGCATTGTGTGTGAAGCTATTTGGCTCTGTGCACAGATTATCCCAAGGATTCATGTGCCAACCAGTGAGAAACCACTTTACAATACACTGTCTTAAGAGGGTAGAGATGTGATGTGATAAGTTGCTTCTTTGGGAGATGTGTAACCTACCGTCGTTCTGCATAAAGAAATTCTCCTTTTGCTCAATGGGTATAAGCCACCTCTACTGTGTTTCTGTAAAGGAAGGACAACCGCTCAAGCTGCTGATTCACTACAGCTTACTACCCAAAATATGTGCTGCCTCCAGCGGATCAGTCACTTCTGTGAATCGCAGAGCACTGGTCTGAGGCTGCAAGCGCCAGCTGGTATCAATGCGCCTCTTCCTTTGAATTGAGCTTATGGTATAGTCTGCACGTTAGAGCACAGCCTGGTCGTATCCCTTACCTTAGCACAGATTCTTCCATTCTCAGGCTTAGATTTGGAGCAGCTTGCACATTTTGCCCAGTCTTTCACTCCACTTCCCCCACTTTCTGTTAGCCAGCAGTCCTCTTTGTTTCAGTCACCCTGATCCCTCTTTGTATCCTAGAAGGCACACGCAAGAAAATCTCTTGGGTTATTCTCCTTTGGGAGTTGCTGATAACTTGGCTGTGGCTCCAAAGCTCCAAGTCTGGTGGGCGTTTGCACCTCTTGCCCTAGAGAGCTGAAGGCATAGCACTTGGCAGGGTAAACACTTGCAGCAGGATTTTGCTTTTTTTTTTTTTTTTTATACCTAACCTAACTGTAGCAGAATTTAATCCAAAATCAGGCAACACTGTGCAAAAGAATATGTAAGGGTAAGAGTTCTGGTTGAAGAATCACTCTTATTTCTTTATTTTTCTGCTTGTTCATTTTCTCTTACATGGAGGCCATTGCACTTGTTCTGCTGCAGTGATAGCTTTAGAAAGCCTTTATTAAGGGCCTTGTTTTATGATACATCTGCATTTCTGCTTCCTTTCATAGTCCAAACTAGGATATAAAATCACCTCCCCTCTTTTCAGCCAAATGGACCAGGATTTGTGATCTGCAATGTTAGTCTTTCTAGTATCAAAACCGAACATTTCAAAATCCTCACCTTGCCACTGGAAAGTCATTGTTATTCCATCTGCACAGTAACACAATACTCACCCTCTCTATGAGATGGTTATGAAAGGACTTTTCTCTGGCTATCTGTAGTTCCCTTCTATTAGTTTAAACATGATTTCCAGCCAGAAACAATTAACATATTTTAATTAAATGTTTAATGTGGTGCAAATTGATTTAACAGGAGGAGATTATTTTCTGTTTAATTTTAATATTTATTTGTTTTGTTGAGAAAAGGCTTCAGTTGATTAATTTTTTTTTACTTGGTTTCCCTGGGGCATGCTCTTCAAGAATCACCGAGAACCCCAAGTATCTATTTATCCTTCTCTCTTCACAACCTCATTCATATGTATCAGATGTTCCTATCACACTATGGATTGCATACACTGATCATTAAAGTTTGTTTGTTCAAGGATAATATGACATGCATTTACCTTGAAGGGAAACTGCTGACATTGTGGACAAATAGTCGTGTAAGACAGGCAGCCTGATTGTAAAGCTTAATATTAATCAAAGTAATAAACCCATGATTGGTCAGCAGTCATAAGTGTTCATTTTATGCATGAGTTAACTAAGCATCACAACATGTTTCTCCCCCAGCTGGGGTGACAGGCAGCAAGGCAGGCATGTTACCTGATGGATTTATCCATCCTTGCAAACTATCAGGAAAGCATGCCAGGCAAGAGACCCATGAAAACCTTGAAAGAATAATGCAATTTAAAGTCTGAAGTTCAAAGGTTCTGTCTGTTATTTTACTTTCAGCAAAAAAAAGTGAGACGTTCATTGCCAAGCATTAGTGATCAGTCCCCATATATTTCCAGAGTTACATCTATAGGGTAATAGAAATAATAGGATAAACAACAGGTAAGCAGTGGGAAGTGCAGCTGTCCTTTCTTTTTCTACCTTGCTTGCTTGCTTGCTTGCTTGCTTTCAGCTCTGCATCCTCCTTGGCTGGTGCAACAGGAACATTTTTTGATTTTCTTTTAATCCCAGGTGACACAGATATCTGGGGCAAAATTTCACCCAAAACGCACCATCTTTTCATCTTCCCCCCCTAGCATCTGATGAAGTGAGCTGTTGCTCATGGAAGCTTATGTAGCTCTGATTAATCTATAAAGGTGCACCTGTAGCCTGCATTCTGCCTGACTCCAGACTAGCACAACTCTCTTATTACCCTTCTGCAAAAGCGTTGCCTAGTTTGTACATGGTCTAAAAAATATGTAAGTAAAACTGACTGAAATGATAGGTTTTTCCAGTATTCCTACTAAAGAGAGGGAAACAAGAAACAGAAATATTCTTTGGTCATTGGAACAGTAAAACAAAATCCTTTCAGATGCGAAATGCACAGTCCCATGTTGGGCTTTAGCAGAGTCCAGAAAAGGCAGTATAGAGCAATAATACTGACATATAAAACAAACCCTGGGCTAGATCCTGTTACCCTTACTCAGATGAAATGCCTACAACATTCACAGGAGTTTTGGCTGGGTAGGAACAGCAAGGCCTAAATCGGTCTTTCGTATAGGTGGGGGGAATAATTGGTATATTCAAAGGTGTGGGTACAACTCTCTGCTGGTTCATCATATAGAAATAGGAGGAGACAGCTCTATAGGTGGATACCTTATTAAATAGGTCTGTGACGTTGACTTTTAATAATGAGCTTTAGATCAGAAACTGTAATGTGCTGGCATATTAAGCTTATAAATTAATTTTTCTAGAGTGAGCCATAAGTACGTTTTAAAAACTTCCTAACTGCCAGGTGTTTCATATTCAACCTCGAGCCAAATGACCAGCACGGTTAGTCTTGAAACTTATACTTACAGGCAACAGCAGGCACTATTTCATATGGATTCACAGGACTCTTTTAACAAATACTGGATGGGGGTCCAATATGTTGGCCAAGTGAGCAAGATTATCATGTTGGCATCTGCTTACAGTGGTAAGACTCTGGAAGAACACCGTGAAGCTATTTTCCTTGCTGTCTTTTTGTCTCTCTGCAAACTTCAATTTTAGATTACTTTTGTGAGCAGCATAAATTGTATTTTAACCTTTACAATGTGCTTCACTTCAGCATTTCAGATAGGTTACAGCAAACTGTTTACTCATGTCAGCACTATATAAAAAAAGATTCTTCTCTGTTACATGCCTGTGCTACGCTTCAAGGCATTGCTAGAATCTGACACATCCCTTCAGGAAAGCCCATTAAAAAACCTCTAAAAGCTCCCTAAATGGAAAGGAAAGTGGAATCAACTAAAAGTGTGAAGCCGTTGCATATGTGTAAAGTGGCCTTACATTGCTATAGCTTAAGGCCACTTTACACCTCCCTGAGAGCATCCACAAGGGTGTTCCCACATATACTTTAAGTTATTATGCTCATTGACTTCATGCCTTTAATTGATTTTTGCCTTCACTTTCAAGGGCATCTGTGTGTCAACAAAACCTAGTTTTACGGTGAAAGAGAAAGTTCTGGAATGACTTAAAAGCTGGATAAGAAGAGGAACAGAAATATGTAGATGCAAATGACCATTAGGTGCCTTATACCAGTGAAACTCTCTCTCAGTACTGAGTGAAAGAAAGTGAATCAGACCCCATGACCCTCTTTGATGCAAGGTATTAGGGCTCTGAGAAGCTTTGGTCCCTGATTCGATTCGGTGGAGATTTGGCCTGATTCAGTGGCCAAATCTCTGAATCCAGATTGAATCAGAGGACGCTTTAATCTCTCCTAATCAAATTGTAACCCTCCGAATCAATTCAGAAAGGTTTGGTGATTCGGACATAGACACAGATTTAAATGTTTTTTCTACATACTTCAAGGTACCAGGAGTTTTGTGAATGCTGTGATGCTGGGGCTCATGGAGCATCCCACAGGAGCACGGGGGGCTCCCCAGCATGCTCAGCAGTAGACGTAGAAGTGGACCAGAAGCACTTCCAGTCCACTTCTGAGTCCGCCGGGAAGCATGCAGGGGGGTCCTCTGCACCCGCCCCCCAGCTCAGCAACTGGTGCCTCCTGGGTCTGGGAGGGCACCCGAGGACCCCCCACAGCCAATTACTGACTGGGGTGCAGAGAGTCCGCAGTGAACCTGGAAGTGACTGGAACTACTTCCCGTGCACCTCTGGGGTCGCCGCCGAGCACATGGAGGGCCCCTCCACACTCCATCCACCCCAGCATCACAGCATTCATAAGCCACTCTGGTACCTCGAGGTATATAGAAAAAACATTTAAAAACTGTGTCTATGTCCAAATCACTGATTCTCCGAATCAGCATCACATCTTCAGATTTGGATTCAGCCAAATCAGATCAGGGATAGTTATCCGAATCACTGTCCTTGATCAGGGCCGAATCTAAATCCGAATCGAATAGGGTCCACTTTGCGCACCCCTGCAAGATTCGTGCAAGCCAGTGTCAAGGTATTTTAGGACATTTTATTGTTGATTAATCTGATAGAAGAAGAGAGGACTCATATTTTAGAGATGTGTTGAATGTTGAACAAAGAGTAAATGCAACAAATAAGTATTATGATACAGCATGGACCAGAACCTGCTCCACCTATTAGGTGCCTAAGTTAAATTCGGTTCTACCCATCCTGAGTCTCTGAAAATCCATTAATTCTTTGATTTTTGTTACGTGCTGTCATCTTAGCCTGAAAACTAAGTCACAGAAAAGAGCCACGAGCAGGAAGACTCACCACTCCTCACCCTAACAGAAACTCAAGCAAGGTGGAACAGGATCACCTGCAATGGACATTTCTGGAGGAGGATCTGACTCTTGCACACCAATAAATCAGATCATCCTTGTTGTTGTTGTTACAATATTACCTAGAGCAGGGGTCAGCAGTCTCTTAGGAACCGTGGGACACTTCTATGGAGCTAGGTCCAAAGTGGGGACAGCACTTCTTACCTGGCTGCCATCATTCTCCTCGACAGTGCCAACCTGTCAACAAATCACTGCTGGCTTTGCAGCTGGGTCCAAGTGCTTGGTGAGCTGGATTCAGCCCATAGGCCATAAATTGCTGACCCCTTGACCTCGAGACTTTAGTGAAAATGGTTTTCCATTGTGCAAGATGCCGTATGCATGCACTAATGCACACATATACTCTCTAACAGGTAATCCCTGCCCCCAAGGCCTTCTTGGCTGAGTAATGAGATGGGCAAAGCCTAAGAATGAAAAGCAAGGCAGAGGGAGGGAGGTGAAGACATTTGTCAAAGGTCATATCACAGGTCAAAGACAGGCTTGGGAAGAGAGTCTAGGTTTCTGTCCTTTGTGTCCCTTTGCGCATCCTGTGTCCCAGCTGCTAGACTATGCTGCTTCCCTCTTACACCTCTAATGTTTGAATAGTAAAATCGCAGCAGAGAGATCCCTACGTGAACATATACACACTCAAGATTTGCACTTATACCCAGGGCTTTGCCTGGTAGTTCCTTTGAAAGTGTGCTTTGTGCTATCTCGTACTTAAATCCTCATGAGCTACTTGTTCTGGATCTTCTTTGTGGTTTTTTAGCAATCTTCATTTTCACTAAAAACTTCCCGGTATCTGGCAGAATGAAAAATATGTGAGTCTGGCTTGCAGAGACAAGCTTCGATCTAGCACACGAACCAACAGGAAGTTCCAGTCTATCAATTTTATTCTTGCCTTAAGAGGCAGAAGCTGTCTGCTGAAGAAGGACCCAGGAAGAATAACATTTTCAGACTTTGAAAAATGGCCTCTGATTTACAGTGGTGACACATAACCGAGTGCTGAGTTATCAGCACATTTATCACGAGATTTAGTGTGAGATCTTAGGCTAACTCCATTTTATCGAAAGGTGTTACTACATGGGTATGTCTCAACAATATGAAGTGTTACACATCGTTCGGTTTGGGTTTTTTCATGCCACGTAAAACCTCACTTTTTTCCCTGAAACATGAACTCTTGCAGCTCAAGATATATAAAAATGTCATGTTTGTTTTGGAAGGGAGGCCAAATTCTCATCTGGTACAGAAGTCACTGTATTTCTATTGAAGCTAATAAAATAATGCTAGGTGAGAGTCTGGACACAGGGCCAAGCTTGATATTCTGCTACGTTCTGTTTCTTTTCTAATGCATACTTTAAGTATTGACTGTTTGCGTCTTGAAGAGTTGAACATTAAGGGTGTTTCTGTACTGTACATTCTTTCATTAAGATTTGTAAGTATTGATGAAGTTTGTAGGTGCCAGACCTGTTGTCTCTCTGCCCAGTCTGTATGACTGAGAGTGAGTAGTCTGACTTAAAAAGCACTTTTCAGGAGGATGCTCCACACCACTGCAGTTCAGGCCTTGCGTGTCATTTGTTCCCCTTCAGTCATTCAAGCACTTGTAACTCATCCATCTCCATGACCTCTCCAACTTTTCCTAAGGAACCAGACCTCAAGTGAAGCATGTCCTTGAAGCCGTCTGTTCTGTTTCTTATAGCCGAGCCTACCGTAGTGCTGACTGCCACTTCCAGTGTGTGACTATTCTGTGCCACCACCAGCTCTTTAGGTTTTTTTTCTTGGACTTCTCAGATATTTACTGAAAATTTTCTCATATATTTGCTAATTGACATCATCTTGGCCAACAGAACTGGCCTATATTATTCTTTGTTAGTCTCTGAGAGACAAAAGATGTTTGGATTTAGAAAAGGCCTTTATTTTGCAATCATGTAAACTAGAAGTAATTCTATTGAGATGAGTGGAGTTCTGGACTAGTATAAAACCATTGTGAGACGAGAACCAGCCTCTTACAATCTTTTATATTGTGCCGACCCATCCTTTTCGAATGACCGCTCTTTACTCCCAAGATGCTACTGCCAGGATCCACTATGTCAACAACCTTTCTGATTTTATTTTTCACTGAATTTAGTGGGAGGTGGGTTTTCCCAAATCTCTAGTTAATGGAGTCTGGTGACCGCTTGGCAATCTCATCTCATCTTCTCTCATTTCTCTCTCACTCTTTCTCCCTCTTCATAGTGGCCAAGCTGGCAACAAAAAAGAAAAAGAGATAATGTGTGTCACTAGAAAATAAGTAAAAAGGATCTTAAAGCTAATATATATTTTTTTTTTAAATCCTTCAAGATTTTCAAGCCCCTCTGATGCTTTAGTTAAGAATGGGCCTGGATCCCAGCATTTGATCACTTGAGTTCGCAGCACTGTATCTTGCCTACTGCGTAGTCCCATGGGCGGCCTTTGCACTTCACAATCAGTAGGATATTCCTTGAGGAGTTGCTGTGCTGAAGAGCTTTGGGCCTCCAAGCACAAGGAAGCACTATTCCTTGTGGTTCTTTGTACATTCAGGTGCATACAAAACAATGCAGAGCAAAGTGTAGTCATTGTATCTGGGAGACATTGAAGAAGTGAATACTGACTCAGAATTTGGAGGAAGAGGGGGATAACGCTTGTCGCATGGGGAATTAGGATGAGGTGGCAAGGTTAGGATGATGTCTCTGCAGTATTCTTTAGGATAACAGTGACAAAAACCATTGGAATAGAACAAGGAAGGCAATAAGATAAAAATGTGATAAGATCAATAAGATACGGGAACTAATAGTCACCTTGACCCCCACATCGAACAAAAAAAGAAAAAGAAAATACAAAAGAGAAGTATTATTGGTTTTCTCTTTGATTTTAATTAAGCAGTAATACCACTGTTCTCTTACTTGGTTCAGGTGGAATTGGCTCAGATGAATTTTTTAATAGGAGAACACACTAGATTCTCTTTTTAGGAGACTCTAGAATAGGTCTAGTGACCCCAAGCATTGTATACCTTCTGCAGTGGCCCCTACTTTGTTCCAGATCCTTATTTTTTTCTATCAGTGGTGGTGTACAGCCTATAAGCTGGTCCGTCTTCTGGGACAAGACCTTTGCTGGTTCTTGCATATCAAGAACAAAAGATGGCAGGAGGCAGCATGTGAGAAAACAGCGGGCAAACATATGTCCTGACAATCTCCTGTTGAAGGTGAAGGACACAACTGCTGGATCTTGAGAAAAAGATTTTTTTTTAAAGATACAAAAAGAATTGCTTGAGAGGGAATGAGAAATGCTGACTGACAATACTTCCATCCCTCAAATTGAAAGAAGGGAATAGTTTCTGGGAACAACAGTGCTACCACTGTCTCCTGATTTAGATCAAAATGAAACATTTGACTGAGCCACCGCACCTCTCTGTGATCTGTTGCCTCTGCTGCCATTTATCTGTCTTGTCTGTTTAGACGGCAACCTCTTAGAAACTGAAACCGTCTCTCCCAGCGTGTTTGCATGGTGCTCAACATGAAGGGGGCTCTGAACTTAGTTGAGGCCTTTCCGCCAGCAGTCCTCAACCCACAGCTTGCAGGCAAGATGTTGTACATAACAGCCTCCCCCGTTGTAGGCCATGGGAAATTAAAAATATAACAGAGGTTAACAATGAGACTGAAGTGTGATGTTGCCCAGAGCATCTTAGTTACTATGGTTGCTAACAAAGATAGAGGATCATGACTCTAGACAATACTGTCATGTTGTTATCATTATACCTATTATGCATCTTATAGGAAGCCAAACAAGTAAAGCCATTTTCCTTAAACGGAAACTTAATATGGACACTAAACATTGATGGTTTATTTCCTGTAAGCTGTAGGAAGACAGAAATAAGATCCCGATTAAGCTGAGCCAACCCCAGCTGCTATTTGTTTCTTAGGCTGAATGCTGCTTATTAGAGGAGCTCTTGTAAAGTTAGTAAGGTTGTGGTCACATCAAGGAGCCTGCATTGCAGGTGCTGCCCCTCTGGCTCCATAAACGTACACGAGGAGTATGACCATTACCAACTCAGTCTCAAGTCTTTGGAAACTGAAAGCACAAAAGGGGAATAAGGACACTAACAAGTCGGAGTCGATCCGTGCAGAATTTGTGTGTGCAACGGCTGAACATTTCTTACAGAGGGCTGAGACAAAACATGCTTTAAACTCCTGTCAGTTGGATCTGTGGCATTTGGACTCTGAGCAGTAACTGGCTACATGTTTTCTTTAGTATATTTGGCTCTTTCCCAAGGTTATCCCACTGCTGCTTCCACGTATCTGCAACCCTGACTTACGGAGTTTTACATGGGATCCTTTTGTTGCTGTAAGTTGCTATAAGAAGAGACCTACTTAAATCATCGTGAGACTAAGTGATTTTTGCAGGTCAGTCGTAGCATAAAAAGCAAATTTCACAGATATTTCCCGGATGTGCTCTGCTGGCCCTGCCCGTTGGCACTCATTGGCAGAGAGGACCCAACAGGGGAGGTGGGACAAGGGGGTGGCGTCCATCTGATCTGCTGGCTGCCCTTTGTGCAGCCCTGCCCCTTGGCGCTCATTGGCAGATAGGCCTCAGCAGGGCCTATCATCTTGTATGCTGCCTTTCATGCTGCCCCACTAGCCAGGTTTCCCCTCCCCACCTCCTGCTGCCCAGGCAGACTGGGAGCCTGCAGCAGGGAGGACTGTTGGCTCCCACTGGGGAGCCAGTATTTTATTTTTATTAAGCCTTTTTTTTTTTAAGTTGACTTCATGGCCAATCCAGGATTTCACAAATTTGCAAATTGATTAGACCCCTAGTATAAGAGTATTAACATGTTCCCTTAGAGCTGGCTTTTTCAGGTGTGATTTCTATTAAGTTACTATTGTTTTCCCTTCATTCTGCAATGAGATGGTTCTGGCCCATGTTGTTTGTGTTTGCATTGTCAATTAATATTATTACATTAAGAAGTGAGACTGGAAGAGAGAGAAGGCATCTGACAATCTTCTTTGTGCTCTGTGCTTGCACTTTATTCCTTTGACTGTAAGACGCACTTTTAAAAACAAAATATTTCCTCTAAAGATGGCCTGTGTCTTAAATTCAAGTAAAAAGAAAGTTAAAGTGTGTCTATATGTACCATAGATCTGTCTGCATTTGATATTTATTTTTTTTCTTAAATTAAGAGTCAGAAAAAATTGAGTAAATCTGAAATTCTGGGGATTGCTAGAGCCAGGCCCGGTCAAATGGGAGTAGCAGTGATGGTGGCTGCGGCTGCAACAGTGATGGTGGCTGCGGCAGCTGTAGGCAGGTTCTCTACCCCCAGGCCTGCTCCCAAGCTGGCAGGGAATGCCTGGGGGGATTGGGCAGGAAGACCTAATGTCGCTAACTAATGTGGTCCCCATTTTTAAGAAAGGGAGGAAGGAAGACCCAAGTAACTATAGGCCCGAAGCCTCACCTTGGTCCTCGGGAAGTTCTTGGAGAAAATCATCAAGGAGCGCATCTGTGGGGGGCCAGCAGGGGCGATCATGCTCAGGGGCAACCAGCATGGGTTCATCAAAGGCAGGTCCTGCCTGACCAACCTGATTGCCTTTTATGACCAGGTAACTAAATCCTTGGATGATGGGGTTGCCGTGGACGTAGTCTTTCTAGATTTTAAGAAGGCCTTTGACACTGTCTGTCACCCATCCTCATCAATAAACTAGGCGACTGTGGCATTGATGCCTACACAGTTGGATGGGTAAAAAACTCACTGATGGAGTGCACCCAGAGAGTAGTGGTGGACGGGTCGTACTCAGCCTGACGAGGTGTGAGCAGTGGGGTCCCCCAGGGCTCAGTCCTCAGGCCCACGCTCTTTAACATCTTCATCAGCACTTGGATGAGGGGTTGAAAGCATGTGGTCCAAGTTTGCTGATGACACTAAGATATGGGATGAGGTGGGCACACTTGAAGGGAGAGAGAGGCTGCAACTAGATTTAGACAGACTACAAAAGTGGGCAGATGAGAATAGGATGGGGTTCAACGTAGATACATGCAGGGTGCTGCACCTTGGGACAAGGAATCCACAGCATACATACAGACTGGGGAGTTCCCCTCTTGAAAGCACAGAGGCAGAAAGGGATCTTGGAGTCATTATTGACTCCAAGATGAACATGAGCCGCCAGTGCCAGACTGCAGCCAGCAAGGCCAACCATACCTTATCATGCATCCAAAGATGCATCTCAGGCCAGTCCAGAGAGGTGATACTCCCCCTCTAGGCGACATCAGTCAGGCCACAATTGGAGTACCATATCCAGTACTGGGTGCTGCACTTTCAAGGGATGTGGCCTGCCTGGAGAGAGTTCAGAGGAGGGCCAGCTGCTTGGTGAGAGGGCAGCAGGATAGGCCTTGTAAGGAGAGACTGAGGGACCTGAACCTGTTCAGCCTCAGCAAGAGGAAGCTGAGGGGGGACCTGGTGGCTGCCTACAAACTCATCAGGGGAGATCATCAGCAAATAGGTAGAGGCCTTTTCTCCCCAGCACCACCTGGGGTGACGAGGAACAATGGTAATAAGCTGATGGAGAATAGGTTTAGGTTAGAGATCAGGAGGCAATATTTTACGGTTGGGGTGGCCAGAATCTGCAACCAACTTCCCAGGGAAGTGCTCCTCACCCCTACCTTGGGCAAATTCAAAAAGAGGTTAGATGATCACCTGTCTGGGGTCTTGTGAACCAGCATTCATTCCTGCCTGTGGCAGGGGGTCAGGCTAGATGATCTGTTCAGGTCCCTTTTCACCCTAGCTACTATGAAATGATGAAGACAAACCCACCTGCCATGGCCGCTGAACTCGGGTCCCCATGGAGCAGGGCAGAATAGACTCTGAAGCCTCCCCAGCTCCCAGGGCAGCCAGGGACAGGGGCAACCATGGGCAGGGAAGAGGAATAGAGGAGGGATGCTGCTGCTGCTGTTCCCACAGCTTCTTTGACTGAAGGGTAGACAGGTGTGTGCACCAGTGCATCCTCTGTGGATCCATCCTTGTCCATGTGGTACCAGGCACAAGTATACTTCTTCAAAGCTTTCTACTATTAATGTGTGCATGTTATGGGGGGGACAGGAGGTAGGGAGACTAGAAAGGAAATTGCTATATTTTAAAAAGGTTGGATAAAGAGTACAGACCTGGGTGGTTATGGTTTATGTTAAATGTTCTGAGTTTTTGCCACCCACTCAAAATTCTCCTTTGTTCAACATAGAAAATGTAGACTGTAATAGTCTATAAATAAACCAGTAGTCTAAATAAAACCAGTAGAGATCTATGGACATGCACTAGGATTCTACTGAAAAAACTCTTAAAAAATGGCAGAATTTAATAGGGAGTGACCTCTCCCCTACAGAAAAGTTTAGATCGCCTATAAAATTTTAAAGCACAGATATGGCAGTGTTGGGGTGATGTTGGAGCTGTGAAGACTAGGATTTTTGTGAGTGATGTCTTGTATTGGATCAACTGTATAGTCGAGTCAAATTCTTTGAGTTTTAAAACAGCAAAATTGTAAAGGTTGCTTGAATTTTAGAAATTGCTTCAGCAAGATCGAAAATGACTACATATGCTTGCGTCTTGAGCAGGGAAGTACAATAGATAGGTACTCATGGAGAGGGCACTCAGTACAAGGTGAAAATCATCCCCTCAGTGTTGGGTTCTGATTGGCTTGCCTTGCTCTCCGTATGAGACAATGACACATGGTCGAACGTCCAGTGCTAAGCCACATTGCAGCTTTTAATTCCACTCAACAGGCTGTCTAACCACCACCTGTCAGCACTGAAAATTTGTTTTGTGGAGATATGATTGTCATGTTGAAGTTATCTTGTGTTAAAAGCACTGCAAGGCTTTCAGAAAATGAGAAATATAGAAGTGTTGATAAGCACTTCATCTACAAGACCCTTTGATCCTCATTTTGAAGGTCCATAGCTAACAGACATGCTGCACACATCCCCAACAAATACAGTGCATTGTTCTTAGAAGGGTTTTAATCATTTTAAAGCTGTTTGTTTCTCATTTTTCTTGCTCCCAGGAAGCAGATGCTTTATACTCATAGACGCAGTCTTATTTCAGGCCAGAAGGAGGCATTTCTTAGCCTGAGTGGAATTGTTAGCTAAAAATGTGTACTTTCAACTTATCATTCAATTTATGAAATAACAGTGGGTGCCTGTAAACATGCGGGACGCTTACTCCAACACGCTCTAATTACAGTGCATCGGATCAGATTCGATTAATCAAGTCTGCTGGAGCGGGCTAATTAGCATGCTCCAGCAGCCTCAGCGTCCTGTGTATTCAACATGCCTGTGTTTCAAAATGGGAGTGGGGGCACTTTAACTAGCTTTAGTTAATGAGCTTTAGGTAAAACGACCCCACCATCCTTTCTGAAGCGCAGGACACTGAATACATGAGATGCCGCAGGTGCTGTAATTAAAGTGGCTCCTGAGAGCTTTAATTAAAGCACCCTTCCCACCATCCTCTCTCCCCCAATCCCCAGAACATGTGTAAAGACACCCTATGTGCTCCCAGTGCTTCCAAGATGGGTGAATTCTCTACCTTGGACATTTGGTGCAGCATAGTGGGGATCTTAGTGGGAAGCTGGTAGCCTGCTGTTCATGTTTTCAGTTCCAATACAGTTGCAGTTTAAATCAGAGCAGCCTAGATGCTGCTCTAACCTAACTCAGCTGATAGTATTCCCCCAAGGGCACCCAAGGAATTGAGTTCATTACTCTTTGGACCTGACTCAGGGTTGCACACAGAAGGGAGAAATACTCGAGGTCCCTTCGGGGGAATTGTGAGAGTTTTGTTCTGCTTCAGCTACTTCTATGAATATACTCCCATGCATCTATTTACAGAGCAGCCTGCCCCCACAAAAGGTGGCTAAAGACCTGAGCAGGGGGTTATGCAGGCATAGATTTCCCTGTGGGAAAATGACACAACTGTCATCTGTGCTGTTCAACATGTTTAGTAACTATTTGGATGCTGGCATCGGATGACACATTTTGGATGTTTATCTTGTTGGGATTGTATGATCCCTTCTGACTTCCTGCCCCTGGAGCAGGGGGCTGGAGTTGATGATCCCCCGGGGTCCCTTGCAGCCAGAATGTCTATGAGATCTATGAAATCAAAAGCCTCTTGAGCAAGTTTGCACATGACAGGAAACTGGTAAGGATCTCAAAGAAGTTGGAGGATGGGAGCACAATTCAGAAGGATCTCAACAGACAGGAAAGCTAGACTAGAGCTAATGAAATTCATAGCTTAGGTTAAATCTCAAGTGATTATTAAAGGATTCAGTACCATTATTCCCGTTTTACAGATGAGGAAACTGATGCTCAAGAATATACCCAGTAGGCCAGAGACAAAGCCAGGAATGAACCCAGCCCAGCACCCTGTTCAGTAAGCTGCACTAGCTCCTTCCATATGCGCATTTTATAGTTCAGTGCCCATGAAAATCAATACCTGAATTTTCTAAGATTCCTTTATCATCCTAAAATGTGTTTTTAAGTTCCATACTTTAGAAAATGCATTTTATTGTGACTGCTCTTATAGTGAGTGTATGTTAGAGGCAGTCATGGTTTTATATTAATGTTTGCAGTTGTTTCAACACAGTCTGAGGTATGAATGTCTAAAACTAGTGTACCTTTACTTTTTTATGTTTTTAGCTTAATGTTGTTTTTCTTGTTCAGCAAATGAATTTATCCTGAATGCAAAACAACTTTAAATTGTTTTTTTTTTTTTAGAACAGCTTCTTGTAAGGCAACTTGTAACAACTGTGAAAGATGACAGGAGTGAAACAAGCCCTATTTATATTTGTATCTTTCCTTCTTTCTTTCCATCCTTTCTCCCTTTGTCTACTAGTGCTGTTTTTGCTTAGTTTTCCTTGCTTAGCTCAGAGCTTATTCTGGACAGAAGTATAGATATTTATTACATGGTCTTTCTCTTGTTCTTTCTTTTATTATTCTGTTTCCTCCAGAATTTGTCCTGACTTATTGATCAAATGGCAACTTTGAAGAGGTAGTTATTGTATTAACCACAATGCCTACTCATAGCGGTCAGCATTTATCACGATGAAGGATGGTAGTTGCATTATACTCATGAAAATTATTTGGCCCCAGAGATTTTTGATCAAATGGAAAAGAAGATCTGATTAAACAGTCAATGAAGTAAAGATATTATGGCCTCAATTTAAACACATGTTTAACTCCATCCATATTGAGCGAAGCTCTTAAGCACTTGCTTAGCTTTAAGCACATCTTTGGGCCCCATTAAACACGCTTAAAGCAGGTGCTAAAAGTTACGAACTTGATTAAGTGCTTGACTGAATAGGGAAATATTGCTGAAGTATGGACCTGTAAAACAGCCCACAGTCCTCCGAGTCCTAGAGCTAGAACCAGGAGGGCAGACCCTTGTGTCCGCACAGAGGTCTGTTAGTGAGGGGGCTATACACAGACAGAACAGTTCATTTAGGAAGCCACTTGTAACAGTACAGCTGTAATTGGCTTGATTTCATGCTCTGCTGAGGCTACTTTACGCTGCTTACTTTGGTTTATTGGGGATTAAATTTAATTATGTGGTGCAAGGTGGCTTTAAAGTGACCAGAGATTGTGGAGAATGCCATTTCTGTCAGAGAATTGTCCATGGGCAGAAAGCAGGTTTAATAGGCGTCATCCTCTCGCGCTCCATCTTCCTGTCGTAAGCAGAGTCGAGTCAGTTCTCAGCCAAGCACGATTACCCCTGGTTCTCCATTCTCATAAATTAAAATAGGCTTCTTGATGTTTAACTTCTGCTGGATCTCAGCAGTTAAGGCTGCTAGATCCTTAGTCTGGGAACAGCTTGTATTAAAAGACAAGAAGGGCCCTTGTTTTCTTCAGTGGCCCTTTGTTTTCCTGAGTGTTTTAGTTAATATCGGATATTTTAGATCATCTCAGGTTTAAGGAGGGCTGGATATATGCTTGTGCCTTTGTGGGGCGAGTTGACGAGAAGTTGGGCGTTTAGACTCATTTCAGCCTCACGGGGGTATTTCCTAGTTGCAGAAGAAGCAGAGGTGCCTAATAGCCCTTCTTGCCTGACCTATTTGCAGAGGATCATGCCCTACAACTTTTCTTTTCTGTGTATGAAAGAAGTGTTCTAACATACGTTTTACTTTATTTTAGTTGAACTTCATGCAGCATCTTGCCACAAAGCTGGTAGAAAAAGTCAAAGCTGTTCTAGCACATCCTTAATCTACTCTGAGGTATATGTCTATATATTTAGTCTTATAAGTAAGTATTGCATGTGCATATGCAGAGACTACACCAGAAAGAAACGTGGTGGTCTCTAGGTCCAGTTCTGATCCAGCTTCACTGATAACAACAGGGTTGCACGAGTGAATCTGATAAAACTTTGGATCGTATTTGGGAGAGAATGAGAGGCAGAAAGAGGAGGGAAGAGAAGAGCTGACATTGCATGCATCAGTGCTAGTCTTATTACTGTATATTTTAGATTAATTTCATTCAAGCCAGTGGCTTTATTGCACATTTACACAGCTTAACGGAAAGTACAGTTTAGGCCTTTATTGTAATAAAAGCTTCAGAAGGAGGGGGAACGGTATCTCACACCCTTAAGTACTGGAGGAAATAGTGATTGCAGCATGGACATTCACCCAACAAAGCATAGGAAGCTGATTCCCCTTCACTGCACTTCGAAATATTGTCTTTAATGTTACAGAGAGATACAAACTGTTGCAGTGCATCAGAATAGATGCATAATAGAAAATTTGCTTGCACAAAAGACTCCCATAATTCACTTATGGCTGGGGCACTGGTGAATTATTGGGCTTTCAGACATGAGAAATAACCCTCATAAGTCATTGCTACCACTGTAATATTCTCTGCTTATTCAAATACACAGCTTTTCCTCCTTACCTTTCTAGCTAATATTTATTGCCATTAACTGACTAGTGTGGGTGGGAAGAACTGTCTTTATAAGAGGGGAAGCTATGGTCTTACATAAAATATGTTGCTTTGATTCCACTATGTGCGGTACTTTTACAACTAGTAAAATATAGCAATCACATGTGATGAGATTTTAAAGGAGCATTAGGTTTTATGCTGCATGTCCTCCAAACAGGTTTGCAGAATGCCAGCTGCTATTAGGGATACGCAAGGCAACTCAATGTAATGAGATCAACTCCCCCCCACAACCCCGGCCTTTTTTCCAAAGTTTACACTGATGATAAGCCTCAAGTTCTGGCCATTTCAGGAAGTTCTTTAAAGATGAACTTCCATTTTCACATACTTGAATTTCCTTGTTCCAGTTATGGCTGAGAAGAGAACTGCCGAAATAACACGTGAGAGACTGTTTTTGTACTATTTCTAATCTGATTATTAGCAAGAAGCACAGTCTGTCTTCAGGTGCTCTTCCAAATCAAATCAACAGTCCAGTCAAGGTCTGACTTTCATCGGTCCTCTGCTATTTGTAGTAGTTTCTTCCCTTCCATTCTACTCCGTGAATCACTACTTTTATTCCTCTTGGGGCATTTGATAGCTTAAATCCACCATGACATTTTTAAGTAATTGTTTTTCTGACTGGTACATTGCTACAGGTACAGTAGATTTGGCTAGACAGTCCAACAACTAGTGAGAGACTGCTGGTATCTGGAAAGCACCCAAAATTTCAGGAGCTCTATCAGGTAATCTGAGCTATTCCCCTTGACAATAAAACTTGTCCCTCTGTGGTTTTGAACCTGATATAGTTACAAAGAGCACTGCTTCAGATGCGTAACTTTCTTCATAAAGTTTATTGGGTATTAAATTGTTTTATTGGGTGCTAAATTGGTTTAAAACATTACATTCGAGACTATTGTAGCTATAAAGATTTCAGTGGGTATTCATAGGTATCATAGACAATTAGGGAGAGTGAAGACTCCAGAGGTAATCAGAGCAGGAAAAACCCACCCGCATCGTGCATACAGCCTAAGGTGGTGATTGCTAATGAAATAAGTGTGATGTGCAGTTCAACTATGAAAATAGCATAAAAAAGAAAGATCCCAGGCTTCTCAAGGCAATCCTCTCTTTGTCTGTAGTCAGAAGCATACTTGCTTAATTTGAATTCCAGATAAGTGTTTTCACTGCCACCTTTCTCTTGTTAAGAGAGCATGAAAGCAAGCTGCATTTTAACCTGGCTCGGGCATCAAGAAGATAAACCGTAAGCCAAAAATTCGGTAAAGTACATAAGCACATACTTGATTTTAATCACGTAGTATCACTGAAACCAATGGAATTGCACACACAGTTAAAGTTAATCATCTGTTTAAGTGCTTTTCTGGATTGGGACCTAAATTGAAATTACAGGTTGTTTCTGCCCGTTACACGTGTGCAACCCTAGTGAAGACAAGAGGTAATTTGATGATGATTTCTTAGTGCCTACAAAATTGGAAAATGTTGGGTAACAGAGGGCTCAATAAACTAACTGACAGAAATTTAACAGGATCCAATGGCTGGAAATTGAGGTCCAACGAGCACCATTTACCAATTCTCCGTTTCCACCACCATCTTCAAACCATGATTTTCTTTCTAAAAAATATGCCCTAGGACAATTGGGAGTTATTGGTTTCATGCAGAAATTGCTGAGTCCAATCCTACAGCTGAAATAAATCCTGTTCGGGAGGTAAGATTAGATTATTGTGACCATCTTTTTTGTGTTAAAATCTATATTTATTTGCCCTTCACAACCGTGATTAATGGTAACTATGCCCAAACCTGAAAGAACCCAGATTAACTCTGGGATCCCAACCTGAGTGCTGACAGCTGGAAAACCATTGGCACAAACTAGATATGGAATCAATAAAGGATTGTAAAAGGGAATCTTTATGATGTCCTATTTTCAGTCATCAAGTTGCACCTTCTCTTGTATAGGTGTAGTGCAGATGTGTCATAGTTTTTGGACAGTGGGGAATTTATTCCCTTGACCTGGACTTCTTCCAGCATGTGCTCTGAAGCTATTTTATCACCCCTGTGTTGTGAATATTTTCACTGTTCGTACTTTTCTTATGTCTCTGCATCTACAGCCTATTAGTGTATGCACGAGGACCTATCATATGTGCATTTCTATGTGTACACAAATATGTTCCTAACTCTTTTTCAAGTAATAGCTTAAAGTTCCAGTTTCAATCTGAAGGAGAGAGGCACTAGCAGAACGTTTCCTAGTAACATCTTTCTGAGGTGGTGGGGGGTAGATTTTGCAGGATGTTGTGCTCATTTGTAGCTATAGCGGCTGTTGGAAGGTCTAATCATTGGGCTGATTAACATAAACTCATGAGCGTACCACTGTTCCCAAGCACATTATGTTCTGTTCTACCAGTAGCAAACAATTGGATTTGGATAATTCACTCTACTGTGTCCCCTCAGAGACGGGAACCAGTTCAAATGAGCAGCGATCAGGATATTGTTCTGTGCTGTCTTGGATTAACAAAGCTCCTGTTACAGTGGAAACCTGCATGCAGAGGTAATCCTTTGGTCGTCTGTGCAGGTGATGTTAACCTAAGAGTGGTATCCTTTGCACTTGGCCCAGGTGCTCAGGGGACATGCCGTACGACTGGCTGCTTGCGATTGAAGCAGGAGGGAGGTTCAGTCTCCGGACCCAGGGTGTCATAGCACTGGGATGAACTCAAAAGCCAGAAGCTTTCCTGATTTATTTTACTTTAGCTCGGCTATAACCATTACTTCTTTGAATAAAATACCCTATTGACTACAAATGTTATCTTTCCTCTAAAGTGCTCCCTAGTTTAAATTACATAAATGTCGTTCCAAAAATTTCTCAAGGACTTTGTACCTCACATTGGTAACATTCCTTCCCAATCAAACAGTCCTGGAGTTAAATAAGCGTCCACAGCTCAAGTGGATTAGTTTATTCCTTGGGGGATATTTGGGGATTGCTTGAGTGACATAATGGAGAGGAAGAGGTATTTAATTTAGAAGTTTGGCTTATACCAGTGGATTTTTATTCCTCTTTTTTTGCTTTGTTGCATCCTCAACGCAAGTTCGACAAGCAGCCCAACTGCCATGCGCTGTGATCCTGCCGATCTCGCAAGCTAAGCAGGGTCAGACCGGGTCAGTAATTGGATAGTTTTCTGTGGAGCACACAGAGCTGCAGGAAGCAGTGCTGGCAAATGAATAGGTAACACTTTACACCCTCTGAGTCGGTGCTGAACCAGTATCGCAGCACCGTACTAGGAGGAGCTGTGTAGCTGCAGCATTCTTTGTCATGAGATGCAAGGAAAAAAACCACCCCACAAACAAACCCTTCCACCTGAGAATGAGTTGTCCTTAAATATCTCCTGAGCTGGGCTCCAAAAAAGGGATGAGAGTGGCTTAAAATTCATGAGCTTTTGAAACATAATAATTGTTGGATTCTTTTCATTTGCCCTGTGGTTCTTGAGAATTCGAGGTTCACATTTTCCAGCCCAAATTTAGGGCTTGGGGATTTTTGTTTAAGTAGGCAGATCACATGACCACATGACGCCAGGAATTCAGACTTCAAGAAACTTATTAAATACCATGAGGTTCACAATATATTTCTGAATTTGCAGTGCTGCAAATCCAAGTCAAGGGCAGGAGGGAGGACGCAGCTTGGGAGCTGAGAGCAGTCACCACTTCACATCAGAAAAAAATCCATAGGATTAAAATAGGTTTAAAAGTATGTGTTTGATTTTTATTGCTCTTCAGAGAGAAACTACCTTATTTGTAGCTTAGCTTGCAGCTAAGTAACCAGGTTGTACTGAATGATACAGAAGATCCTTCATACAGGAATAGCTATCAAGAGGTTTTGGGGGGGAGGGTACATTCAGAGAAATCAGAAACTAAGAATAGACCCAGGCAAAGAGCAGTCCTAGAGAGAAGATGAATGTAACTTTAAAAAATGACTCTATGTGTTACATGACTAATGTCTACTCACCAACCAGCTATCATGAAATACAGTCCCCTTTCCTTTTAATTTTCATGGAGTGTACTGATTGCCTTTGACAGAAGTGGTACTGTTTCCACCACTATGATTGTCTAACTTACATTAATAGATTTTAAGGCAATAAGAGCCATTTTCATTGTACAGTCGTACCTCTACCAAAAGAGCCCAAAAGAACTTCACCCAATAATCTGCACGTCCAGGCCTATAGCTCAAATTCTGTTTGAGTTTCATCTTTTGGAAAATATCTGGCCACATTTTAAAGATTAAGTAATTCACTTATTTTTAAGGTAAGACATTTGAATAGTTATTAAAGATTTGGACTGGATGCCATGGCTACACAAAATGTTGCAGCAGGGACAGTGATCGTATGAACTTGCAGTGTCAGCCATTCCATAGCGACTGCCCGAGTGTGTGCCTATACTCCATAGTAAATGCAAAAATAATTCACTCCACTTCTACAGTGGGGTAAGCGGTCTTGCACTCACCGTAGGTAAGAGCATGCACACAGGTAGGTGGCTACTGCAGTGTGTGGGTTTATAGAGGACACTCTGTGAAGAACTTCGAAGTGTTTCTTTTTCATTCCCAAATTGATTGAAAACTCATTTCAAAATCCTCCATGAAACACAATTACTGTTCTCAGCCCAGCATTAGTCCTAAACATCCATTAACAAGCAAAAGCGTTTTGCTGTTTGCTCTTCACCATTTATAATCCTGGAGGCAGCGTGTTTCACTAAGGGCCCACAAAAGGCTGTTAAAAAATTTCAGGCTGAGCAGAAGGACACACCTGAAGTCAAGGTGATGGAGCATGAGTTTGGGACACCTGGGTTAACTCCTGGCGCTCTCGTGCGCATCCTGAATAACCCTGAATCGCACCTTAATTTCTCTATACTTAGTTTCCCCTCTATAGCATGGGGATCATGCCTATTAGTATGCTCTCTGCCTTGAAGAGCGTGTCATCTTTGACTGCACGCATGAAAAGAATCAAGTACGATGGACCCTAATTTTTGGTGGAAGTCTGTAGATGCTGCTGCCCAGCTAACAACGCTGGTAACAGGATTATCACATAATGGTCATTCACTCTTTAACGGGCCTGGGGCGAGACTTGCTTTTCTAGGCTATTTTTATTCTCAGCAATGTGACATCTGCTCCCAGAGAGCCTTCTTGCAGCCGCACAGAGGTTGCCTGAATCTTTTTAAGAACAATCCCGTGCACAAGTTCAATCACCCGGCGGAGGCCAGTGCCCAGTTGGTTGGCAGCAGGTGGCAGCGACAGAGAAGGGAAAAGGGAATTGTGACTGCTGCCCCCTGACACAGTGGATGACATGTCTGGATTTCCTTGGGAAGTGCAAGCAGTGACAGCAGCAACGCATGTAAACATTGACAGGGCAACAAGGCAGGATTTTGATACAGTGGACTTTCTGTACTTAGAGCTAGTGGAGAAAGCCCCGAGGGCACAGACGATGGTTATTGCTTCTGTCTTATTTCATCTCTGTAGAGGTATTACCCGGTATGTGACAGGCTGGCTGTAATGGAAGATGGAAAGGGATTATTTAGAGGCATAGGGACAGACAAGTAGATTGTGTTCCATGTTACTCACAGCAAGGATGCTCCAGGGCAAAATTAAATGAACTGAAAGTCCAGAAAAGTGCCTTCATAAAAATGATGTAGAGCTATATTTTCTCAAATTCCTGTACAGATGCTAGGCAAAGCAAGGCAGCTCCAGTAATTACTTTTTATTATACATCCCATTCCACTGAAAAAGACTGCCTTTTTTTAATAGTGAACTGTCTTTTAGGTTCCAAAAAAAAAAGGGGGGTTTTTTGATTGTTTCTTTGGTGGCAGAGACCATTTAAACAAATGTGCCCGAAGATAAAGAAATAAACAAATGGTCAAATAAAACTCAGAGAACTGTAGAAGAAGAGAAGAAGAGCAGCTCTGTTCCAGTAGAAATAATGTGCCAGCAGACATCTCATGGTGGAGTGGTTTCTTCCTTCCTGCACATTCTCTCTGGGAGGTTTGAAATCCAGATTCTAATGAAATGAAGTAGTACTTAATGACTTTCATTATTCTCTAAGAAACAAAAACTACCAGGCTAATACAGGTCTTTTATCGAGCTATGGTTGAACTGTACTTATTGGAGTAAAACTATAGCAACTCTCCAGGAGCATAAAATGGCATAGTTCATTAAGTAAATACTCTATCCAATTTACTCCAACTGCAGCACTATTCCATTCATGCCTTTTATTATCCCGAGTTCAATTTTATATTGAAACCTGTTTTGTTATCCTGATTTATAAACGTAGCATTGGCTTACTGTGCTTGTAAGAAAATAAAGGCCAGAAAAAGCGGTGGCCATGGGTTTGTATTTGTTTGGTTTGCCAACAAAACCTTTTTTAATGAAAAACATTGCTTTGCACCTACAGAGCCAAATTCTCCTCTTGTGTTTGTGAGTGAACTGCAGTTGTAGTCAATGGAGCTGAGCCCACTTACAGTGACAAAGAACTTGGCCTGAATGAAGCAGCAGGTTTTTTTTTTAATTCTGAGGATCTGAAATCACTTTATAAAATGAACTTCAGTGAGATAGGAAAGTATCAGTTATACCCATTGGATGGGCACAGCACCATGATGAGTGGCCTACTCAATGTCATATGGGACATAAGAGCTGGAGGATTTTAGCAGTCCTGACTCCCAGTCCCTGAATTACTTTCCAATCCAATCTTCAGGCTGTGAATATAGCCCAAAACAGGGTTAAAGCATCATGGGTCTTCCATGTATACACAAGATTAGTGCTGAGAAGACGCTTTCCCTGGCTGGGCATCATACCCTGTAAGAAGGTTACATGGACTAAGTTCTCTGTAGGGCTGGTGAGTGGCAGGACAGAAAAGGAAGAGAAGATGGGGCAATATTGCGGGGAATTCATATCATTTGAAAGGCTAACAGTGAAGAATGCAGCCCAATAAACCTTCTTCAGCCCCCTCCAGGCTGAGTAGTGCACTGTGAAGGCAAATCTTCAGGGGTCACAGAGTTTCATAGCAACATCCTTATCAAGAGCGTCAGAGCCCAGCACAGAGGCCCAGGACCAGCAAAAAAAAACAATTAGCCCCCTTGCAAACTGCTAAGGTCTCCTGTCAATCCCTGAAGTTCATGGCTCCTGGGGCAGAAGAGCTGCCATTTCTGGGGTGGAAGTATATAGAGAAACTGAAAGAGGGTGAGGGGCAGCGTGGTGTAGGGTGCAGCTAGAGGCATTAGGGTATGGGGGTGAGTAAGGGACCCTGGCAGGTGTAAGGGAAACATGTATCGGTAAAATATGTGTCAGTAAAAAAGGTTTGCTCTCAGTAAAGAAAAAAATTAGAAAATTTTGCTGAGAGTAAAAAATGTGCAGATTATCAGTAAAAAAAAAAATAAAAAAATCTTCAGTTGGCAGCCCTAAATGGAATTTTCCTTCTCCCCAGAAGCTCCCACAGGGCACTGCATTGGAAGGGTTGATCTTGGCTTTGGCAATTAAAGCAGAGTCCTCTGAACTGCTTGATTTTGATCTCGGCAACATCACTAACATTCAGCATGATCTGGGGCAGGTAATTAACCTCGGTGTCTCAGTCGCCAGGTCTGCAAAACAAGGACAGTATAATCAACCTCCATGGTACTGGCAGGATTAATGGATGTCTGGAAAGCACTTTCAAATCCTGGATATATGCCCCCACATAAGGGCAAAGTATGATGATATAAAAGTGTTCTGGCCTCTGCTGTGTAATATTCTCCTGACGTTTCAAAGGAGAAGGCCAGACATCGGGTCAGTTGCCTATGTGACAGGTGCTGCCATCCTTTCACTAGTAGATCATCTTTTCCTTTGGTTTAACTACTAGAGATGCATTCAAGCTGTAAAATTCAGATCTGATTCAAATGGAGGGACTTCATTATAAGTCAATTTCTGCCCTGTTTTGCATGGCATTTAAAAATCTGCTTGCGAAAGAATTTGCCATTGAAATACGCCACTAGGCAACCTAGGAATAATGGTTAACAACTGAATGGATCGGCCCAATTTATTCATTCTATAAAAAAGCAGTAAAAGATTTGGAGATAAATTTGGTCCAGCAGATATTCAAGGGCAGGATAATGATGTAGAACAGGGAGAAAGGATCTGCAGAAATCTTTTTTCCCCCTGAAAATTAAAGATGTGATCATTATCATTTTCAGTCTAACCTAAAATTTTTTTTGCAAACTTTTAAAAATTCCAATAAACTGGAAAAACCCTTATCTGTACAGCACAATAATGATACAATGTCCTCCTTTCCTGGTAAGTGTAGTTTAATATTGACACATTTGATTGACAAAGCACTTTTTGGCTCTGGGGAAAGAATACTGTCCAATGCAAAAAGCTGTTGTCTAATTTTCACCTGTGTGAGGTTTCTTATTTCTGTGCCGGATACGTGTCCCATTTAGCCTACGGACACCACATTATGTCAGCTTTTTTATATGTTGCAGTTCATGATTTTTTATTTGTTGCTTTTTTACAACAGAACTAATAAGGAAAAAAAAGGCCTGTGAGTTAAAGCAGAACTTGTTCTATATCTCTGAGGAGTTTTGGTAC
This sequence comes from Crocodylus siamensis, assembly GCF_052110815.1. NCBI lineage: Eukaryota > Metazoa > Chordata > Crocodylia > Crocodylidae > Crocodylus > Crocodylus siamensis. The sequence goes on from NC_143403.1 coordinate 63,240,232, forward strand.
AGGAGAAGTGAGCTGATAAGCAGACAACACAAACCTTTGTCCAGCAGCCCAGCTCAGTTTGAATTTCTCTGGAGATGCAGAAAAAGCAGTAAACAAAGGGAAGTGTGACAAACTAGCTTGGAGTCTTAGGCAGCTCGGGAGTTGCACACAAAAATAACATACCATTATTGCCTTTGCCCCTCACCCAGACTTTATCATCTACCCCAACATCTTACCCTGTCCCCCAAACAGACTGAACTTTCCTCTGGTTACAGGTCTTGCACATTAAACACCAAGATGGCTTTCAGTCTGATTGTCAGTCATGTCACAGCTGTAATAATAATGCTCATTATCTATCTATTTAATAGTATCATAGTATCATAGTAGCTAGAGTCGGAAGGGACCTAGGTAGATCATCTAGTCCGACCCCCTGCCTTGGCAGGAAAGAGCACCGGGGTCAGATGACCCCGGCAAGGTGCTTATCTAACTTCCTTTTAAAAATCCCCAGGCTAGGAGCCTGCACCACTTCCCCTGGAAGCCGGTTCCAAGCCCTAGCCGCCCTGACTGTGAAGTAGCGCCTCCTAATATCTAATCTAAACTTACCCTCCGCCAGCTTGTGACCGTTATTCCTGGTCACTCCTGGCAGCGCACGGGGGAACAGGGACTCCCCCAGTACCCGCTGATCCCCCCTGACCAGTTTGTAGCAGGCCACAAGGTCCCCCCTTAACCTTCTCTTGTGGAGGCTAAACAGGTTCAGGTCCCGTAGCCTCTCCTCATAAGGCCTGCCCTGCTGACCCCTGATCATACGAGTGGCCCTCCTCTGGACTCTTTCCATATCGTCCACGTCCCTCTTGAAGTGTGGCGCCCAGAACTGGACGCAGTACTCCAGCTGCGGCCTGACCAGTGCCGCATAGAGGGGGAGGATCACCTCCCTGGACCTGCTCGAGATGCATCTGTGGATGCATGCCAGGGTACGGTTGGCCTTCTTGACTGCCTCCCCACACTGCCGGCCCATGTTCATCGTGGAGTCAATGACGACTCCAAGATCCTTTTCCGTCTCCGTGCTGGCAAGAGGGGAGTTCCCCAACCTGTAAGTGTGGTGCCGGTTCTTCCTCCCCATGTGCAACACCTTGCACTTATCAGTGTTAAACCCCATCCTATTCTCATCCGCCCACCGTTGCAACCTGTCAAGGTCAGCTTGTAGCCTATTGCACCCTTCTAGTGCACCCACATCCCCCCACATCTTAGTGTCATCAGCAAACTTGAACAGGGTGCTTTCTACCCCGTCATCCAAGTCACTGATGAAGATGTTGAACAGTGCGGGCCCGAGGACCGAGCCCTGCGGAACCCCACTGCCCACGTCCCTCCAGGTCGAGAAGAACCCATCCACTACCACCCTCTGGGTGCGGCCCTCTAACCAGTTGGCGACCCATTTGACCGTGTGGGCATCGACACTACAGTCTCCCAGCTTTTTGATGAGGACAGGGTGAGAGACAGTGTCGAAAGCCTTCCAGAAGTCCAGAAAGACTACATCCACAGCAACCCCTGCGTCTAATGATTTGGTGACCTGATCGTAAAAGGCCACCAGGTTGGTCTGACAAGACCTGCCACTGATGAACCCATGTTGGTTGCCCCTGAGCATGCATTCCCCCGCAAGGCCCTCCTGGATGTGTGCCAGGATAATTTTTTCAAAGAGCTTACCCGGGATTGAGGTAAGACTAACTGGCCTGTAATTTCCTGGGTCCTCTTTTTTTCCCTTTTTGAAGATAGGGACCACATTGGCCCTCTTCCAGTCCTCCGGCACCTCACCAGAGCACCACGAGTGCTCATAGAGCCGCGCCAGGGGTCCCGCAATGACCTCGGCCAGTTCCTGTAGAACCCTAGGGTGAAGATTGTCCGGACCAGCGGACTTGAACACATCCAGCCTCTCCAGAAGTACCCTAACTAACTCCTCGCTAACCCCTGGCCCAGGCGTGTCTCTCCCGGGGCCCGAGGGGGGCCCAGCAGGGAGGTGGCTGAACTGGTCCCTACTTAGGAAGACAGAGGCAAAGAAATCGTTAAATATGTTAGCTTTGTCATCTGGCATGATGACTAAGTTGCCCATCGTGTCCTGCAGGGGCCCCACATTACCCGGGACCCTCTTTTTACCCCCTATGTATTTGAAGAAGGACTTCTTATTGTCCCCAATCTGGGAAGCTAGTCCTATCTCCATCTCTGCCTTGGCCCTCCTGACTGCCCCCCTACATCCTCGGGCGACTGTAACATAGTCCTTCTTGGTGATGACCCCATCTCTCCATTGGGTATATGCCTCCCTTTTAGCAAGGAGACATTCCCGGATGCTCTTAGTGAGCCATGGGGGGTTATGTATCAATGTGGCATCCTAGGGGGAGAGACGATTGAGGGCCTGATATTAAATTCACCTCTGGCTTCATATTATTTGAATGTTACCCAAGCTGGTCAGTAATAGATCTAGACACGGCCTGCCACTGATCTGGAAGTCTTGCAAACAGGACTCCTGGTCAGGCCAGAAACAGACTCTCAGAGCTATTTTGGCACCTACTTTTTCAGTTCTTCCTTGAAGCTCTGAGCCCTTGGATACATGTCAAAAATAATAGGTGCAGGACTTGGGGTTGGGAGATGAATTATTTACATCTTGTCAGATGTCTACAGTTCGTGTCAGGGTTGGAAAGAAAGCCTGGAGAAGCATTCATTTCCTCCTGGCTCATCAAAGTAGCGGGTAGCCTGTTACCTCAGTGCAATTCTTCCAGGCACTCGCTAAGGAGAAACTACTTACATCCCCAGCTGACATCGGTTGGCATGGCTCCAATGTAGCTGATATACCTGCAGATCTGTAAGGAGGATCTGAGCTTTCTGGATTTGCCTGTGCTCTGTCCCCAGCATCGGCAGGGAAGGACACGCTCAAGCACGCCCGGCTCACCTGCTCGTTTGCATGTGCCAGTGCCAGAAATGCAGCGCTGGAGCTGCATGGGGGGGTACCCCCGTACCTGCTCTCAAGCACATTGGAGAGGGGAGGTCACAAGAGCAACTGTGACGTATACTCCAGGTCTGAAGCAGGATCTTGTTTAGATTTAGTTCTGTAGTGAGCCCTAACTGCTCTTGTAAATGATACCAACTTGCCTAGTCTAAGCAGAGTTTGGTTTGCTTTATAGTGAGTTTGTTCAGTCTGTGGAGCTGATGTGGAAGGGCATCCGTAAATGCTGTAACGAGCCATTGTAGCCTCTGTTGGGCTAGACCTCCTGTTCCTGTTCAGCACTTATGGTTTCTTAACTATCCTCACAGCAGTCTCTTTTCAAAGTGTGTCGTCTTCCTTCCTCTCCCAGTTTGAATTCCTTTGGTGACAGTCCTGCTAGGGGACACCATGTAAAGCCTGACTAGACCATCTGTAGGAGACAGGGGATAGGTTTCCTCTCTTCTGTGCTGTTATAGCTAGATATTATCTATATTGGGCACATTAGGCATTAGGACTTTATTGTTCCAGACTCATTTGTAATGGGGCTATAAATCTTACCATCAGCCATATGTCTTGTATGATAATGTGCCCGGTAGATCTGTGTTCTTACAACCGTTTCTTTGCGAAGGTCACAGCAGAGGGACAAAGAAAAACTCATGCTTAAAGATGAAAATTAAAATCAAGGATGTGTTCTGTCGGGATGGCAGGCCATGTCTGCTCTTCTGCGTCCATCTTCAGCAGGATGAGACTGCTGAACCTGAGCACAAGGCTTAGCCCCCTCACATGGTATAAATTGGCACTGCTCCATTGAATTTGCCGGGTTTACACCAGCTGGTTTCAAGTTAATGCATGCCCTGTGATCCCTGATTTTCCTTGGCTTGGGTCTCCTTCCCTTGGCTGTTCCTGCCTGCCTTCATTTCACCTACAGTCTCTGGGGGGGCTGTGAAGAGGGTGCTGGGGCCAGAGAGGAAGGAAGTTAGAAAGTTGAGTTCCCAAACATCGTCTTTGAAGGTCCAAGAGGACAAAAGTCTCTCTCGCTCTGATTTCTGTTTATGGATTGGACCCAGCACGTGAAAGAACAAACCTTTCACATATGCCACTCACACAGAGGAGGCCTGGCAAAAATGCCTGTCATAAACTTCTGATGTTATACCCTCATCAAACCGCCACCGAGCTTTGTGACTTTCCATCAGTATGGTTTTTATACCCTTCAGAAATACTGAATTAAATGACTTCTAGCAGCCACATTCAAAGGCTGAATTCAAGCTGAGACCCCAGATGTTTTTGTAGTCTAAAATATTAGTAATTAATCTGAGTTTGTAGAATTCCTGCATTATAGGAAGCTTTTACTTTAATAGCCTTTGTTTGGATGTATTATTGTAAGTAGATCAGCATGCTAAAATTTGCATTGTAAAAGACTGTTTTGGAACAAAGCAGGATCTAATGAGCATATAGCAAATCCCTTGGCTCTGCAATGGAGTCACAATAACCATAATAGCTCTCGCTGAATGAATCCCTAGCAACATAAAAGCTTTTTTCTTTAAAATAAAATAATAACCCTCCACGATTTAGTGCCGGCAATATGCAAAGATCATTTAAGGCCTGTTGTTGAAAAGACAAAACAAATGATGACAACTCCACTTAGGGTCCTTTGAAAGGACCCTTAGTGATCACTTCATTAGACAGTCTGTTTCAATATATTTTTTTTTTTTTTGTTCAAGAACCATTTTGCTATAATGGAGGCATCAATAAATTCCACTCTCGTTTTTCTTCCCTGTGGTTTCAGCCTTAGCCAACATCAAGGCACAAATGTCAGGAAGCTTTTTATCACCTTTCAGGCTCCTTACAGTAGCTTGAACATGCAGTAAATGTTCCTCTATCAAGAGAGTTAAGCCGTGCACTAATATTGTTACATGGGAGAGTTGAGCACTCACTTTTTGTAAAACTTTCTTCTCTCTTACTTTGAGGCTGGGTCAGCTGGGATAACTATTGCAGTGAGATGTTATTAGGAATTCCCATTAGCACTAGGCCAATTTGTTGACACTGTTTGACTCCCTATCATATGTGTCAGCCTTTGAGTTATACTGTAACTGTCAGCCCTATCTGAAAAGATAGAAATACTAGTAGTTTATCTCCCAGACCAAATGGGATCAGCTCAACAAATAATAATGTGAAGCTCTATTTATTGGCCATTTTTCAAGAAAGTCAAATGAAATCAAACTCTTGATATTGAAGTCAGTACCTATACTTTGGGGTCTGACTTTTTCACACTTGTTCCATCACATCTCTGCCTTTATTTTTTTAATTTTTTTTTTTTTTGGTTCACACACAGTAATTGTTAGAAACAAATCAAATCCAGAAGCTCAGGTCTGAAACCTTTCAAATATTTTAAATTTGTATTCTAGTACCTAGACCCGAAACTAGCCCAATGGTTATGCAGAGAGCATTCTCTGTCATAGAACTATGTGTTCTTGCATAGGTGAAATCCCACTGTTCATCTATGTCAACCTAAAATAAGTAAAAATCCTTTGCGACACATTTAACCTCCACCCCAACAGTTTTCTGCATCACTAGACACAAAACAAAACCCCAGCTTTCAAATTCACTGTCTAAATTAAATTTAGGCTTAATCTGGATTTAATCGTTGCCTCCTCATCCCAAGTCAAGTTTCAGAATGAACATATTAGCTTCAGGTCTGTAACTTAATTCAGAGGGCCTTGATTCACATCACACTTTGGGCTGTTCAAATGGGTGTTAGGGCTAGCTTGAGTTTTGAGCAGTCATACATTTCAAGTCAACAGGAGTCCGAGGACTGAAAGGTAAGATTTCCCCCCACCTTCCATTCCCATCTGGGGCTTCCCCCCTGTCCCCAGGGGCCACTGCCCCCCCCCAAGAACACCCCCACTGCCCCCCTGGCCTTCATGGATCACCCACACACCCCCTGTGTCCCCTGGCTTACAGCTGGCTGTCCACCCCAGAGAGCAGCAGCAGTGGTCACAGCTGGGCAGGCAGTTCCCCTTCCCCTACCTGCTCCCTTGGGACAATGCCAGCAGCCAAAAGTAAACTGGGGAGGTAGGTGGTAGATAAACAGAGATCTGGGGTGTTGGAGGGGTGGGGGACAGTAGGCCCAGTCTCTAGGGATGGGGGGAAGGCTGGTTGGAATGGGGGCAGGGACAGCAGAACCGATCTGGGCCAGAAATGGAGGATGGGATGGCGCAGGACGGTGGCCCAGTTGAGGAGATGACAGGGAGGCAGTGGGTCTGATCCAGGCCAGTTGGGGGAAGCAGGTGGTTGGGTTGTTTATACTAAATGTGTAGCCTCCAGTGGCTATGCATTAGGGGAACTTGGGCTGGGTAACAGATCACAGATAAATCTGCCCCGGAGTAGTGTAACTTTAATCTGCCTAAAGGGTGCTCAAAACTAGTTCACGTGTTAACGTGTGGACACTCCAGAGGTTAAGAATCCCAGGTGCATCCTAAAATCAGTGTGTAATGAGGCCCTCAGCTTATGTTGGGACTTAACTGTGGTCCTTGTCATTGCCACTAGATAGGGTGTGGGAAGCTTCAGTCCTTGATTCAATTTGGTGGAGATTCAGCCCAATTCGGTGGCCAAATCTCCAAATCCAAATTAAATCAGTGGACCCTTTAATCTCTCCAAATTGAATCGGAACCCTCTGAATGGATTCAGAGAGATTTGGAAAGATTTGGCGATTTGGATATAGATGCAGCTTTAAAAGTTTTTTCTATATACCTCTAGGTAGCAGGGGCTCATAGATACTGCAGTGCTGGGGTGCATGGAGTGTCCCACAGGAGTGCGGTGGGCTTCCCAGTGTGCTCAACAAGAGACCCAGAAGTGGACCAGAAGCATTTACAGTCCACTTCCGGGACCGCTGGGGAGTGCTCTGGGGGGGGCTTCCCTTCACCCTCCTGGCTTGGTAACTGGTTCCTCCTGGGATCTGGGGGGGCACCCAGGGTCCCCCTGCAGCCGATTACTGAGCTGGGGGGTGGGGGGAAGGGCCTGCACGCTCCCTGGCAGACCCAGAAGTGGACTGGGAGTAGTTCTGGTCCACTTCCAGGTTTGCCACTGAGTATGTGGAGGGCCCCTGCCCCCCCCCCCGCGCTCCTGTGGGATGCTCCATCCATTGCAGTCATCATGAGCCTGCTACCCCAAGGTATGTAGAAAAAACATTTAAAGCTGTGTCAATGTCTGTGAGAACTTGGAATCTATAAGCACAAAAGAGTCCAAGCTGAAGGACCAGTTCTGTTAGGCTGAAGAAAGTAGCAGTTTCATAGACCTCGTTTTCATCCTGTTACTTGAGGGAACCAAAGCTACATAGTCGGTAAATGCTGGTTGCCCTTAGGGGTCACAGTTTTTGAATCAGAACATGGTATGACAGTTATTAGCAGGTTTAACATCCAGAATGCCTCTTTAAAGGATCTTTTCAGCCAGTTTTGGACAACTTACTGGTTGAATATAGAATGTGTTGATCTTCAAATTAATGACATCCTAAGAAGAGATGGCAAAGATTGTAAATACAATACTTTCATGAATGATGATTTAAATTTCTCTTTGCTCTTCTTTAAGAGTGACAAGACAATTTTTGCAATAATAATTTAAAGGCATGGTTACAATAGAAATATCAGTGTCATAGGGCAGAGTAGATAGTGGCTATGATGAAATGCAGCTGAGAGAAGACACCTCCATTCTGACCTGCAAGACTCCGACTACCGAGGTCTGAAAGTGCGTATCAGTCTGCTGCCATGTTCGTTTCTGTTTGATCCACTTTGACCCTCTTTTAGTAGTGTCCAGCTGATGCTGAATTGTGGCACACTGTGTGTTACAAATAGCTTGCAGATTGACTTGTCAAAATTATGGACTGTATCAGCTGCGGGTTAAAGCTCATGGATTCTACTAGGTATTTCCTGTGCACTTAAATTCACCTTCAAATTTGCTTGTGTAAGCTTAAAGTACATATGAGGCATGTATTTAGGGGGAGATTTTTCTCTATGGTGTTTAGGGATAAAGAAGAATAAACAACCTAAAGCAATCATCTGATTGAGTTAGAGAGGGAACCGGGAATAGGCTGGTTTTAATATCATTTCACATACCTTATATGCATAGGTCTGTTGCTTTCTTTTGTAACAGTTCCTGTTTATTGAGGTTTAGCTCTTATATTGCAAGTGCCGTATATGACAGCAGATGTGCAGAAGTGAATGGCTGGGGTTCTATCACTTTGGACAAAAAGTCATGCAAAATGTGAACAGAGATAAAATAATCCACATCAAATGTGTTCTTAAAGAATACATGATAAGGAACATCTGGCCTGCACAATTACTAATGTAAATAGGAGACTCCAGTTACATTTACAGTGCACAGGCTAAAAATGTGTGGGGGTTTTTAACCCAACAAGCGTGGGATGAGATGAGAAGAGAGTTTCTGCACAAGGCAAGTGGCAGCCACTACCAGAGGTATCAGTATCAATGAAACGCAGAAAAGGAAGGGATGGAAGTTCCTGCCCGAGCTACTTAGGGCACGTCTCAAAATGAGCCTCTTTTATACCAATGTGTTGCCTTTCACTCTCTTTTAATAGCTTTTTATCCCCCTCTAATTGTAGAAAACAGCCCAAAAATGTATAACACGTAAGAATTGCAGGTCTTCTGTCTCATACATGACAGGAATTGTTAATTCTCCTTCAGCATTTTAGGGCAGCAAAGCTGTACTTCATCCCTTGAGAAAAATAAATCTTTTCAGCAGGCTCTGAAAATTTTAAAACTCATCCTTGGCCTACTCATCTTACTCCCCACCCCCCTTTTTCATTCTTCAGATGGACATGCCGCACAATCTGCTGAAGATCCAGAACCAATTCACCAAATAAAGTCAGGGGTCAGGACTGGGGACAGGTAGCTAGCCATGTTAGTCTGAAATCAGGCAGGAAACAAGGTATATTTTCAGCTTATATACTAACTAAATCCAAGATTGTAATGGGCCCCTACCCCATTACTGAAAGGAAGAGGGAGCCAAGGGTCAGTTGACCAGCTTAAACAGACTGATCATTGCAACAGGCCCATGGACAAAATGGTCACCTAGCCCAGGTGCAAGCAGTGACTGACACACCTGGGGCAGAAGTAGAAGGTCAGGTAACCCAGGCAGAGGTACATAAGCTTGAGGCTTGAACCGAAGAGGGGAGTCTGGCCATAGGGACCTGGAGGAGGCAGAGTTCTCAGTAGGAGCCAGGCCAGGCAGCTCACAGAAGGAGTCTAGACTGCAGAAGAGCCGAGAGGAAACTCTGCACAACCGAGCACCAATAGATGACTGCTGTAGGCTGGCATGGCAATGCTACCATAATGTACGATTAATAGGGGTGTGCGAAATGGGCCCTATTTGATTTGGATTTGGCCTGAATCGGGGGCAGTGATTCGATTTGTTGATTCAGATCACTGTCCCCGATTCAATTCGGCCAAATCCAAACCTGAAGATTTGATGCAGATTCAGAGAGTTGGTGATTTGGACATAGACACAGCCTTAAATGGTTTTTCGACATACTTCAAGGTACCAGGCACGGCCCGTGAATGCCACAATGCTGGGGTGGATGGAGCATCTCACAGGAGCACGGGGGATCTCCTGCATGCTCAGAGGCAGACCCAGAAGTACTTCCGGTCCACTTCCGCAGAGTGCGCAGGGGAACCCCCTGTGCTCCCCCGCACCCTCCTCGTTCGGCAGTTGGCTGCGGGGGGATGTGTGCTTCTGGGTCTGCTGCCAAGTGCACTGGGGAGCCCCCTGTGCTCCTGTGGGATGCTCCATCTGCCCCAGCATTGCAGCATTCACAAGCCGCCTGGTACCTTGAGGTTTGTAGAAAAAACATTTAAAGCTGTGTCTATGTCTGAATCACTGAATCTCTCTGAATCGATTCAGAGGGTTCCCATTCAATATGGAGAGATTAAAGGGTCTCCTGATTCGATTAGGATTCAGAGATTTGGCCACTGAAACGGGCCGAATCTCCGCCAAATCCAATTAGCAACCAAAGCTTCGCACAGCCCTAATGATTAAACCCAGGAGGGGAACTTTTTTTGGAGAAGATGCTCATGTTGTTCATCTGCATTTTTACTGGAGGACCAGACATGGCTGTAAGGGATGGTTAGGAAGTCACAGGGTGCTGCAGGGTCACCCCATGTAGAGCATCCTGGGGTCTGGGCCTTGCTGGGCCATGTCAGGGGCAGGAAGCCAACATCTTAAAAGGAGTACTGCTGTTTTTTCTGGAGGACTGTGATACCAGACAACAAAGATTGGGGTGTAAGTCCAGAGTCCACAAGGGTGAGACTGAAGGGGCCAAGAAGCCCATAGCCCTGCGGGGCCCAAAGCTCACATGGGGTAAGGACAGTGGCTGAGGGGCACCCGAGGGGCGAGACGAGAGCCGAGGACTAGATGCCTTTAATCCAAGCACCATGGATTCTGGGCAGAGGATCCCAGCCAGAGTGAAAAGGGCCAAGGCTAGAGGTCCTCAGCTCAGGCAAGGGCCAACCACCCAAAACTCCCTTTGCTCTCCAGGGATAGGCTCCTTGTTAAATAGCAACATCAAAGTGTGGCACACAAGATAACAGGGTGGGATCCTGAAGGAGCCAGCGGGGTATCAAGGTGGGGCCAAGCAGCAACCTCGTAGGGTGACTTTGCCACTCCAGCACTGTGCATGCTAGAGATGCATACGCTTTTGTAGGCAGCAGCTTCAGATCATCAGATACTATGAAGGGAGCCAGCAAGACACTGAGCCCAGGAGGGCAGATATTGCTTTTGTGTATTAGTGCAACGTCAGGGTTGTGCAAGGGCAACAGAATTTTTCCTGATGTTTCCACCTATCTAGTTACAGCGTCCTGTTTCTTTTGTAATGCTATTTCTACAAAATCTCTTCTGGCTTTGCTAACAAACTCAAGTTTGTCTTTGTACATGCACCTCTATTGCACCCTGCCAGTCTTCCAGCCGTCCACTTAACTCCTGATATAATCTGCCTCGTGGACTCAGCAGGAAATGACCTCATAAAAAAAAAAAATTTTTATAGCCAGTGTTACTAGGATTATACATGAACTTCCCCTAGGCAACTAATAAATACTGAACCATCTTGGTTTAGATATTTTCTGTTTCCTGGCTACCTTTTTTAATGTTTGTATGACATGATTGACCTATGCAATGTTATTCTCCCCTCATTTCTATTCAGGTTTCATGACCTGCCTTTCCCTGCCCCCACAACACCCTCTCCAAGATAATTCATTAAGTCTCTGCTTTTCTTTATAGAAGGGAATTCTAGCCCACTCATAAAACCATTATTTTCATCCACAGACATGCTCTGGTCAAAGAGGTAATGTTCTTTGTAAAATTGCGCAAAATGTGGATTTATAGCGATTGGATTAGCAGTTAAAGTATATGGGTCACTTTTAATATCATTTTAAATCCTATCTTCTCCCTCCTGTAGCAGCCAGGCTATTAATTTACCTGATTTATCTCTCCATGTATAAAATTTAGCTTTGCAGCAAGATGATGATGGCTGAGTGCAAGTTTCTCAAGGAAATATTTCAGTTTAGGTACACCCGAGCATTACTGTACCCTAAGAGGGTTAACAGAAGTCCATATCCTCCTCAGCGCAGAGACTTCTGAGTCTTTAATTAGTCTGAGATCCTGCTATAGTCCCTAAAGGAAATATGAAGGACATCCCATAAATTTCATGGTGAATAGCTCTCTTATTGTATCTCCATTGTCTCCCTCATTGACTTTTTCTCAAGGACCCCAGTACGGCTATAAAATATGTTAGAAAGGTTCGAAGGGAACAAGGACAAACAGATCCAAGCCCAGTGTAATTCTAACAGATACTTAAGGAAAATCTAGTATCAGTGCAACGAGTTCCTCTTTTAATAAAGAAAATTCTCTCTCATGCAACAGTCACTAAGAGCTCTTGGATCAGGCCTCTAAACAAGCAAGTCTATGAGGGGGTAGCAACACAGTCAAAACCCTGCACACTTGTTTCAGAAAATGTAATGGTTTGCCAAGAATAAATTGCTTGAGGTCCGTGACATAGAGAAACAGGAGACGCTCAGCCTGTATTAACAGTTTCAAAATACTGAATTTGCCTGACTCATCAAGACCACATGGGTCAAATTAAGCTTGTGCTGCATGAATTGCAGCTGCCAGAGTAAACATTAAAAGCCGATGGAAAACAATCACCTAGAGTTTGCTTCCTGCAGTAAGAGACAGAAAAATGAATCTATGTATTCTCAGGGACTGGGTATGTTAGAGGGAAGCAACAGTTGTGTCCTTTCGATGTTGCAGGCCATATGGCTCTGGGACCATTTTGTCACAAGACCTAGCCTTGGGCCCAGGACTATTTATATCTAGAATAGATATACATTATTCCTAGCAAGAATGGAAAGGGCCCAGGCTTATAGGATTGGTTTCAATCATAAGGCCAATCAGATGTTTCTCCTGTGTCTTTCTGGATCTAAATCTCGTGTTTAGATGCCCTGTAATCTTAGAGGGAAAGCATGGTGGAATCCAGAAGTTGTAAGGTGCGGCTATTTTCTTTCAGTTCTGAGCATGATTTTCTGTAGCTAAATCTGGCATACAATGTTTTTCTGACATGGAAAGATCTTTGCCTCTTGAGTGCACTGGGTAAATAGCATGGGATGTTTCTAGAGGCTTTTTTTTTTTAATGATAATTGTGGTTGACATTAGGGATGATCATAAAAGTATAATCCATGAATGTAAATGAGATCATATGATTAATTTAATCTTATACCATATTTTAGTATAATAGCTTCCTAGCTACAAATAGCCTCATATGTGAAAGAAATGAAAGGGTCCTTCATCTAATCTATCTGATGAAATATACAATTCTGCAGTCAAGAGTGACAATATGGAAAGGAAAACTCATCAATTTTAGATTAATTGCAGTAAACAATTGTCAAATATGTTATGTTCCCAGTGAACAATGCAGACCTGTTCCATGCTGCACATTAAACAATATTAGCTGGTTGTCTCTCTTTAATTTTTTTAAATCTAATCTTCCAAGCAGACACAATGAGAGAAATAAATATTTCATATGAAAAATCATAGTGCCTAATACATCCCTAAAGAACTGGAGATCAACATAAATTATAAACATTCTTGTGCTCTGGATGGTAATAGGACACTTTCTGGGCCTGTTCTTCTTTTACTTGGGAGAAATAGTAGTGATTGCCATTCCATGCCATGCTTAAGATTGAGTTGAGTTATAGTAACATCTTCCTAGACCTGTGTCCACTCTGAAGAACTATTCTTCTCTTTGCCTTGGTGTGATTAGGAATGTCCTTATGATTTTAGATTCAGATGCTTATGGTTGCCTGCATATTTTGGGTTTCATGCTAGACAGCATTTTGAAAGAGATTGAGAAAAGCCCAAATGTTTGACACTCCTGATGTAAGTCATCATGAAAAAGAAGTGGTGGAATCCCTAGTGCCTGAGCATAGGGGTTAGTGGGAATGCTGCAGTTTTCTGAAACAACACTAACTTGATTTTCAGCTTCTTCCACTTGTTTCTTAGGCTGGGCCAATTTGGCTAAGTACAGACAGTCAAAAAGCCCGAGACTGAATCGAGTCAATCTTTGCAGGTTAGTCTAAGCTATGTAGATTGAACTGATAAGCAAGTGAACAGACATTCACTATTGATTCTGGAAATGCAGCCACATGCCTGCAGCAGCCCAGGCCAGAATCTGGGGCGGGAGCTAGAGCATGCCTCCCTGGTCAGCTGGAGCAGACATCTTGGGCTAAGGCTAACCTGCCTACCTTGAAAGCGGGGGTTTGCAGGGGAGGTGCAAAGCATCCTGGGATGTTGTGGGGGGACTGTGAGTTAACTTGAATCTGGAGGGGATCTGGGATAGAAGTTCAATAAACTGATTTAACCTAAATCAGTTAAGTCTGATACTGCATCCATCTAGGTTTATCTTAAACTGGTTTCAGTCATTCTGAAAGTGGTTTATGTGCATTGAACTTCTGTTGTGCTGTAGATTTGAACCGGTTTCCAATCACTTATACCGGTTTATGTATAATTACTGTCCCTAGCCCTGATGTTATGTGTTGCTGATTGTTATATAGGTTCCTTTCCAGTTATGGGTTTTTTCATTTCTATTGCCTTCCTGGATTTCTTTTGAAATGGCTTTGATAAATTGAATTCAAAACCTCGCAGATAGAAAACATTAGATCTTTGATGGGCTTTACTTTGTAAAACTCCAATCATCGGCTTTTAAGAATTGCCATGCTGGGATATCATAAACTGTGTGATGTCTGAGTACTGTTAAAAATTCCCTCTATCTGTTCTATTTACTTGATGTGCCTTGCAGAAGCATTAAAGTCTGGGATAAGAGAAAGACTTCTTCCATTCTGGCTTGTGTTTCGCATTGTTTGGATGGACTTCAGAATCATTTCAATTAAACATCCAGGAGTCCATTTCTAGTGGGGTAAAAGCTTAAGGATCTACTTTTCAGATGTAATGAGCCTTCTCCTTTATGAAATGGTGTCACAGATGGGCTACTGTTGAAGTACAAAGAATTACAGTCATCAGTAGGGGAAGATAGAGAAGAAGCAACCTGCTGCCAAGGGCACGATGAAAAGTTGGTTTCCTCCAACCACTTGCTCGCTGCATGAAAGAAATAATAGCTTAGAAGATCATTCTCTCCTTTAAAAGGGGATCTCCTCTAATGCGCCAGATCTTAGGGCCTGGGGGGAAGCTGGAAATAATTTCCAGCTGCTGGCAGACAATTATAAGACAGCCTGCAGTGGATCTTAATTGTACTGCCTCCAAGCAGGCACATCCAGTGGCAGAAATTTTCTAGCCTTAATTTTGTAACAGGCCCGCAGTCTCAGATTAGCTTATATCCATTCTGTTTTTAGTTTGTCTTGGTTCCCCAGGCTGTATGCTGGAGAGAGGCAAAGTGCTTCCTTCTTTTTAGTACAGAAAATACTGTTGCGGGGGGTGGGGTTGTAGGGGAGACTGGACAGAAATGGAATGGGACAGATGGGCTGAACCCATCCAGGCATGGAGGCAAGGGCTGCAGTCTACAAACAAAACTGTGTGGGTCGAGGTTCCATAAAGGACAAAGCAGAAGATATATATATTGTATAATAGGTCTTAAACTTGCAGGTGGTGACAGCATAAGGCAGTATGAGTACTTATATCACCTTTTCTTTCGGATGGAGTTTCTGTAAAATAAGGAGCACGCAACACAGCATGGAGTAAAAGGGAGAATGTGCCAAGGACACAAAGTGCAGGTATATATCATACTGGATAATGCTAGTCCACACCACTATGAATACATGCTCTAGTCCTGGTTCCTGGTTCATATATGCGAAATGACAAAAAATGTCATGTAGCTGTTGGTCTTGGTTCTAGGCACATCTGGTATTACTCAAATAACCCTGTCCGGAGATTTGCACTGTGGTTGCTAGAGTTTGAGTTGGAGCTATGGTTAGGAATTAGGGGTGTGCAAAGCGGGCCCTATTCAATTCGGATTCAGCCCAAATCAGGGATAGTGATTTGGCCTGAATCAGGGACAGTGATTCAATTCATTGATTCGGATCACTGTCCCTGATTCAATATGGCCAAACCTGAATCTGAAGATTCAATGCTGATTCAGGCCCCTTGGTGCACTCCCCGGAGGACCCGGAAGTGGACTGGAAGTGTTTCTGGTCCACTTCTGGGTCTGCTGCCGAGCACACTGGGGAGCTCCCCACGCTTCTGCAGGACTCTCCATGCACCCAGCACTGCAGCACTCATGAGCCCCCTGCTACCTAGAGGTATGTAGAAAAAACATTTTAAAGCTGTCTCTGTCTGAATCGCTGAATCTTTCCAAATCTATTCGGAAGGTTCCAATTTGATTCAGAGAAATTAAAGGGTCCTCTGATTTGATTCAGATTCGGAGATTTGACCACCAAATTGGGCCGAATATCCACCGAATTGAATCAGGGACTGAAGCTTCACACAGCCCTATTAGAAATGCTTGGTTTTGCCAAGTTATGGCTCAGCATAGGAGGACTGGGGACTGCAAGTTAGGGTGTGGTACTAGCTCTCTGGGATACGGTTATGTGCAGGTTGCTAGAGTTCCCTGTGTTAGTCTTGGGGATGCAATTGTGATGGCTCAAAGAAGTGTGGAGTAAGCAGAGCTAGCAGGTCAGTGCAGTATATGGTTAGGCATATAGGTACATGGCTCTGGGGCTAGGTTTAGGGTTAAAGAACCAAGTACCTGCAACCCTAGATTGAACTAAAAGCACCACCACTTGCCCTACCTGGATAAGTCTTATACCTCCAAGTCTAACATAGAGAGGGAGCGTGGCTGTTCCCTTCACTTATGCCCCCAAATCTAACAGAAAAACCTCTAGCAGCATCAACAAAACCCTAGCCTGGAGAGCCCTGCTGGCTGCTAGCCCATGGTTCCCTATCAACCCATCCTGAGCAACTCTAAGTGTCACCACTTATTTCAGGTATAATCTGGAACTCCTGTGGTCACTAGGGCAGGAATTTCATGCACCAGAAAAGGGAAAAGACTTTTAAAAGTTTATGTTGAAAAATTAGCTTATGTTGAATGGCTTGCTAAACTAGACAATAGAAAATGCTATGCATAAGCAGCCTGATTCTTCATTCACATTCAAGTCTTCTTGGCATCTACAACCTAATGGCAAGGTAATCCAATTTTCAGTTTGTATCTGCACCAGTATAAATTTGGCACAGTTCCACTAAATGTGGCCCACATGATGACCTGCCCATATTACACCATCAGCAGTGACATGGGCCTGGTAACCCAAGCACATTTAAACATCTGTATGTGTTTTTAAGATCGTCTCCCAGTTGACTCCAGTTAGGAAGTGCTTTGTGAACCTTTGAATGTTTGCAAGAACTGACAGTAGAGAACTGACTGAAAATCTGTTTTAATAAATTTCTGCTCCAGCTACTGTTTGGATCTCTGTAGGGGAAGCATAAATCCCTGAGAGAGAGTGATTTCTTGGGAGCAAATCCAACACAGGGGTAAATCTTTGCAAAAAGACCAAATATTCTGGATGCTTCTTCTGCGGTTCTTTAAGTAGCATGTTTTTTGATGGAGGAGGTTCCTGCTGCAAGCTTTTATTCTTCTCTCAACTCTCCCTCAGTGACTAACTTTCAGAGCAAGATGCAGATTTCTGTTATTGTTGCTGCTTCTCCTCTGATCTTTCTCTCTTTCCTGTGAAACCCAACAAGAGATCCAACTAAATTTCCAAGGGTAGGACTTAGCCAACAAATGTTTTTCTCCAGCTATTCTCATGTGAGCCAAAGCAACGACCCCTATATAGCAAGGATAGCAGTACAAAATCAAATCATGAGAGAGCTGGTTCTAAAGCCATATGCATTTTTTTTTGGCAAGGGAAGATAAATCCTCTCTGCTACTGTCTGCTTTTGGAATGTGTTTTTTCCATCAGTGCTTTTGATCATGTGTATAAAAATGGCGGCGAAGATTTGATATTCATTACTGTTTTTTCAAGTAAAACAAATATTTTCACTTGCTGCTCTGGAGACAATTACTTCCAGAACTCGAGGTTCAGCGTAACAAAATGGTGGATGCTTTTCAATTGACAGAGGATTAGATCCCTGACGTCTAATTTAGTAATTAGTAGAAGTCCCTTCAAATATGAGACCACTTCCTTGCAAATTGTTCAGTTTTGTATGAAATTCTGTGTTGTTGGCATTGTCTTTCATGTAGGAAGACACAGCACTGCTCCAAATAGTTTGCTACACATAGGAATTACTTCTGCTATGTAAGATTGGAACTTCATCGAGCTCAACATCTCACCTCTAGCAACAGCCAGTATCAGAACTGGTCATATTTTTTGGTCAAGATTTTTTTTTGATGGACATTTTTTTTTAATTTTTCTTTTTTTGCCACAGTGAACACTTGAAACAACAAGGACAAAATCTATCTAAAGGCTTGGCTTTTCTGACCAAATAGGATCATTTTACTAAAAAGATGAGATTTTGAAACCCAAACATTTTGGGGGTAAAAGATTTAAAAATTTTCAGGATTTTTTTTTGGGGGTGGGGGGTGGGGGGGATGTTCAGAAGAAAAGTTCATATTTTTAATTAATAAAAATGGCGAGGTGCTAAGATGATGGACCTGTGGAAAGTTTTATGCATTTCAGGTGACAACCGTCTTCCCGAGGAGGGCCAGGGCCTCAAGCCCCTACATACTTGACTCTTCTTGTCAACCAAAATGCCAAAGAGGATTTTTAACCCTTTCAAATTGACCCTCTTCTCCTTAATTGCATAACCTTTTGGTGACGCATGAAGACATGTTGAAGACCAAGTAAAGTACAATAGAGTTGTCTGAACGTTGCTTAATATTTGGACACAAAATAAATGCTGAAGTCTCCTTTTTATCGATATTCTGATGTCTAGGGGAAATAACTATGATGCAATGTACAGTAAATATTTTACTATAGGCCAGCATATCTCAGGTGTACAGGTATAGCTTGTAATTAGCACTAGTACATCTCTGCAGCATAAAATATAAACAGTACCACTCAGACTGTAATTTAGCACTGATGTGAGTACTTGTTCCTCTTAATATTTAATATGTCTGTTTGTGTTGCAAATAGCAAAGTTGATTGAGATAATTAGCCACCAAAACACTAAGGTAACGCAACTATAGTAACATTTATATTGCCATCAGTTTTGTTTATAGCAGCCCAAAGAGCAACATTCAAATGAGAAATTAACTACAATTAGAAAAGAAATTGAGTGCTTCTTGGAGTTACTTGATCATGTCTTAAAAGAGCGCACCGTGTTATGCTCACTCCGATGCCAGGTTAACCCCCTAAAGCTCCAGGTTTAGCAGCTGCATTAAGAGAGTCAAGACAGCAAGAGAGAAGCCAATTTTCTACTCTGCAGAAGCTGTTGCCACTTAGACGGTATTAGCCTCCATACCCCATCCAGAGCACATTCTCCAAACCCATGCCCAACCTACTTTAACTGCTACCTTCAAATAGATACTCCCACCCAACTTTGTCCCTCTGTTGTCAAGACGGTAGAGGCAAGATTACTACTACTTTGTCTGATAAGAACAAAAGTACTATGTCTGTTTTTTGGTAGTACGCAAGCCTGTAATGGAGTGAGCCAGATGATTCATATCCACTTTCCTGGTGAGCTAGCCTTGAAATATAATGCACTCATTTATTTTCAGACACTCTACCAGGCAAATGTCTGACGTTGGAGACTTGCTGCCATCCAGAGGAGGCAGAGGTCCTGCTGTCTCTGTGATGGACAGGTCTTCTGACTCTTTGACTGTGACCCTCTGGCATCTCTCCTGACACTTGCAGATGGGGGGTGAGGGGTGGAGCCTCATTTTAATCTACAGGAGAGGAGACTATGCTCTCCCTTATCCCTCTTTGTCTCCTCCAAAGTGTCTGGTGGAAAGATTAGACACTGTTTCTATAATGCTGTTTCTCACACAGGCAACAGCCAGAGGCATTATATTAAAAAGCAGCAGCTCGCAGAGGGACAGATTTTTAAATATGTTCAGGCACCCAACTCCCATTTAAATCAACGAATTGGGATTGTTTATATGGTACCTTGATGCCTTAATAAACCTAGGCCAACATGGCTTAGGTTCTTCCTGTTTTTCCTTACCTCCTTACTTCCTTTCTTTACATAGTTATTCAGTTGTCTTGTCCATCAGACCAGATAGCACTAATGAGAGCCTGATTTGGTGGTTAGGATATTCAGTGAATATTCACTTCACACACAGAGTGATGAAAAGTAATTTATTTGTGTAAATTGGAACAGCTCCAATAGAAGAAACCCACCAAGGAATGAACAGTAATCTGGTAGCAAGGTACTTGGTTGTGATGTGGGAGAATATTCCCTTGGCTGTGATGTGGGAGAGCAGCATCCAGAGAGTGGTAGCGGATGAGTCATTTTCGACTTGGAGGGATGTGGGCAGTGGGGTCCCCCAGGGCTCGGTCCTCGGACCCGCACTGTTCAACATCTTCATCAGCGACTGGGACAAGGGGGTGAAAAGCACCCTGTTCACATTTGCAGATGACAATAAGATGTGGGGTGAAGTGGGCATGCTGGAGGAGAGGGACAGGCTACAACTAGATCTGGACAGGTTACAGGGGTGGGCAGATGAGAACAGGATGGGTTTCAACACTGACAAGTGCAAGGTGCTGCACTTGGGGAGGAAGAACAAGCACCATACCTACAGGTTGGGGAACTCCCTTCTCATCAGCACAGAGGCAGAAAAGGATCTTGGAGTCATCGTTGATGCCAAGATGAACATGGGCCGGCAGTGTGGGAAGGCAGTCAGGAAGGCCAACCGCACCTTGTCATGCACCCACAGATGCATCACCAGCAGCTCCAAGGAGGTGATCCTCCCTCTCTGTGCAGCACTGGTCAGGCCACAGCTGGAGTACTGCATCCAGTTCTGGGTGCCGCACTTGAAGAGGGATGTGGACAACATGGAGAGGGTCTGGAGGAGGGCCACTCGCATGGTCATGGGGCAGCAGGCCAGGCCCTACGAGGAGAGGCTACGGGACCTGAACCTGTTCAGCCTCCACAAGAGAAGGCTGAGAGGGGATCTGGTGGCCATCTATAAACTGGTCAAGGGGCACCAGCAGGAAATAGCAGACGGCCTGTTCCCCCAAGCACTATTGGGAATAGCAAGGAATAACGGCCATAAGTTGACTGGGAATAGATTCAGGCTGGACATCAGGAGGCACTACTTCACTGTCAGGCCACCTAGGAGCTGGAACCAATTTTCAAGGGAAGTGGTGCTCACTCCTACCCTGGGGGTCTTCAAAAGGAGGCTAGACAATCACCTTGCCAGGGTCATTTGACCCCAGCATTCTTTCCTGACCATGGCAGGGGATGATCTGCACAGGTCCCTTCCAACCCTACCAACTATGAAACCAGCTATGAAACTATTAGGGCAGGTACTTGAACATGGGTCTTCTGCCCAACAGACTATTGGCACCTTCACTATCTGGTCACTTTTCTAGCTTTCATGGGTTGTGACCAGCAGTTGCACCCTAGCCCTAAGAAATCTTGCCCCAAGATTATTCCTTCATACCCATGAAAACTGTGGGTTTCAGTGAATCACTGTTTTTTCAATCAAAAAAAAAAAAAAAGAGGTGCCATTTGAAAAAGTCCTGACCAGTTCTATTTGTGCTTCATTTCAAGCAGATATCTTCTTCCTAGAAAACTGGTGGTAGAAGTGGGTAGGTGGAAATGAAATGTAAAGAAAATCTTGAGTGCCTGCAGGTGGGCTAATCATACTGCTGTGCAAATTTGTACTGACTGCTAAGCAACAAAGAGCATGTTCGACAGGGTGAGAATTCTGTACCCTAAGGCAGAATTTTTCGGTTTTGTTTCCTTCAAAACCAGGTGTCCAATTTCCCTGTGGATTTCATCTGGGGAGAATTTATCCCTGGTAAATAACTGTTCATGTTGAATTTATAGATGAGCTAAACTCTTTGCTTTAATGCTGCGGTTTAGTACCTCCTTGCTTCTCCATTTTGCATAAGCATCAGTGTTGGAGGGAAATAAATCTGTCACTCAGGTAATGTATTTGCCCTTGGTATCAAAATATATAAATAAAAATTACAAGGTCATTAACCATATCAAAGGAAAGAAAAATGTGCCGTACATTATATGGCTGGGTCGGGCAAACAGCAATATACTGAAGTGTACTGTGCATTTTCTATTCAGATCATGAAAATTAATTGACTCCTTTTTGCACTTCCTTTTTGCAGTGGAAACTCTAGGCATATGTCGGTCCAAATTTATGAGCAGTGTGTTTTCTTGTGCATTTCATTTATCAAATGCAAATTCCTGTGACCAGTGATTTACTGCACAACTGCTTGAAGGGCAACAAATAAATAAATATTATCTTGATAAGTATTCAAAAAGCAGAGTAGAGGGATAAGATTTTATCTGCTCTTCTCCAAGCAATTTATCTTGGTCTCCAAGAAGGCAGGCTCTGTGTAGGTACAACTTCCCTTGTCCTATCATGGAGTCTAACTTGCTTGGAAAATAAGTTGTTATCCTCAGCAATATGTGGCCTTGGAAAGCTATGGACTATTGATTGTATTTTATCTTTTATTTACTTCAGTAAGACCTTTTTTTTTTTTAGAGAGGTTCCCTAGGGAGGTGGAGAATGTACCACCCCTTTGTGACTGAGAGCCGTCTTTGGAAAATTGTTCCTTCTTTGTTTCCACTGTCTGTATTGGGTAGGAGAAAGACAACAGAAAAAATGTATTGATAGGCCTCACCAGCAGTGAATTATTATTCACTGGCTGGGTCTACATGTGCACCTTACTGTGTGGTAGACTGATCAGCTGCAGAGTAAAGCATCACTGTCTACACATGCAATGGTATTAGGCCTCAGTTAACTAATTAACACTGCTGGTGCAGAACTATCTTGCAGTGAAGCAATTAACTGTAATTAAATGTGCATACAGATGCTGACTGTGGACATAAATTGTGCCCAGGCAGCAGGGGCCAGACTCCTGCCTGCCTGCTGCCTAGCCACATGGCTCTGCATTTGCAGCACCCTTGTGCCCCAGCCAGCCCCTCCACTGCCTACCACCCTCACCAAGAGCTCAGAGCAGAACAGGGCAGGAGCGGCCCTGGTGTAAACTGCTCTGCCCCAGCTCAGATTGCTACTTTTCCAGGCCCATGTGTAGATGCTGTGCCCAGAAGTAGTTATGTCCAGCTCAAGCTGCTCCAGGGTTTATTGCTTCAAATTAATTGTACATGTAGATGCACGCACTGCTGTCTCCATTCAAGAGTTCTGTTCCAACCAGGTAACTCAGTGATCAAATAAGGCTAAAGGCAGCACTTGCTTATAAGGAGAGAATGGTTCAACTGAAAATTGAAGAAGTTTGTGGGGGGGGCAATTTTTTTTAAAAATGCGAAAATTGCCTGATTTTTGAAAAGTAGTGAAATTAGTGCTGTGCGTAGGTCCCACTGCTTTGTGGCCACTTGCTTCCTGCAGGAGCTAAGTGGGCACGTAGCATCTACTCTTAAATAACCAGACCTCAGTTCTGCCTAGTATACGTGGTTTGATCAAAAAGTTCTAAGACTTGATGTTCGGGGTATCATTCATCAGAAATTTGTACCGGGTGGTCAAACAATCAATCAGGCCTTTTATAAAGAGGTTTTGATTCGATTGAGGGATAAAGTTAGGAGAAACCACCGCGAGCTGTGTGAAAATGGTCGATGGTTTCTGCACTGTGACAATGCTCCTTCACGCACTGCTGTCTCCATTCAAGAATTTTTGGCTGAAAAAAACATTCCTGTGATACCACACCCTCCGTATTCACCTGACTTTGCCCCATGTGATTTTTTTCTGCGCCCAAAAATCAAAACGAAGCTGAAAGGAAGGAGATTTGATGACATTCTAACCATATGAGAATGTGAAAGTGGAACTCAAAAAACTCACAGTTGAAGACTTCCAGCATTGCTTCTGAAAGTGGCAGGAGCACTGGGGCACGTGCATACCATCTGGGGGAGATTACTTCGAAGGGGACAGCTCATAAAAATGTTGTTTGTACACTATTCGTTAAAATAAAGGCTAAGTCTTAGAACTTTTGGATCACCCCTCATATGTAGGGGTGTAAATAGAAAAGTTCATCCTCACTCATTACTCCCTCATGCAGGCATGAAAATAGAACAAGGAGGAAGCTTGGCCAATGAGCTTACCCTGAAACAGTTGAGGAATGAATTTGAGAGATAAATATAAGTAATTTGTGCCTGTGGTGAACTTCAAGGAATAAGAGTCACTCCAGGGGAAGCTTATAGTGATGTGTGAGTGGCTGGGTGCAAATGTCTACCACCCTGTGTTAATTCATTCAGTGCTGAGACTAGAGTCTTATTCCCAGGCAACTTCCAGTGGCAGTTCTGTTCCAACCAGGTAACTCAGTGATCAAATAAGGCTAAAGGCAGCACTTGCTTATAAGGAGAGAATGGTTCAACTGAAAATTGAAGAAGTTTGTGGGGGGGGGGGCAATTTTTTTAAAAAATGGGAAAATCACCTGATTTTTGAAAAAATAGAGCATGCATATGTATAGTGGGGAAATGAATGTGTCTTCCAATGGCTTTCTGTTCATATCTCTCACGTAGATAATTCCTTTCATTCTCCTCCCTGTCAAACCAAAAGGTGTGCTTCTATCTTCTGCATAAAGGCCCTTGTGTTCAATTCCTCAGCTGGTACACTCATGCACACTTATATGTACATAATCCACCTTCTTTTAGAAATGGTCAAACTGGAGCTAACACAAGTGCATTCGTTTATTTGTGGGGTATAGGTTGTAGCTGTGTTGTTCTAAGGACATAGGCAGACAAGATTCTTTGCATAAATCTGGTATCTTTTCTTAGCCCAGCTAAAATAGTTGGAAAAAATTCTTCTTTGCCAGCTTTTGGGTACAAATACCCTTCTTCTGGCTGAGGAAGTCTGCAGTTGTTCTGACAGATGAAAGAAGACTCTTTCCAACTATTTTAGTTGGTCTAATTAAAGTTATTGGATTTACCCAAAGAACCTTGTCTTCCTTAGTTTATTGGCAAATTTCCTGCCAAAATTGATCCCCAGTATATACGACATGGAATATGGTGACCCCATACCTCAGCTGAAGGACTGACTTCACTGGAGTTGTGGCAGTTTATATTAGTCGAATTTGGTCCCTGACATTCAGGTCTCCAATTTTCTCCTTCAGTAGTTGTTCTGCCTAAGAACTGAAAGAGTAGCATTGTTATCTCAAGCTCACAGATGTTGATGTGTCACTGGAGACAGTATCTTACAATCAACAACCATGTCAGCCTGCTTTTTCGGAGACATTTCTCCTTGTTTCATGGTTTCATCCTCAAACTCTCACAGGTCTGGCAGTGTGGAGGAAGCATGGAAGTCTTACCTTGCTCTAGAGTGGCTCACATTGAACGCACAAAGAAACCTTACAACAATGACATAGACTACTATGCGAAGCGCAATGCCTTGCGAGCTGCTGAGGTCTGGATGGACGATTTCAAGTCACACGTTTACATGGCATGGAATATCCCAATGACGGTAAGTGAAGACCACATCATATATCCTAAACGGAGGCAGAGAAGCGTAAGTGTCTGCTCTGAGTTAGCACCCTTCACACTTGATGTGAATCAAGGCAGCAAACATTCAGAACAAAAACTACCATCTTAATTTACCTCCCCAGAATAAGTTAAATTGAGCGTTGATGAGTGGTGACTCAGATGGCCTGGCCTTACAGATGTACTTCCTGGGAATAAGTTGTTAATTAGGAGGACATTATTCTTCAAGGTGCTCAAATGTTACAGTCCTGCCAGACTGTATAAAGATTTTGCTGCATTGTGCTTGTCAATGGAATTTATTAGTGTAAAACTGTGTATCAGACAGGGGAATGAGGCCCAGACTTTATCTTAATTTGGAGATCGGTGACTATATTATAGACAGGTTGCTCTCTTATACTTTGCATCATATATTTCTGAGAAGTGCTCATCATGGTTGCTTCCTCTAGGAAATGTTAGGGAAAATACTACTAAATAAAAATAATAAATTAACTTCCTGTTTGTCTGTGATGATGCATCAGTTGAGAAGAACTGTAAAAGATGAGACATTTGGTCTTGCACGATAATGTCATGGGGAAGCTGATTTGCTTTTTTGTCTGCTTTGTCCTTTAGTGGCTTTTGGTCCAGGTAGTGTACATGGAAAAAACAGACAAGTTAAACCACAGTACAATCATTTAATAATGGGACGTGCATAGTAAATGCTTCATCCAAGCTCACTGAACTAAATGGAAAGGCTCCTATTGAATTCTGTATATATGTGCTTTGGATCAGGGCCTGAATGAGGAAAAAGTCAGCTGCACACCTGTGAATGTTTCATGTTATGCCCTAGGACCCACTAAAGTTAATGAGCATCCTTCCGTTGACTTCAACGGATTTGGATTAGTCCCTAAATACCTATATTAATGATATACCTTCCCAACGCGGTATTTTGAGTGTTAGATTAAATACCAGAATCTAGGCATAGATGCAAAGAATCCAGGTCCCCTTCAGATGAACATACTGTCCAGACTGCATAAATTTAGAGGAGCCATGCTCCATCCATTTTGCTGCCCATGACCACATGTTGGACGTTGAAGAGTACGTCCAGTGGGTCACTGTTTCAGCTGCTAGTGTTTCACATATGAATTAATTTTCTATGGAAGATACTTCTCAGCTGAATTAGAGCGCCGCATCTTTTTGCACGAGGCTGTTGTTTAGAAGTCTTTTTGCTTCCCCTGTATTAACTTGTGTCAAATGAGGTGATGGGAAAGACAAAGACATCTGCATCAATAACACAAATATTTTCTTTTCCACCCATCCAGACTCCGTTTGCATTCCTTTGAACGGCCTCTTAGTTTCCTGATAGACAGAGGAAAAAATAACTCTGGTAAATTTATTTGCTTGACGGTTTCCACAAATGAAAATAAAAAAGGCATTTAAATAAACATTTACACCTAAACATGATTCTCTTTAATCTCTCTAAGATTAGCTTTGGATGCAGTTCTCTGCACTGAACTAGACAGCGGTGCTTTGAAAAACTAGGCATGTCTACATTAGGAAGCATAAAACTAGCAAGAAACATTGTACATTAAAATTTACTTTCCATAAAAGAAATTGATTGATAAAATGCACATCATAAAAATAACCCCATTAGTTCTTGCCAAGAGGAAGTGAGGATGCTACTATTTCACAGATCTAATGCACTGTGGTATCCAGGCTATGAGGAATAAAAGGTACCGTACACTTATTAACAGACATATAGTTGATAGAGGACTGGAAAAATCACTGATTAGTCTCAGAGCATGAGCTACACAGTTCACCCACATAATAAACATTGTGTGCTTCCTTAACACCATCACATAGCATATAACACAATTACTTACTCTATAATCTGCGCATAACACTACATCTTACATCAGACAAATACAACTATGGTAGTAGCTGCTCGTTACACTGGCTTCATGTTCAGTTGGAGGTAAGAGTAGGACTGCCTAATTATGAAGTAGCGAATACTACTTACTAGCAAAGTAGTAGCATTGCTGAATCCTATCATATCAGAATTAGTCCACGTAGCACTGTAATTCACCTTACCCCTTCCATATTTGATCGGTATGTCAAGCCACGGGAGAATGGCATGCATCCTGACTAACACATGGTCCATCAACACAACAAAACTGAACACTTCAACAAGGCAGGGAAATATTCTTTCCATCTACAAAAGATTTGGTTTACCCCTTCCTGTGATCTATTCCCTCCTGATTTCAGGGACCCAGGAATCTTACTTTATGTGATTTTATGGTATTAGCTGCATACGATTCATGAAATGCTGTTCTTTAGGGTAGCCTTCATTTGAATGGATGTTGCATAGAAAAATCCAGGCAAAACAGGTACCCGCAAGTGGCAGTGAGTACAGCAGAACCTTTGCATAATAAATAGAAAAGGCTTTTCATTGCTAAACTTGTATTCTCTGCCAGAAAGTGTATCTCTGGTAGGGAGTCTAATAAACCTGCAGCTAAGATTTGCTGCTGCCTTGTAATCCTGTATTGGATACTGTCTGTAAAGCACTTAGTGATCTTTCTGCAGGAAATGTATATGGTATTTCAATTTGAGCCATGTAAAACTTGCTAGTTTCAGTTCAGAAAGCAAGCAGAAGTTGAGACAGATATCCAGGTGATGTAAATCAACACTCAAGTCTTGCTTCTCGTCATTACATCAATAGAGCTCTGCTGTTTTTTACGGGCCAAGGATTTGGTCCTCTTTTCATTTTGGAAGAAAGCAAGGCCTTCGTTCCACCTGTATTTTGCGCTGAATGCTACCTTCCAACATATGCAAAATCTCAAAGCAAAATTCCACCGCTGATAGTGAGGTTTTTTTTTACCTTGTGTTGCATCAAACAAACTACAGGTCCACAATTCAGCTCGGAGTCTTTGGACATTGGATGAAGATCTATTCAAAAGTTTCATGAGCTTTAATGAACCTTTTAACAGGTCTGTGTTGAGTTTTGAAGGCTTGATTTCATTTACACTGGTGGAGCTGTATAGAAGTTACTGGTATTATACCACTGAAAGGCTGTTATGGCGTATGTCAGAATTAGGCCCAGAATTTACAGGGGAGTTAAAGTTATATTGTAAAACATTAGCAGAGCTGTATGTGCTAGTCTTCTCTTCTTTTTTTTAAGGTTCTTTTTTAATTTTTCTTTTGCTATGGTTTATTTATGGTGCATTTGTTTTTCTTTATTCGTTTCTCTTCTTTTTCTCGTGAAGTTCCATTAATATTTATTGTCGGTTCTCAAAGGCTGTTCAACGAGTTGCTGCTTACAAGGGAAAGTGGGAATGGGGGGAATGTGACTTGTAAACAGAATGAACTCCAATTTAGTTTTACGTACAAAAGACAACAGTGTAGTCATTGTAATGGGATTTCTCTGTTATATTTCTGCTTTGCAGAACCCAGGAGTTGACTTTGGAGATGTTTCAGAAAGAATAGCTCTACGGCAGCGACTGCAGTGCCGGAGTTTTAAGTGGTACTTGGAGCATGTTTATCCTGAAATGAGGATTTACAATAATACAATCACTTATGGAGAGGTACTGCATGTCTTTGAAAATACATCATAACTGTATTAGAGCATTCCTTTCATCTTAGTGAATGGGCATCAGACAACACAGTGAAATTTAAAATTGATACGATAGCAGGAACACAAACACTTTCCTATGCTTTTTAAATCAAGTCTAGAAAGTGTAGGCTCTGTGAAGTGTTCCCTCTCTTCCTGGAGTAAATAAGATTAAATAACTCCTATGAACAATGAAACGCAGTTTCTTGGGTTTTAGCTAACAACAGCCCTAAGAATGTAAATTCAGAAGTATTGAATTCAAAATGGGACAGCACAAAATGGGACAGCACAAATGAGAGCATCACAAAGTTTGCAGTTGAGACAGCCAAGGTAGTTAATCAAAAGTAGGAAGAGCACTGGCTTTCCTCCTCTTTGGATTCCTCTAAGATCTTTTGATGGAGGTGGATCACTTTCTGAAAATCCTGGTAACTAGGAAAAAAATCAAATATCACTGTGAGAAGATGAATGTAGACTCCAAGTGGGAGAATTTTGCATTCAAGACAAGTATCCAGGTTGTAGCCATATTGGTCTAGAGGAAAAACAAACCAAAACGCATGGAAAAAGTGATCTCTTTTATTAGACCAACTAGATATTTGCAAACGATTGTTTTATTTATTTGCAAGCTTTTGGGCACACTTGCCCTTCATCAGGCATAGAAGAGAGCAGAGACTGTAAAAGTTCTCCTAGGTAGAAATGAAAATTTATATTTCACAGGAGAGCTGAAGGTGTGGTAAAATCTCCTGTTTGGAATATTTGATTTTGTCCAGGTTAGGCACAGAGAAAGGTTGAAAAAGTTTTTTTACCTCAAAGTTGTCTGGTGGCAAGCAAGATGTAGAAGCATATTTCCTTCAGGTTACAATATTTCATATTTCACAGAAGAGTGGTAAGATGGAAGAGCTTTTGATTCCTTTTGCATTCAAGACAAGAAACTAAAAATAGAAATAATCACTTAGTTCCATTCAGGTTCTTCTCTCTTACTCTCACCTTTCTTCCAAGGCTGAATAATATCTTACACAATCTAACTGAATTTTCTGTAAGTAAATAGATGAGCCCAGATATAATAGAACTTGGAAGAGGTTTAGATTTATACCCAAATTTTGTGGCTTAGTCCTTTCTCTTATAATAGTCACTGAAATAGCCTTCCTAAAAAACTGAAATAGCCTTCCCTAAAGCTTGAGGCAAAGTACAGACAGTCATAAAGTCCAAGGCTGAATCAGTTCAATCTTTGTAGGTTAGTCTAAACTGCATAGATTGAACCAATAAGCAAGTAAACAGACATTCACTTTTGATTCCAGGCATGTAGCCACATGCCTGCAGTGGCCCAGGCCAGAAGCCAAGGGGAGCTAGAGCACATCCCTGCTGACAGATTGGGCCAAGGCTAGCCCCCCCCCCACCTTTGCAAGGGGAGGTGGGGGGGGTGCAAAGCATCCTGGGATGCTGGGGGGCTGTGAATTAACTTGAAACTGGAAGGGATCTAGGACAGAAGTTCAGTAACCTGATGTAACCTAAATCAGCTAAGTCTGATACTACATCCATCCAGGTTTATCTTAAACTGGCTTTGTCCATTCTGAAAACAGCTTATGTGCAGTGAACTTCTGTTGTGTTACAGGTTTGAACTGGTTTCCGATCACTTATACTGCTCTGTGTGTAATTTCTGTCCCTGTCCCAAAAGTGTATCTTCAAGTTTAGCTCATCCATAAGGCTTTGCTTTTTAGTAAACATACAAACAGGTTATAGCATAATTTTGCATTCAGTAAGGACTAGTGTGACTTCTGCCTGCAAAATGGGGAGAGTAGAAACTCCCCTGTTGCATAATTGTTAATAAAGATTTTTTTTTTTTAAATTTCCTGCTTAAGTTACCTTTAAATCCTTAGGCAGTGAGGTTTCATGCAAGAGGTAAATGACTTCCTTCCTTCCTGTTCTGTTTGATTGAATTCATATAAAAATAGGTGAGTCACTTTAGATATTGATGCAAAGTGCAGGTTTTATTAGGTAATATCACTTTGCATCTTAATATAACTATCCCTGGCAATAACTGAGGAAAGACATTTAGTAAATTCAACATAAGCTATTAGTAACCGACAGATCCGAGATGGTTATAAACTGAGAAGCACATTGGTGCTATTGCCAAAGTCATGTCAATTACACAAGGCTTTCTGCCATGATAAAGGAGTCTGTTCCCATTGGGTGGTCTGATACAAGGGAAGCTTGAGAATGTAAGCCTTTTATGTATTCAAATTTATAGTGACAAAGAGCCATGGCCAAACATTTAACTGGTAAAAACTGACATATCTCCAGTGGAGTCTCATGCCTTAAAATGAAATACGCTGTAGCTAAGTAGATGTATTCTCTTAAATGACAAGGCCTATTATTAAATATCTTCCCTTCTGATTATTTCCTTGAAGAAAATGCGGTTACTATAGTCTCTGGATTTTAGTGAGTTTAAGGAAAATAAATGTATTGAGTAGACATAAAACACATGGAAACAGTGGTAAAATATATATTTCATACTGACTCAATTCACAAATGTTAAGGCTCTGTCATAAAGCTGTCTTCATCTTCTTTAGCCTTTATAGTACCTTAGTCATAAAATAACCATACTGAAGCTTAACTGTTGGTGTACCTTAATTCCCTATCAAACTGCCTGTTGTGCTTACACGGTATGTAGAATGGAGGATTATTTTTAGGATTGCTGATACTCTGTGTATGATGTTTCATTATACCTCTTGAGTGATTACATAGTCACATATATTACATGGGGTGCATAAAAATTTGCATGATCTCAAAAGCAAATCTAATGGTTTCAAAATGTTCAGTTAAAGAACGCAAGTTGTGTCTCCCGGTATTCCGTGCTCTCGGTTCTGAGACGTGATAAGAAAGCCTACTTGCATGGTATTTCTAACCTGATTAGGATGAAAAAAACATCTGAAGTCTCTCAAGGCTTTCAACACAATTTGGGAGATTTAAAAATTCAAATGTTCTGGAGAAGCATCTGAGCTTCTGACATGTCATGTTACCTGAGCTATCCTTTTTCTGATTCCCGTAATCTTATTTAATATCATTGTTTTTCAAAAGGACAATACACCAAACACACAACATGGTATCTGTGATGCACTTGGTAGGTTCTCAACTCAAATGAGCTCCTTTATATATACACTTCTGCTTTCTATGCATGCTACACTGAAAAATAACACATCGGAAAACTTCCTGGCTGCATCTACATGTGCAGAGTAGACTAATTAGATCTACTGTAAAGTGTCAGTGTCTACACTTGCGCTAGTATTAGGGCACAGTAAACTAATTAACTCTGCCATAAGATAGTACTGTCAGGGACCTGCCCTGATCTCCATGTGGCTGGGAGAGCTGTCCTGGCTGCTGGGTAGCTGCCTCCCAGCCACGAGGAGATCAGGACCTGTGCACTTCAGCACATTAGTTTAATGCACTGATTTCTAGTACCTTAGATTAGATATTAGGAGGCGCTACTTCACAGTCAGGGTGGCTAGGGCCTGGAACCAGCTTCCAGGGGAAGTGGTGCAGGCTCCTAGCCTGGGGATTTTTAAAAGGAAGTTAGATGAGCACCTTGCCGGGGTCATCTGACCCCGGTGCTCTTTCCTGCTAAGGCAGGGGGTCGGACTAGATGATCTACCTAGGTCCCTTCCGACTCTAGCTACTATGAAACTATGAAACCTATACCTACAGGTACTAGAAAACAGCATATTAGACTAATCTACTTCATAGTAACTCCTGCATATGCATAGACAGTGATGCTTTACTGCACATTAGACTAATCTAATGCACAGTAAAGCATCTCATGTAGAGGTGCCCTATTTGGGGCAAAATTTGACCTGCAGCTTTCAAAGTGAATTTGAGTTGTTTCTGCTTTTTTGCGCAATTATTTTGCAAAAATAAAAAAATGACCCAAGTTAAGAATCCTGTAAGATTACAGAACATTCAAATAATACAGCTGTGGCTTTTCACATGGGGAACTCACTGTCAAAGGCTTTAAGAGGTGTCCAAAGGAAGAAGTAATGGAGTGTCAGAGCTGGCGAATGAGAATATTTTTCTCCCTTGAAGCAGTGTTCAATGTCTTGGCACAGTATTTGCTTTGGTAATTGTAATGTGACAAAGCTTCAGACAAGCAGGTTTGCTTTCTGTGAAGGGGTGACTAAAGCGATAGGTCTCTACTTTGATCGTAGGTTCGTAACAGCAAAGCTAGCGGCTACTGCTTAGACCAAGGAGCAGAAGATGATGACAAAGCAATCCTCTATCCATGCCATGGAATGTCCTCCCAGGTAAATTAACTAAAATTTATTTAACCCTCAACAGTTAGAAAGCTTTGAGACCCACGCAAAGAAACCTTCAGAGGAAACAAAAGTACGATGTAATTTCTATGGGGAAAATTTAGGAATTTTGGCCCTGCTTGCTCATTTTTTTCAGTGGTACACAAAACTTGCCTCTAGTCAACTAAAATAGGCTGAACAAATGACTTGTTTAAACTGGTGCAGACTCCTGTTTGTAAACTTGTATCAGTTTGAAACTGGCTTATGTTGGTTTAGCTTGCATTTAGTTCAAAAATGTCCACCCTGTATTTTGCACTGCTCGGTAGAGGCCAGATTCACACACACATTTGCAATGCCTTCGTTAAACCAGTTTAGTTCCACTGATTAAAAGCCTTGTGTAAACATTCTCATTTGGGTATGAGTGTCTTATTTCAATTTGGTTTAACCCTGATGCTAATTCATTGAAATTACACCAAGATAAGCCTGTGTAAATCAAAAATAAGAACATCCACATATCTATTCACACTCTTATGCATATAAGTAGTCCCCCTGAACTCCATTAGATCCCTCTCCATGAGATTGCTCAGCGAAGTCAATGGAAGTCTTTCAACTTTGCGTGGTTAAATTAAGCATACTCATGCTTGCAAAATTGGGTCGTTGGCTTGATTAGCAGTGTAGAAAAATAAGTGCAACACTCACAAGAAATGTCAATGGATGGTTCGAATGGAATACTTTCCTGGAAAAGAAGGCAATCAGACGGCATGACACATCTTGTACATGACTATGATTTTGTAGTCAAAACATTCCATCTATTCATATGCCAATAGGTTTCACAAAAACCAAGCTTTAGACAAAAAAAGTCTTTTCATCACTGAAGACTATTTTTCACTTCATATACTTCCTTCCTTCTGTTTCCAAAGCCCAATTAAATTAAAACATAAAATAAAATAAGATAAAGAATAAAATAAAATAATAAAAGAGACCTCCTCCTGCAAGCAAACTGCAAGTAAAAGTTAGGGACCTGATCCAATCCCACTTGAAATGACTGGAAGGGCTTCCATTGATTTCTGTGGCCATGTGCAGATGAGCAGGGGCATACACTTGAAGTGGCACAAATTGCCTCAGCGCATGCCCCTGCACATACACTTCATCTTGGGACAAACTGTCCAGCAATGGGTGAACTGCCCTGTCCCAGCTCCTCTGGGCTCTTCAGGCTTACCTGATGGCATGCTGGGGCAGAAGTGCTACAACTTGGGCAGTGCAGAGGCTGGCCAGGAGCCAGAGCATTGCTCTGAACAGCCTGGCCTCTGTTTGTGCCAGCGCACACTTATTTCACATGCTTTGTGCCACTTTTGTTTCCAGGGCTTTTTAGATACCAGGAAATCCCAGTAGCAAATTTTGCCACCATGCTGCAAATTTGCATCGCCACACACATTTTGATGTTCACTGTATAAGGTTTGTGGATCAACACACCACATGTCCCTGCTCATCTGGACATGGCCTCTGGGCACTGGGCTGGACCCTGTGGGAATTTTGCTTCAAGATGGGCCTCAGGCTTCCAGGACAGTGGTTCTCAACAGGGCTGTTGTAGCACCCTGAGGTGCCGTGAGACTCTTTGGAGGGTGCCACGGCAAGGAGATAAGCACTTGCTCATCTCTTCCTGGCTCCTGTGCAAGAAGGTAAGCACAAGCTCATCCCTGCATGGCTCATGTGAAAGGGGGTAAGCACACATTTGTCCCTGCCTGCCCCCATGTGAGGAGTTAAGTGCTCACTTCTTCTGTGCTTCCCCCACCCTTCACCCTGTGTGAAGAGCTAAGCACAGGCTGGTCTGCCCAGGTCCAGTGCAAGGAGGTAAACTTGTGGTCATCCCTGTCCCGTTGCTCTGTGAGGAGCTAAGTGCCCACGCTCCCCAAGCCCTCCTGACCCCTGTCCCAGGAGTTAAGGGCTACAAAAAAATAAATTGTTATTGAAATGGAGTGCCATTCAGTTCACAGGAGTTATGGAAGGGTGCTGAGCCGAAAAAGACTGAGAACCGCTCTTCTAGGATATGCCTCTAACTTTGTCAATTAGCTACTCCCTGGTCACCTACCTGGCCCTCTGTAGGTCTCTAGTGTCCTAAGTGTATGTGTGCAGACACTTAGGCTACCTATAGATGCACTGGTTCACATTCTGATTAGAGCATGTCCAAGCAGGCTCTGATTAATCAAGTCTGCTCCACATTCAAAGCTAATTAGAACGCCCCAGCATTACTTCACTGTCATGTGTTTTAAACCTCCACCCCTCCAGCCCCCACCCCTGCTGCATTTTAAAATGGTTGATGGGAGGCTTTACCTAAAGCTCGTCGAATGAGCCTTAGTTAAAACAACCTGTGGCCATTCTGGAACACAGGGGGCTTAATACACATGACGGCAAACTGTTTTAATTAGAGCAGCTGTCAGGGAAATATTCCAAATAAAACACACACCTCTCCCCCCCCCCGCCGCCCTTGAGCATGTGTATAGGAACCCTTAGTTCTTCCACACCTGTACAATGTCAGTACATGCCAGGTCACGTGTTTGTGAACATTTCCTTCAAAAGGACCCAGTGTGGGGTTATCTGAGTGGGCTGCATAGGTTATTTTGTGAATGCTGGTGATGCTGTTGTCATTTGTATTAATCAATTGCAGTTACGATAATGCATAGAGGCTCTGCTTAGGACTCCATTGTGCCATTTGGTGCATGGACCAAGAATGAGATCCAGCGTCTGTCCTGGAGAGCTCAAAACCCAGATGGACATGGTATACCTCATGTGGCGGGAAAGGACATCTTATTAAACTCAATGTACTGATGAGGAACTAAGAGAGTTTTAGGGCCTAGGAGTATGTAGGTATATCCTGAAGAAGAACAAGGCCTAGGGGAATTTTCAAAATGTCCTGAGCAAGTCAGATACCTAATTGTTAATTGATTTCAATCCATAGGACAAGCTAGCTAAGGAGTTACGAGACCCTGACCTTGATGATGTCAAGAAACCTTCTGAAATGTATTTTTAAAAGAATTACTAAACTGGGATAGAATTTACACTATGCTCTGGTTGTGCAGCACTTTTCTCCAATAGGAGAATGGGATACTAGGCATGACCTGCTGTAATTATGCCTCAAAAACATCTCTGCATTCCAGACAAAAATGTCTGACTTCACTATGACAACTTCACTGAACAAAATCCAGCCACTTTGTGCATATTGCCTTAATCAAAGAACCATGTAACTTAGCAGCTGAATATATGTGCTGAAGATGCCAATTAAAATGAAAGGCCAAAATATGCTAATTTGCCCTTGTAATTTGGGGAGTCACTGCATAGTACCAAATTAAGCAAATTAAGGTTTGATTCTTCAGCTGTTATTTGTGTTCGTTATTCCTTCCTCACCAGAATTGTCACGTTCGCTTAAATAATTTTTGGATTGGACCCATCTGGCCCTAAAGCGCATGCATCAATTTTTTATGAGTAGGTATAGCATTAAGTACATGTTTAAAGATGATTTTAATGGGATTTAAGCAGAGTAGTTAAGTTAAGCTTATCCTTAAGCCCTTTCCTAAGGAAGTTTGGTTTCCTGGATCAGTTCCTGTACAAATATCTTGAGGGATGAAATCACTTAATTCTGTGCTTATACTGATGTTACTTATTTTTAATGAAAGTCAGATATTATTTAAATACAGAACTCTGGCTTTTTTTCCCCTGAAATGTCATTTTAGTTTCTTTTAAGTGTCATCTAAATCAGAACTGCATTAATGAACATTCATTCATGCATTCATGCATAAATAAATTGTGACCTTATCACGGACTTAAACAATTAACTGAAGTTCAGCCATACACATTACTGACTTGGAATCCTCCCTTGTAGATAACCACGGAGGCATAACAAGATTTGCAAAATATAAATATTGCCCATTGTGGTTAATTGCAAGCTGGTGACGGGTCACACCTTATTAGAGAAAAATAAATAGACATTCAGTTCCTACTGCCAAAACGTCCACCCTTGCTAGGTTCATTACAGGACACTTGACTGACACCTTCACAGTAAATTTAGAGGAGTAGCCTTTGATTAAGATAACAAAATAGAGTTGCTTAATTAGATGCAAATGAGCTTTCCAGGAAGAGTCCAGTTTAGTTAGAGGCTGTCAAAGCGCATATAGAGTTCACTCTCTAGCATCATATCTCTGTTGACCAGAGGGTCACAGGGTAAAGTCCCTAGAGAAGGGTCTTTTGCAATTTCTAATGTTGCACCTCAGTGCCGGTAGTGATGAGAATAATGAAGGCAGTGGCAGCGGTTCTCACTGTAATTTATTTTGTAGGTTGAACCTCTGGTATTGCATCCTGACTCTTATTTTATAGAGCAGTAAGGTGTATGGCTGAACTACCAAGACCCATTTATAAACATCAATGGCCAGTCCCAACCCAGTGCCCCTCACTCCTGACCCACTGCCTCCTGCCTTCAGGCCCCCAGTGTGTGGGGTGGGGATGGAGCAGTGGTGGGGGGCATCCAAGCAGCTCCAAAAGGCCCGTTGAGGGGTGACTCTCTGCCAGCCTGCAAGGGAAAAGCCACAGTTTCCCACATTGTTCTTCTTTAAAGGAGAATCCATTTTTAAAGTTTGTTTGCAACCCTTTCTATATTCTTGCAACCCACTTCTGGGTCATGACCCATGGGTTGAGAAACACTGTTGTGTGATGTGTGCTCTATAACAAAGAAAAGGGGACAAAGTAGGTGAATGCACAGCTGTCCTTGTGGCTGGGAAAGTAGCCAGGGTTAAGTAATAGCTTTGAAAAGCAGAGTTGTTTCCCCTACTTTTGTCAGCTAATTACCAAGCTGCCTACCTCTTGTAATCTACTAGGTTCAGATTATAGCCAGTAGTGACATAGTTCTCCAAGGGGTTTCAAGCAAGCTTGTAGCTCACTTCGTGAGATGTAGGAACAGACCATGCTCCTTTTTCAGTGACCACAGGGCATGGGTCATTAAATTATGTGAATCATCTTCTGAATATTGGAAATCCTTTCCACAGCCTTGGAGCATCTACTGTGTAGCTGCAGTGCTCAGTGGCAAACTAAAGTCCACAAAGCGTACTGAGCAGCAGCCCCTGCTTTTCCACAAGATTTGGTGTTTCCCAAGATAGTAGTAAATTATGCTTTTCTTGGGCATGAGCCTGGGCATCCCAGAATCCTTGACCTGACAGAGACAACCAGTCAGAGAGCTATTAGGTCCCAAAAAATTGATAGCAAACCAATAGTGAGAGAGGAAGCACCCTATGCAGAAGAGTCCCAAGGGAGAAGGGGTTATCATATCTAGCAGGGAAAATTGATAGATGGATCTGAGTATTTTGGAACCTAAATGGCCCTGATGTTTTGTCTCCATCTAACTTCTTATTCACAGACAAAATTGCCTCCAGGAGAGTTGTGTCAAGTTGAGCTGGTTTAGCATCTCAGCCACAGGGGTAAAAGCAGGGGCAGCTGCACAATTTGAGAAGTGATAGCATCTGCTCAGCTAGGCCTGTGGTGGTGATGTCAGCTCTGGCACTAGCTCTCCCTTAATTAAACAATGGACTCTCTCCATTTTAATTTCTTCGTATGTAAAATGGGAAAGATACCATCACCTTGTCTGCCTCATGAATATGCCATCTGCCTGGTAGTATTTGCTAGGGCTGCGCGAACCTTCAGTCCCTGATTCGATTCGGCGGAAATACAGCCCAATTTGGCAGCCGAATCTCTGAATCCAAGCTGAATCAGGAGACCCTTTAATCTCTCCAAATTGAATTAGAATCCGCCAGATCATTGCAGAGAGATACGGAAAGATTTGGCGATTCGAATGTAAGGCACAGCTTTAAATGTTTTCTCTACATACCTCTAGGTAGCAGGCAGCTCATAAATGCTGAGATGCTGGGGCATGTGGAGTGTCCCACGGGAGTGTGGGAGGGGTCCCCAGCACACTCGACAGCTGACCGAGAAGTGGGCCAGAAGCACTTCCTCTGGGGAGCATGTTTCCCCCCACCCCTGTGCCCCTCCAGTTTGGTGACTGGTGCCTCCTGGATCCGAGGGGAGCACCCAGGGTCCTCCCGTGGCTGATCGCTGAGCTGGGGAGGGACATGGGGTGGGGGGGCCCCAGCACTCTTGGCAGCAGACTCGGAAGTGGACCAGAAGTACTTCCAGTCTACTTCCGGCTTTGCTGTGCTCCTATGGGATGCTCCATCCACCCCAGCATTGCAACATTCATGATCCATGCCTAGTACCTCGAGGTATGTAGAAAAAACATTTAAAGCTGTGTCTATAGCCAAATTGCCGATTCTCTGAATCAGCATTGAATCTTCAGATTCAGATTCAGCCAAATCGAATTGGGGACAGTGATCCGAATCAACTAGTCGAATCACTGTCCCTGAT
The DNA here is from genome assembly GCF_052110815.1 of Crocodylus siamensis. Classification (NCBI taxonomy): domain Eukaryota; kingdom Metazoa; phylum Chordata; order Crocodylia; family Crocodylidae; genus Crocodylus; species Crocodylus siamensis. The sequence goes on from NC_143403.1 coordinate 63,279,560, forward strand.
TCAGGCCAAATCCAAATCCAAATCCAAATTGAATATGGTCTGTTTCACATACCCCTAGCATTTCCAAAGCACTGGGACTCACCAGTGTACATACAAAACCCATCACCAGTGATCAGGGCATTCACCTGGATACCCCAGGTGATGGTTCAGGATCCATCAGGTTTGTAGTTCCTCATCTCAGATAGAGAAGAGACTTAAATTTGAGTCTCTTGCATCTTAGGTGAGTGGCCTGAACATGATGCTATTGGCTATTAGCCAAGCCAAAAATTAGCCCCACATGCTCCATGATTGCCACTCCTATTCCCTTCCCCTGCCTGACCAATTTCTCTACTTTCTGCTTCCTGCCCTATCTGCCACCATGCTGCCTGTCGCCTTCTCAGTCTGCCAAGTGCCCCACAGAGGTCACCTGTGCCACAGGTTGGCCACTCCTGGAGTAGGCGATCTCTCTTTTTCTCCTGAGCACCGTCAATTTTACCCTAGACCTGAGAAATTTTTTGGTGAAAGTTTAGGGAAGGTGATATGTTTCCATCAAGTCCCAAACCTTTCTAACAAACTTGATGGTAAACCTTTCAAAATTGCTATCAGCTGTAGACAGAGTCCAGCAATGGCAATGGGACCTGCTTTTAGGGCAACTGGAAGATCTGGGGACACACAAAGATTCCCTTTCCAGTACCATGTACACTTCTGTAAAACAATTCAAGTTGAAATTGGGGTTACCATGCCCTGCTCTCCCAAATCCCTACTCCTGCCCTATGCTTGGTGCCCAGACCACAGGCAGGAGCTAGCTGAGTTTGTGCGGTGCTAGTCCTGTTCCCTGCCTAAAATTTGTGACTTCTGGTTCTGCACAAAGAATCAGGCTTGGAGGTATTTGCTATCTAAGCATCCCACAGATCAATAGCACTTCAGTTAGCTAATACCTGTTCTGATCCAGATTCGGCAGAAACGCTGTGATTAAGTGCAATGTTACAGCAGCACCAGTAGGCACAGGAGATTAGAGAGTCACTCCTCCAAAAAGTGTGCAATCTAAGTAGATGATAGAGAGGATAGGATGGGGAAACAGAAGCACAGAGAGCTGCAGTCCACCCAGCATTAATTAAGTCAGTGGCAGAGCGAGAAACAGATCTCAGGTCTCTGGACCCCCAAGACTAATGCCTATTCATTAAATCAGTGGGTTTAAAACTGTGTTCCGTGTAGTCCTGGGGTTTCTTGATAGGTCATCAGAGGGTCTACAAAGAGATTAGGAGTAACGGTGGAGTGGGCTGGGAGGCAGTGCCCTGCCATTAGAGGGCTGAGTTGCCTGGCTCTGTATCAGGTCACACAGCCCATGGAGCCCAGGGTGGCAGGTCCATGGCAGAAGACATGATATGAAAGGTTTCCATGACTTTAGGAAGCTTGAAAACCACTGCTCCAGACCACACGGCCTTCCTGTCCCATTTGCACACTCCCTTATGTAGCCTCAAGGAACTGCCCATTAAAAGCAAAGTCTCCCAGTGCAGGAGAGTGACACGTAAGAGGAGCATTTGGGTAAAGTGGAAGACTTAATCTGCAGTATTATCCAATACCATTTTCCATTTCCCCTTTTTTATAGTAGTAGTTTATGTTCTGCAAGAACTGACGGGCTGTATGGAGAGGTGCCGATTTATCTAAGCTGAACATTTTGCAGATAAGGATGGGTTGGAGTGACTTGTATGCAGCCAAGTTAATTAATGATTACACAGCTGGAAAACTTATATTATTTCACTACAATTTACAAAATTAATTCAGTGTGAGGACCACAGCTGCACAAACCCTAATCAAGGATATTCAAGCGGATAGCATGAAAGGTGTTGACAGCTAGCATTTTTAATATGTTAAATAAACATTTGAAAAAAACCCCTCTTGTAATCAGTCTGGATGTGTGTGGTTTTTTGTTGCGTCTACCTTCCAGCTCTTGATGTTGTAAGTCTCATGCCTGGGCATGAGACACCTGTGTTATGTTGTGAATTGTGTTGCTGTCTCATACTTACCAAATATGAAGAACACCCCATTTTGGTCTGCTGCTGGTCATCATTGGCGTTTTGTGCCTCTTAATGAAGGCAGCTCAGTATAAATTCATCCTAAGGTCTGCTTGTTTTTATGATCCCACCTTCTGGATGATACTTAAGCATGTAATTTACTTTATATGCTTAAAGTAAAGCCAAATCACAGCAGACTATGGTTATATTCTCCTTGGCTTATGCATTCTGTTGCAAGAACTGTTCTCCTTTTCCTTGCTCTCTCCATGTCATTTGTTTTTTCCATGTTGCACATCCTTGATAGCCTTCACTTTTCTTTGAGCAGAAATCCCAGCTACTCCATCTTTAGCTCTTCATCCTAGACAAAATGTTTTGGTCTGTGTTTGTCTTCTCAAGCCTTGGATCTTGTCCCCACATATATATTGGACTAGGTGAGCTAAAATCAATTTTTCAATTGATTTAAGTTAAGCTGGTGTAAATTCCTGTGTGGACCCTGTTGAATCCACTTAGGCCTGGTTTATATCGATTTAGCTTCAGTCAGAAAGGAATTGATTCAAGCTAAATCAATAGAAATCAAGTTTAAATCGAGTTAAGAGTGTTCGGTCAGTATTTTATACTGGCTTAACTAAATCAGGTTCAAAATACACCCTTAATTAAACTTATGTTGGGGGTGTGTGCATGATGAGCTTTAAATCTTGGAAGCCCTGATCTCTTGAAAAAAAAAAGCCCCAAACTGTAAATGCATGAGGAGGTAAGTAACTGAACAACATGCAAAGAAAAGTACAAGGTTTAAGAGGTTTTAAGGAACAAATAGCCATTATAAAAATCTTGAACAGCCAAGTCTTATCTACAAGTTGGCCATCTTGCGCCACCTATGGTAAGGCTCATCGGTTTTATATTGCTGCATAATGAACCATTATTGTAGAACAGCTTCTGAGAAAGAAGATGAGGCTTTCAGTGGATGGTGCACTGTCTCACATGAACATCATTTCAGGCTCTTCTATTTCTGCCTAACTGGTGCTGGCAGCATCTAAGAATGGGTGCAAAATGCACAGTTTATTAATCATCCCCTTATTAACTATCCAAGAAAGTTCATATAGCCCCAGTGGAAAATATTGACTGGCTCAGTACCCGCCTTGAATGCTGTGATGTGGACCTGATTCTACAGCACGAGGAAGTGGAAAGGGATTTAAAAAGAGAAAAATGGCAGCCCCTGCTATAAAAACACTGATGAACACCCCCCAGCACCCTGTTCAGACTGGTAGTGAGATGAGTCATTGCCAGCGTGGAAATGAGAACTCCCCTGGCATTAAGATCAAGCAGAAAGATGGAAGGGCTCAACATTTTGATTCCTGGAGCTCAGCAGCTATGCAACCAGATGGAAAAAGAGGAGATGAAAGGCTTCTCTTAAACTGTTGCTTGAGGGAAGATATTTAACATTTACTTGATAGTGCTCTGGTATTGTAGAGTTTCACTCAGGACAGCATGTTCACTTGCTTGGAACTATGGATGGATGAAAAGGTGGTTTCTTCAAGTCTCAGTAGCTGAACACTGGTTGGTTTCTGTGCATATATTAAGCCTCTATATCTTTATTCATTGGTTTTCTTTATGCTCCCGAGTAGCCTGGAAACTTTTTAAGTTGCACCCTCCCCTGTGATTTTCTAGTCTTCAGTGCAGGTTTAGAGCAGAGGTTGCCTGCCTGAAAATGGAACTGAAGAGTCAGAGCAGCAGCAAAGTTTAAAAAAAAAAAATGTTTAATTTTCAAAGCTGCCAGAGAGTGTGACCATCCCTACAACGTTTCCCTGAGCTGTGTGGATATCTTCACGCTTTGTATCACTTGACTGAAAATGAGGTAGGCCAGCTACCAACCTTGAACGAAGAGTCAGTCTTTGCTTATCGGGATAGTGCCGCATGAGTGACACCTTCCAGAGATAGCGCAGCTTCCTACTTTTGAATGCGAGATGGGGCTTTTGATAAATAACCTCTCCTTCCACTCCAGTTCCTGACTGTGGGTAGGACAAAATCTTCCACACTTACATGTACACCAGATAATCTCAGGACTATATTTTGGGGTACGTAATATAACACTCGGCTTCAATGTCATTTATAGAGATCAAAGGAACGACCGGGACTGCCGTCCATTCTTAGGCCAAGTAAAAAGCTGGAGGTGCCTTTATTCTGGTGTAGAGAATGCAAACGTGCACATTGGCGGGGCGTTCCTCCACATTCATGTCTCTGTGTGGTTGTTTTTGCAGATAGAAATGAAGGGGTGGTCTTATTAAATGCCATTGATTTCAGTGGATTTCCCACCCAGAATTAATCCTGCCCAGGATGTTACAAGCAGTGCTGTGAGAATGTGCAGGTGCCTTTTTTTTATTCTGGTTGAGCTGCAGAAGCCGAAGTAGAAGAGTATTTTAGGAAGCTTGAAACCTGTGGCTATCATTGTGAATTTAAGATTTGTAGAATATCTGCTTCTATTTCAGTTTTGCGCTCAGCTTTTCTCAAAATAAGATGAACAGCTTTATTGATGTTTGTCGGATATTTAAAAAAAATCAAATTTCTAAAAGATATCCAAGGAGAAAAGTAGGCATAAACTTGAGTGTGCGGCATTAAAAAGAAAAAAAGCATGCTGTGAAATATTAGTATTAGGCATTGTGCTGGTGTTCAGGACCTCTGAGCTTCTTTCCTGATTCTCAGTTTCTGTATGATCTTGAGATAGTCACTTAATCTCTCAGTGACTAAATTCTGCAAATGTAAAATGGGGACCGTTTTATTTCCTTTCTCCCTCTCTCCATCTCTCTTGACTGATTTGATCACTCCCTTCAGGGATTGTTACTCTGAAGGGTAACCTCTGTTATCCTTCATGAATTGTTTCTTGCATTGTTTCATAAAGCACAGTTAGGCCCTGTTTTCAATTTCGTCCTCAAGGTGCTACTCCAATACAAATGAAGGAATGAGTAGGTCCCACATGGTCAGGCAGGTCAATGTCAAGAGGCAGACAAGGTTCTTTGGGTAAATCTGGTATCTTTTATTAAACCAACTCAAATAGTTGGAACAATTCATCTTTGGAAGCTTTCAGGTACAAATACCTTTCATCAGGCTGAGGAAGCATCTGCAGATGGTCTGTGCTCTTTGTGGACGAACACAGGAAGAGCGCAGACCATCTGCAGACCATCCTCAACCTGACCCAATATCTTGCAGAGAAGAATTTTTCCAACTATTTAGTTGCTCTAATAAAAGATACTGAATTTACCCCCAAAAAACCCTTGTCTACCTATATCCTTAGACCAACACAGCTACAGCCGACACCTCTGGAACAAGGTCAATGTCAAGGCATTTCACTACTGATATAGTTACACTGACCTCCGCTGAATGGTCACCAGTGTTAAATTTAGCCCTGTAAAATCTTTTCCATGCCCTGTCTGCCTCAGACTCATTGAAAGAAAAAACATCTTTGATATACATAATAAAATTCAATGTTTCTTTCATCATTGTAGGCTAACAAAGAAATGAAAAGTACAGGGTCCAAGTCTCTCCCACATAGCAATGAAGTTACAGAGCAGGGGTGGAGAGGTTACATTTTGAACCACAGGTTTGTAGTCTGCAAGAAGACCAGCCATAAGAAAGTGAAGGCCAAAGTAGAGTTGAGGTGGTCAGATATTCCTGGCTGTTTATTGACAGACATCATTTTAGCTGCAGAAATAATACTTATCTCCCACTGTATCTGTTCAGGGTCTCAACACATTTCTTTTCCTAAATCAGAACAGCTGACAAAATACAGGAGTTCTCCAAGAATCTGACCTCAAGGGTCAAGTTCCTACATATATTGTTAAAGAGTAAGACCACAGGGGGCTGAAGCTCAGTCTCCATTCTTGTTCTGCGGTTGATAGTGTAGCACCAGGGAAAGAGACATGCGGCCATAGTATGGGTTGTACATGGTCACTCCACAGACGCTATTAAGGCACTCCACAGACACTATTATATCATCAATTTAATGTGGAAGTACTGCTCAGACACCTGGTTCTTATCATGCTGTAGGACGGGGTGGGCAAAATGTGGCCCGTGGGCCAGATGCAGCCCACCAGGCCATTCTATCTGGCCCGCGGGACCCCTAAAAATTTTAGAAAATTAATAGTTATCTGCCCCTGGCTGCCTGTCCTGCAGCCCTCGATGGCTTGCCAAAACTCAGTAAGCGGCCCTCCACCCAAAATAATTGCCTGCCCCTGCTGTAGGATCTATGAGATATATGATGTTTTGGAGTCATTGGAGAGCTATTATCTCTTTTTGATTATTTAAGATAGGCATGAGACTTGGACTTTAACCTCAGCAGGAGATTTGCAGGAAGGAGTGGTAAAACTGTGCTGTTTACTACAGTTTTAAGTTGAGATCTCATATGTTAAGTTTCAGAGTGGCGTGATGGGTTTTATGGCCGTTGGAACTGATGGAAAAGCTGGATTCATGATGATCAAATGAATGACAACCTATTTGTGACACTATTGTAAAGCACATCAGCTTCATCCAGAGAGATCTCTAAGCGCGTCTTCTGTCGCGTGGCTCCAGCCTTCCCTGTCATAGGTGCTTCTGGAGACTTATTTTGTGTGTCACATTTTAAGGCCTAAGCAGAAATGACATGACTTAGCAAGCTATCTGTATTTGATGGGGCTGCCCTATAAATATTACAGTCTGAAAACACATTGGTTCCTGTGATGTACAGCACACAGAGATCTCGACTGCTGGGATTCCAAAGGAAATGGAATATTTTATCACCAAAAAACAGTTTATTTTAGTGTCTGCAGTGGCAAATTCTTGTCATTTAAACCAGCGAGTGCATCATGCCCCATGGGAAATTGATCTTAAAGTGCAAAGCAGGTAGCTGATTATAAACACTGGACTGGGTTGCCTAGACAAGCTAACCAGCTTGCAGGAAGCAGTTTTTGATTATCAGGGAGGGCAAAGACTGCAGTGACACAAAGACACATGTTGCCATGTGGCTGCAATTCCCAACTCTGATTGCATCTCATTTTCACTCTCTGCTGAGTGTTCACAGGAAGTTGGAAGTGTAAATTATGCAGAAAATTTACAGAATAAAAGCGGAGTCCAGATCCTTGCATGGAAGGAAAAAAAGTTCACTTGTCTGAGCTGACAGTTCACTCATATTTTGAACTACTTTTCCTGCTTTTGCTTCTTTTAAACACTTCCCCAACTCTGCCAGAGTAAAAGGCAGGAAAAGGAGTCTTGATTTACCATGCACTGACTGATGTCCCTCATTCATCTACAACCAGAATCTTCATGGGGTTATTTTACTGCTTTCTCTGATACAGGCTCCATCCCAACTCCTTGCTCCACATGGTTGCTCTGAACAAAAGTGGCAGGTGGTGGTAGCACTGAACACATGCTCCGTCAGAAGGCCACAAGCCTGAAACCGAACAGACACCACTCTTTTGCCACTGGAAAGGCATGATTATTCACAGGATAAGCCTGCAGAGGCTAATAGGAACGATGGGATAGATGTAGGAAACTAGGCTCTAATTGGAGCTTTTTCGTTTGGCTCCTAGTGATATTGCATGCCCTGGTCAGGAAATCCAGTAAGCGTCAAGGGTTCGTGACTTTTCTTTCCATTTTTTAAAAAGTAATTTTGGTTCCTAATGGAAATAAGAGCAGACAGGCAGTGAATATCTGGGGTGGAAATTACATTGTAAGGGCTCAGGACTTCACCCACAGCCTCCTGCTTCATAACACGCATGAACCCCACGACAGTCTCCATTTTCTAATATCCCGAGGTCTAAATTTTCCTCTTGGGTAGCTCTAGAGTCATAAGTTTTGTTAAGCAGGGTGAGGGACCAGTATTCGGTCCCATGGCCTTATTCCAGAATGGTACTGGTGCAACTGAGGACAGAATAGCCTTTTTCTGCTTAATCAATATTCAAAGCAGATATGGAAAGGGAAATGCATTTTCTAGTGGTTAGCAAAGGAAACTAGAGACTCAGACACTCCTTTGAGCTTGCTGTAGGACCATAACACATTGGTTGACTTGTTTAGCACAGGTTCCCAGTCTATAAAATGCAATTAAAAACATAAGGCTGAAGTAAGGCGAGTTACTTACCCTCTCGGCACCTCAATTCGTCCAGCTACAAATGAACAGAAGGCTAGTTTCTTTTGCTGATGGATGTATTGAAGGTGAATGTTTTAAACTTACTTTGGACTGAACAGCTGGCTTATAACGCCGTACAAAAAATTAATAGCTCTTTCCACAATTTGTGAAATTTGAAGGGAAGCCACCACCATCCCGATGGTTATCCCAGTCCTATCCGATGTACGGTAATGCTTAGTCACCAGCATGAGACCCCCACCTCGTGTTGCCTTTGTATGTTCCCCCAAGCAGATCTTAATGTAAGAAAATTAATTCTGACTTCCAGCAAGTGGAGGTTCCTAAAGATGATTTTTTTCCCACCCCTCCTGCTACACAGTTTGTTCTGTGCTGGGCCCATTTACTGCAAACGGCTTCAGGCAAGCAAAATCATCATGTAAAAAAATTAGAAGAAAGGGTAAATTCTAAAGAGCATTACGCTCCTCCTGGAAATATTAATGCGAACGTATTATGTGCTGTGTGTGTTAAGCCATTAATGCCTGCATGCAGCGTGCTTACATTTTTTATTTAAAAAAAATAAAGACCAAAAAATAATGGATGTCATTTACTGAACCTTTAATTATAGCCAGTAGCATTCACCACATCGCTAAACTTCAGAACATTAAGGCCTCAAACAAAAGTAAAATATCAAAGACCGGATCTTTATCGTCAAAACCTGATGTTTATGTTAGCAAATTTGATGTTATTTCCCTCGTGATTTTTTTTTCTCTCTCTCTCTCATTTTTGGATACCTGATGTACAAGTTACATTGGTGGATTTTTTCAATGCCATTTATTTACAAAAACGAATTAGAGTCATTGCTATCAATAGCCTCTGACAGAGCTCTTAAGAACAAACTGCATGGCAAATTGACATTGTGTCCTTGTTAAATCAATTCCCACTGAGTGGATTTGAGAGTGGGCATGATTTACATATTGATTACTTCATTTTCTTGATTGCCCTTTTACAATGAAGTATTTTCAGTGTGGGGGAAGGAGAGAGAACAATATATCTTCTGAGCAATCCAATGAAGTAATACATGTTTCAGTCCCTCTCTGCGTCAATGGTATGTGATGGAAAAGGACAGAACAAGCAGGTGATAGCACCAAGATGCTTCTGGGCTTTTCAGTGACTCTGTTTCTGCCCCTGAGGCAGGACTGGATGGTGGGACAAACATGGCTTTAAAACACCTTCGTACTTCCATTATTTTGGGGCTATTCTGAGGCCTTACCCAGCCTTGGGGCTCATTTCCTCTGTTGCTCACGTCCCTGTAGAGTTGACATTTCTTAACTCATTTCTTGAGTTGTCCAAAGTCATAAAAAGGTCAGGGGTCTATCCCTGGGTCTATGTGACCCATTGGGCTGACGCGGTTAAGGAATGCCATTGTCCATAGCCAGTGGCACACAAGGGAATCATGTAAGTAGCTTCAGGTCCAGCTGCATTTGACTCCCCAACTGCTATGCCTCGGTGCCAACTTATAGTTAGATTGACTTGGAGCAGCTCAAGTTCATGCGTTTGCACGTGTAATAAGGAGCTTTAACAAGGCATCCTGTTTTCTCCGAAGTAGAGCCCCTGAAAAACTGCAGCTGAAAATATAGAAGAGGGCATATAACTTTACAGGAGTTGGTACTGGGAGCTCAGGAATAATGTTCATGTGCTTCAGAGTGTCTTTCCCTTTTCCCTCTTCTCCAGCTTGTTCGCTACAGCTCTGAAGGGCTCCTGCAGTTAGGGCCTCTGGGCTCCACTGCCTTTCTTCCGGACTCTAAATGTCTCATTGACGATGGGAAAGGCAGGACCCCTACTCTGAAGAAATGTGAAGACGTTGTGAGGGCTTCGCAAAGACTCTGGGATTTTACACAGGTACAGAAAAGAACTCTAAAAGGTTTTTAGGTTACTATGAATTGCATAGGAGTCCCTGCTTTTGATGGCTGAGAATCTGTGTAGTTGTATGCCACTAAAAAAAGATGACTATATTATGTGTTCAGAAAGTACATGAAGCGGGGGGCGTCATAGCTCTCCAGCCAAGTGGCGAGATACCTCGCTTGTGCAAGCCCTTACACATGTGTGCACACGCATGTTAGAACCGCCTGGATATTTCTCACTGAAAAGGTTCTCCGAGAGGAAATTTCACCTTTTTGTCAAAATCAAAATAGGTTGCATTCAATAACAGTCTTCTCAATAACGTCGGACTTTCCTGTTTCCACTTTTTCAACACTAATGGGATTTTTTTTCTTTCTTTAATTCAGAATGGCCCAATCATCAGTAGAGACACTGGACGGTGTCTTGAAGTGGAAATGTCAAAGGATGCCAACTTTGGGCTTAGACTCGTGGTACAAAGGTGCTCGGGGCAAAAGTGGATGATTAGAAACTGGATAAAACATGGTCGACATTGACCACTGGAGCTGAGAAGTTGCCTCCTCAAATGTAATTCATTGATCTGTGTGCCATACCCTCCAAGGCGCTTTTGTTAAAGCAGACTACTGTGAAAAGGAGTTGACTCCCCAGAGTCGTGGACTATTAGGCACTGATTCACAAACAGATGCAGGTGCCCCGTCTCATATCTGTGGGTGCCCTTGAAAGCCTCGAGTGAACTTTGTGTTGATATGGAAATTTGGGAATGATCAAAAGAGAAGAGAGGAATGGGCTCCTTGCAGCTCCCCCAGAAGGATTAAGAGGCACCTGTGTGTGTGGCGAGTTCGAAGGGGAGATCCCCATCCCCTACTGCCTCATTGAAGAGAACCCTTTGATGAGTAGCTTTTTAGCTTTAAGTTATTGACTGGTGCACAACTTCTATGGTGAAAAATCATGTGCCTTTTCTACTGTACTTCCTATACAAGTTGACTGGGAAACCCCATCTTTTCAGCATGTCTGATTCATTGTACTAAACAACAAAACCTGTAAATAAATAACGCTATGAAATATAATATACTGTACATTTCAAAGGGTGTTACCTGGGAGTCTCTCTCTCTCCTAGCAAGAGCCAGTTCTGCATATGGTTACAAGAGGTTCCCAAACTTCAGCCTGCACAAAAGCAGCATCTTAGGGGGATGCCTTCGTGTCAGGCACAGGTAAATGTCAAAAAGTTAACACAGCCCCATTCTCCATTTCCTTGTCACCTTTGGGTCTTTTGACTATCAAAGAAATCACAATACAGCACTCTCTCATTGATTTCTTTACAGGCAATATGGTTTGGCTATATAGGATGTCCCCTTGGCCCATACTGTCTGAGAGCATTTACACTGTAAGACGCTAAGCCTGGAATATGCTGCGTGCAGACAGACGTACCTTTGCAACCACTAGAAGTGTCATGGAAATCAGTGGGACCTGTGGGGTACTCACCACTTCTGAAGCTAAGGCCGCTTGTTTAGGCACTTAATATGGACGTGAGGCCCTAATGTTAGGCTTCTGTTTTTCGAAGCTTTGCGTCCTCTCTGTACAACATGGCAGTGTGTGAGTCTGATCACAAGGACATGTTCGCTGGCCTAACCAGGTCTCCCGAATAACTCACCCTGAGTGCTTTCGGGGCTTGAGAAAAGCCACACATAATAAATAAATAACTAAATCATCCCCAGGTCCTCCTAGATTAGAACAAGAAAGGATCAGCAAACTTTAGAAGTAACCTTTTTATTAACGTGACACCTAAGCCTTTTATTCTTGCTGACCTGCATAACGCTTACTACCAGCAGTGTGTTTGTAAGCCTCACTGCACAGTGTCTCCAGCAGATCACGCAGTGTTTCGATGCGGAGGGATGGGTCCATTGTCCAGAGGCTGCTGAAATCAGTGGAAAGATTGCTGTTGACTCCAGCAGGCTTTGGATCAGGCCTGCGGTTCACAGCCTGGTTTGCTGTGAACCGCAGGATTTGGTCCCGCTGTAATGGTGCCGAGAGAAGCAGAGAATATCTGTTACATTCACTGATGAATATTTTTTATAGCAAGTTAAATCAAAGTTGGCTGTGGGTTTGGCTATTTTTTTTCCCAGTGGGGAAAACAGGTAATTACAGACACCATGGTACAGTGAATCTGGATGATCTGTTTATTAAAGAGCTTGTAGTTCCCATTTCAAGGCAAGTTGAGCAACGTAAAATGAAAGCAAAGAAATCTAATTTCTATCCAGGGCATTATGTGAAATAAAATGTAATTATTATATGTAATAAATCGTTGAAAGTAAACATGCAAATGCCATCAGTTCCTGTCAGCTCTTAGCTGGAATCTAGAAAGGGCACTGGTATGTTCCATCTTCATTTTTTTTTTTCTTAAATTAAATGTATAGATGCAAAACATGAAGTTATTCTACTGGGAGGTTCTTATGACCAGGTACTGATGTCGTGTGTCATCTAGATGGGGATATGTATAAATATTTACCGTTCCAAGGGGTGAATTACAGATGAAGTGCAAGACACAAAAAACCACCACTCGCCCTCTATAATTATGGGCCTTGGTTCAGGAGCTCAGAGTACAGGGCTTTGCAAAGGATTTCTGTGTGGAAGTGACTGTCAACTCTTCACATACAGTATTAAGAGAGGAGACCTGTGTAGGTGTTAGTCTGTCATTTGCCCTGTCTGAGGTTTATCCTTTGAGCTATTTAATTTGGAAAAACAAGCCAAAGGAAAAAGAAAGTTTTCATTTTGGCGGTAAGTTACTGGGGAACAGAGTCGCATCTCATTCACAAGTATTGTAAACACACATATATATCCTTCCTGCTTCTCCAAAGCCAAGTTATACTGTGGGTGAAGAGGGTGGGAAGCTGAGCGAACGGCTACATGTCTAATGAAGAGAAGGAGCAGATGAAGCAAGTCTGTCAGTTTAGACGGGGGGACTTGTTGCACTTCAGGTTGATCCGTTGCAAGTCTTTTGCAAGAAAGCTTTAGTCTGCAGTAAGTGGAAGCTAAACTGCAGTAATTTAGCAGTTGTCTCATTCCTGGGTTAAGTGCGCAAGGGGAACATCTAATTACTGCAGGATGGGAGCGGACATATGAAACAGTTACCGTACATCAGCTGACCTACATTTTGGTAAATTTAGCAGCAAATTGCTCCCTTCTCCCCTCTTTTAGATAGGTATATTTTTTCATTTGTCTGTAGCCCTATTAATGTGTACTATGTATTACTTTAACTGTTAACTAGCCAAATATAGTACATCTGTCTCTCTTTCCTACTGTGATAGATCATACATTTACATTTAGTCATGCATTTGGAACAGGACAGCAAGCCTTCCCAAGCCTTTTCAGGACTTGGATGAATAGAAGGAAGCAAAGCACAGAGAAGCTTGAAATGGTGCGTCATCTCAAAAGATGTTGCATTGTAGGTTAGGAACTTTGAGCCTGAAAAGTCTAGATAGATTGTCCATTCCCAAAAAGGAGCTTCAGAAGAGGGAGACCTCCAAATTGTGCCATCGACCTAATGAGTGGGAATATATTGCCCCCAACGTTCCTTTAGCGAAAGCATTCAGAGCCCAGTAGCAAAGCATCTAAATGCGATCACTCAGTCATCCTGATGGTCAGACACAGCCAGCCTTCCATGTATGGAAATCAATAGCAGTTTCATGTGTGGAGGAATTGCACAACAGGACCCAAAGCATAAAAGAGACCGCACAGAATTGACTGGAAATGGCTGAGTTGGTGTTTTCTCCCTTGACGTCCAAATCAGATTAACGTGTTTTCTATGGAGGGATGTCTTGTTCACTTCTATATGATACTGAAAAATCTTTCCCATAGGGAAGCTTGTAAAAGTGAAACAAACCCAAAGAGTGTCTGCTTGCATTTCCAGCTGTAAGAAGATGTTGGTTGTGCAAAATTGTAGATTCCCCAACAGAAGACCCATACTGTAGACAAACACCTGTGGCCTTGTGCCATTAACTTCAAGACAGCCAAGATTTCATGCCATACCTTCTGTATCTACAAGTTCCCCATGCCACTTATTCACTGCCAGCCTTGTTTTCTAGAGTGCAGCCCTAACATCGAGAGGAAAGAAAAACCCACATAGATGACCAACCTCCAAAACTTCTTTGAAATGGTTCAGAAATGATTCACATTAGGCCTGAGGCCAAAGAGAAATATTTGGGGTTTGTTTTTTTTTGTATTAAATGTGTCATCTAGCGGACATTCAAGTGAGAATTTCCATGCTTTCAGCTGACCAGATTTTGAGCAAAATAATGAGCAACAGGATTGGCAGGGACATCAGTCACCTTCCCTATGACCACAGGCAACCACGATGTGTAATTGCTTTCATAAACATATCAAGCTCCATCTTAAAAATTAATGTGGTTGATTTTTTCTCCAGTACTCCTATTGGGAGGCTATTCCAGAGCCTTCCTTCTGTTTTCCAGGCTACATTTATTTATTTATGTCTAATGCATCACCATTTGTTCTTGGCCTCAATAGTTGTCCTTTAACTATGGTTTTATTCATTCCTGAAGCACTTGGTCCATCCGTAGATGCCAACAGGGACCAGTAGAAACTGATTAAGTAGAAACTAATAAAGGAGTAGCTGAATGTTTTTTACAGTGGCCACTGGAAACCTCCTTTAATCTATATTTTTCCGGTCACAATATAGGTGTTCTGAAATGTGCCTAACAAAATGATAAGAAACCTCACACGCACTGTGGAATGTGTTCACCCAAATGTAGGTAACTTATTGATCATTTTTATTCTAAAGTCCTTTGGTCCTCCAGGCTCCAGTCCAAAGCAGCACATATGTGGTCTGAACATCTCTCAACTTCCATGGATCCATGATACATGAATTCTCCCATCTCCTGCCTTCATGTGATGTGCCCTCCCTCCTCATGGTCCCATGGCTCTTCCTGACCTCCATACATGGTCTACTATGCCGGTAATGAGCACTTCCAGTCTCACTGCAAACCCTACAAGCTTTCAGGCCCAGTAGCCTGTCATATGCCCCAGAGCTTGATTTCTGAGTTCCAGTGCAAAACCCAGGTAGGGCAATCCGCTAACAACCATGAGATTGTTAAAGGTCCAACTCCTGCTAACAATGATTGGTTGATTCATTTTTGATTATGGAGTAGCGTCCGAGGGGCCCTCACTCAACAGGATCATCCCAGCTCCGAGGAGCTTAAAACTCTTAAGACTGAGCTCCTGTCTACTGCAGTCAGTTACAAAATGCCCGCTTGGTTTAAGGATGTGGGATGAGGAGGCCCCGTTCTTTGCATGGCTTCAGGCAGATGAGCTAAGAAGTAAATAAATATTTAAGACTTGATTTTCAGCAGTGCTTCAGCCCCTGCAGCAAACCTGACTCCAGTGTATGCTCCTGAGCTCATGCACTCTGACAATTAGGCCTTTGTTGTCAATTTAATACGGATAAATTTGCAGGTCCCAGGTGTTTAGAATATTTGTTCTCTTCTCATCAAGCCTTTCTTTTGTGAAGATCCTTCATTGACGATTGTTCCCATAGAGGAAACCTCCATTCACCCCGTAGCAAAGGGCATAATCTGCCTGACACGTGACAGCTAAAATTTCGGATGCTAAAGCCCCAGCTAATAGAGTTTAATGAAATAGCACCAGCCCTAATCGTTTCTTTAGATTAATTACACAGCATGTCATTCCTCCAGTATATGGCATTCGTTTGAAATGGCTCATTAATAGGCATAGCAAAGCAGATTATGGCCTGCTTTTGGTGCCATTGAATTGGGCTGTATCATGAATTTCAATAGAATCCAGTTGGTAATAGGAGGTTTTGGGTAGAATACACAGAGTTTTATGAATACAATACCCAATTCTTGTGTGTGTGTGCTGGAAAAAAAAGAAATGCAATTGTCAGGGTTTATTCAGTAAAAACATCTCTAACAATGACTAAGGTCTGTTTATGACTTCTACTATTTCTATTACTTCTACTATTTTGATTACTACTAGTACTTACTATTAAAAAATGCCAATCCCAGAGTCTGAGTACAGATAGGGCTATAGCAAGTAGTCAGCATCAGCACTCTACAGGGGTCATGTCTTCATATGCTGCTAGAACTGTATGCCTTCATATTAGTCTTGATATTATGTCCTCTCTGGAGCAAGTTACATTTTACTATATTGTCTTTTCACAAAGAAGACGTCAGACAGTAAGTGTCTCCTCCTTGTAAGTCCTGTTACTGATTCATTGATATCAAAGACTTTTTTTTCCATTGATAATCACTGGAAGGAGCATAACTACACAATGCACAAAAAGTATATTAAATGGCACCATGTTGTAATAAAATGCATGAATCCTGAATTTATAGCCCTTATATTTTAGTGAGAAAACTCACAAGTTTTTACTGGAACACATTCCTGTCTATCGGGAAATGGAATCTGTGAAGTTCATGAACTGAAGGAAACTCAGACAGCAAATGCTGCACCCATATAACCCATAACTCTCAATGAATTTGGTGTAAAGTTTATTAACATTTACTCCAGCTAAAAATATTCTGAAAAGTGTAATGCATGGGCTACAACTTGTAGATGAGCTGACACCCATTTTAAAATGGTAATTGTTGAAATAATGCCTTGGCCTTATAAAAGAATGTGACCTTTGAGCCACGTGAAGCTTTTAGCTGTGGCTATACAATACTCCCAACTTCAGTGGCATTATGGAAGAGAGCTTGACAATGTCCTCCCCCTCTAAATGCATGATCACTTATTTAAGACGTGGCTTCATGAATTTCATCAGCTTACAGTGCTAAACAGCTAATAGTACAAAATTAGAGCCAGTGCTCTCCTCGTTAGTTCTTAAGTAAAGGCCATATGTTTGCAATCTCCCCAAAACATTTACTCATGATATATCCTAATACAGGCCAATCTGAGTATGAAAAAAGGGAATCTCTGTCTGAAGACATTTCTTCAAAGACATGTAGAAGCACTAAATTACTTCTGATAGGATTGCATTTTCTCATGTCCAACAGTGAGTATTACTGAATTCTGAACTATTTGTAATAATAACTTTGATTTCAGAAAACAAAAATTAATGTGATGACTACAAGGCAAGCTGTGGTTTTCAAATCATTTGCCATCTGTTTGTCACATTGTTAAGTCAATTTGTATTTACACCTGAAGAGTTAATGTTGACGATGCATTTTACCAATGACATGAACTGGCATGCACTCTTGGCTGTTGTACCTTTTGAAACCTTCTAATAAAATGCAACATTGGCAAAAAAGAAAAGAAAAGAAAAAGAAAAGTATGCGTCTTTATAAAGGGCATATTAAATTGAGTAAGTTCTAAAAGCTACTTTCTGAGTATGCACTATATAATTCATCCAGATCCCCAGTTGGCTGATGTGGGGAAAATGCCACTGGAGTCAAGGGAGCTAAGCCAATTTACATCACCTGGGTATTTGGCTCTTTGCACTATACTTTCAATTCAGTGCTTTTGATGCTGCAGTTCATGATGACCAATAGCAAAAGGAGGGGGCAAGTGAGACAAATGTTGGGTGCTTGAGGTTCTGGGTGCAGGAAGCAGGGGCGGGAGTCTCAGCTGCCCTCCCTCCCCCCCCAGATCACTGCTGTAATGTAGCCAGCAATTGGGGGATTAATGCCACCAGGTGTAGAGACTCTCTAGTGTCCCTGCAGACATTTTCCTGACCACCAAATTCTGTGTTTTGCAATGCCACTCAGGACGGGGATCAGCAGTGGTTGCAGCAGGGATGTGTGAAAGGGTTCATACACCCAACAGCTGCCGAGTTAACCCAAAGCTGTTGGCCATGCCAACCCCTCCCCGCTACAACAGCAGCTATTCCCTGCTGGCCCAGAACACAAACCCTATGTGCTATGCTTCTGAGGATGACGCTGTGATTAGTAGACCGTGAGGAACACGTGTCTTGGAAGTCCAGTTTCAAGTACAGTGATATGCTTGCACAGCACTTACAGTGATAATCTATATAGCAATACTAGCTAAGGTCTTGGGAATCCTTTTGGGACTTGAATTTACTTGTTAGGCATCATTCAAAACTTAGTAAAAATAAATCTCTCTCCATCAAGGATTCCTTGCTATGCAATCAATGTTCCCGGAATCGGCGAACTCTAGGGGAAAACGTGCAATTAAATCACAAAACAGTACAAGAGCCTATTGCTGAAAATTGCTCATTTTTCTAGGAGATGTGGGTTGAAGGTAATGCATTGTTTTAATGCATATGCACACGGATACATTTGATCTCTTGTCAACTTATGCGATTGTTCCAAATGAAACTCACCCAAAACAAAGCTTTGAAAAGTATATATATTTTCCTCACTGCCTAGTTAATATAAGGGGATAAGTAGTAAATGATTAGGTCCACATCACAAGCTGCAATACCTTGACTCTGGGCAAGCCCCTCACATGGAGTCAGCATAGGGGTTGATTACACAGCTAGTTAAGAGTAAATGTAAAGCCACCTTATAGTTCATACATGCTGGCCATCCACGGTGAGTACCCCTAACCTGTCTGCAGCCCATCCTGACCCTAGAAACTCTGCTGAACTACAGAGTCTGAGGTTAGGCCTGGTCATGAAGCAAGTCTGTGTAATCTTGCTTGAAGACTGCCCCTCCCTTTAGCCTGTTTGGAAAAGAAAAAAAATCCACCCCATCTGGACCCCGTGGCACTTCCGGTCTCAACTGCCCACAACTAAATCCAGGTACAGATGAGGCAAAGATAAATCCGTTTCTAAATTGCAGGACTCTGCTTGAGGAATAAGCACAATGTGTGCAGGTGTGTCAAAGGCTACGAGATAATATGTACATGGAGGAGAGCACTTCATATGTCTGGGGCTGATGGAGGGCAACCCTCATGGGCAGCTCTTGGTATCAGTGTGGACCTACCCACATTTCCACTAAAGTCAGTAGACATACATTAGTGAAGATACAATTTGCACCATCGGAGGATCTGCTTTGGGTAGTTATTTCTGTCTGATGCCAAGAGGGTGCAAAATGCTACCAATCCACTCCAGTAGGGTTTTTACCTGCCTCATAAATACGGTAAGACAAAACACTAAATGAAAACCTGAAGTGACTCAAGCCGTTCATTGTAATTAAGCAGATAATAAGCATTATGAAACTCAGTCAGCTTCTTGTATTACTAATCAGTATGCAACACACAGTCAGTATTTACCACATGAGCTCTGGATCTGGATAGAGCAGGTGGGAAAACATCCGATAGCTTGGAAAGGTCGTTCTGCTATAACTACAAGAGAGTTTCCCTCTACCCCCACACCCCCCAAAGGGGCCTGTGCCTGCTGTCTTTACTCAGGAAAAAACCCTGTTTGCTTTTAATAGTCATTTTGCTGGAGTGTGGACTGTGGGCTCAGAGTCAGTAAATGTATTTAGCTTTTGTGTTCACTTGAACCCGGCAGTGTAGCAGCTCCTCTCTTCTGTGTGCCCAGTATTAAATTTATTGGGTATACAATCATTTCATTGTACATCCACACTGATGAGACTATGTGGACAAGGCTGCTGTGCAACTACCCATGATATCTATGGGCTCAATTTCCAGTTGCTGTCAATCCAGCATCTCTCAGTAGCAAACAAAAATTCATTTTTAAGAGACGTCTCATAGCCTCTTTTGAATGACTCTGCCAGAGATTACACTCGTCAGCGCTTCAAACACTTTGGTCAGCAATTCTGAATTACTCGGCACTTCATTTCATGGCTGTTCAGATTATTCATTGTGAATACTGTATAATGAATGTAGCCCTAACATTTTTGATCAGTGAATCAGTCACAAATCAATTGTGATTAATGCCTGTGTGTGATGATCATTTGTAAATGTGCACCATGTGGGTTGAATTTCAGGCTTTATCTAGCTTGTTAACTATTATGCGTGTCTGCTGCTCGCAATGCCCAATTGGTCATCTGTGTCAGATGATCCTGTTTTTACCTCCTGATTGGATGGATAGCTGATATTTTTTAAGCCGGGAGACTACATAACAAAGCATTTTTTTTCAATTTTTGAGCACTGATTTGAAGAAACTTTTATGCTAATATCTGCAAAACTTTCAGGATTTGCGAGCATGCTTATGGCTTTACTACAAGACCCAAAACTATCAAAGGGTGTAAGAATCAGCAGAGCAAGCTCAACACCCTCATGGGGCAGGGAGTATGAATGATGATTATTATTAATTAGCCTAGTTTTAGCAATTAGTCATGTTTTTCTTACTTTCACTTGAGGCTCGTTCTGCCTCTAGATACCCTTGTATTGCTTTTATTATAACTGTGTAAGATGATTTATTTCCAGACAGGTTAATAGTGCAGATGACCTGTACTTTGTGAAAGAGTCTGTGTTGGAACAGGGAGCTTTTCTAATTAACAAAAAAATCATATGGCATTCTGCAGTGCCTCTTTGCAAAAGTAAGGTCACTAAAGTAAAGTGACATTCATTAAGCCATAAGTACTCATTATAACAGTCCATTATCTGCCTTAGCAAAAGATTCCTGGAGCGGTGGAACTTCACTGTAGACCTTTTGTAACAGATAAAGGATGGCTACGGCACGAGCAAAACGGGGCCTCGCTGGCATTAAGCAGGGGAAGATGCATTTTAGTCTTGCGATTCGAAAATATCTTTGCGGCTCTAGAAGAGGGAATATTGCGGGGGGGGGAGAGCGTTGGCACTAATGTTCTTTAGGAAAGTTCGAGTGGAATTTGACATCCTTGTGGCACAGCGCTGTGGCTGCATCGCTGCTGGGCTTTGGATTTCTTATACCCGAGATAAAGACTGCCAATGCCACCGTTAAAATGGTGTCTTTCAGTGCCTGTTCTATCAGGAGTTACTTGGACGTGTCAGTCTCTTTTCCATCATGACAGCATTCAAGCTGCAAAAAAAAAATTAAATTAACAAAACTCAGAAGTCCTTGTGGGGCAGCTTGTTGCCATTTTAATTACCAGAGGGCGGAAAGGTCAATGGGTGCATCTCTCACGCAGCTCGTTAACTGAGGTACCACGCTTCCTGCCTCGCCGTGTGTGAATATGACCCTGTGGGAAGCTCTTTATGGATCCTAAGAGTAGAGGAGAGGGGGTGGTCTGACCGGGAGCCTTTCACCCCAAGGGGGTGAATCTATGCATGGATGTTTTCATGATCTGGTCCTGGAGTCTTTAAAAGATTCATTGAATGTTGGTAAATAAGGAAGGGATTCAGAAAGGGTTTTGCAGCATTTACACTTTGTCATAGCAAAATCCTTGTCTATTAACAGAGCTCCAGCAAATGTATGGTTGATCCTATGGTGTTTTGACAGCGAGGTAGCTGCCAAAATCTATCGAAAAGATCGGTGTGCTTTGTGTGAAGCCCACGGGGCCCTGTACAGAAAACAGTGCCTCCTATCAACAAAGAGAAGAAAATGAAGCTGCTAATTAAATTGGCATAAGCAGGTCATTAAAGAAATGGCTGTTTTCATTACAGGGGTGAAAGTTGGTAGTTTTAAAAAATCATTAGGAAGACGACTGTTTATTTGGACTTGCAAGGGGGGCATGCTGTGGGAGAAAGGGATGTTCCCCAGATCAGTCGTGCTGAACTGGGAAAACCTGTGAGGAACGGGGACCTTCAGATGTATCTGTAAAGACTGCGACTGCTGTGTGGAGGAGTGGTGTTGGGTTGCTGTTCCTGTGCTTGCTAGAAAGCTCGTTATTGTAACGCGTGTGCTGATCCAAATCGTGGAGCGTGCCATTTTCAAGGGACCCAGATTAGACCCAGCTAAAGAAATCCCAAATGCCTGGACTCAGCCAGCAAGGCAACTATGAGTTGCTGAGAGATTTGTGAGAGATCCTAACCACACCGTGATCCTCGGTGACCTGACGCCCTTGTCGAGGGCCTGGAAGAATGCAGGTCTGTACGCTGTGTCTAGTGGGAAGCTTGATGGGCTCCCGTTTTATGTATCAAAGCGTGGGATGGAAGGGATTGCTTAGATCTGTGGGTGACATGATATGGTTAAGATATTCTTGGTAGGACCTGCAAAAGCACCAAAGTGATTTGTGAGCCTAATCCTACTGCAAAAAGTGATTTAGGAGCCCATGTCTCACTTATTTTTTTATTTTTTCCCACTGAGACTAAGGCTCCTAAGTAAGTAAAGAGATCCTGGAACTGGAAACTAGGCTCCTTAGTCACCTGTGTGTTTTTTGGAAATATCCTTTTCTCTGGAAATGTGTTTTCTGGATGCCACTGATTTTTTATTTTTTTTTTTGGGGGGGGGGGAAGTGGTGGAAGGGGAGTGCAATCACACTGCAAGCAGTAGCTACCTTGCTTGCAAATAGTGACATAGCACAGTATGTGCTAATGGTCAGAGCATGTATGCAGCTTCTGGGTGGGTCTTACAGCCTGTGCTGAGTTTGGGGCTATGCCAGCTGTGCTACTAGCGGTACCCACGTTGGGTATTTTTAAAGCTACCTTGGGCACATCTTCATTATAATGAATACCCTAAATTGCTTAAAGAGTAAGGTGGATTTATTTTTATTGCTGTTTGAGGAGGCCTTTTGTACACAATGCCCCCCGCCCCCCACAATCCCTTTCCCAGCCCCATGTGTTCTCCTATTACCTACTTTTCTTGTTTATATATTTAAAAAAAAAAAGTTTGAAGACCTCTTTTAAGCCAGGAAGCAGTGAGGGGGGCTAGGGGTAGGGTGTGGGGGGGTCTATTTCTCTGCCTTACACCACTAGCAGAAAAGGTGCAAATGGTTTCTATCTCAGTAGCCTGCTTTGTGATTTTTTTTTTTGACTGTCAATCCAAAGTTGATGGCTTTTTTCTTCAATTTGAAGCAGTCGCAGAGCTTCCCTGTTTCAGGGCAGGGAGTTCCCAATGCTCCTCTGTGCTCAGCGGATGGGGGACTCCGGAGCTGTTGCAGTTACATAAATCCTCACAATGCACTGCCATGAAGGAATACCCGACCTAGCTCAGGGACCAGAAGCAGGCTTCTAGTTTCTGCATTTCTGCTTTGTCCTTGGCTCTGCTTAGAAACAGTATATGTTAGCTCATCTGGAAAGCCATACTGATGCAGCCACATTGCTGCTGGATCTTGACCTGACTTATTCAGCGCCGGTTCAGTGTTTAGCACTAGCTCTGCAGAGCACTGTGTTCTGCCAGCTATTCCCAGTGTCATTTAGAGTAGCCTCAGGGTTATTTAAGTTTACATTTTCTTTCACATTGCTTGTCTGGAAACGAAGAGGAATAACCTGACATATATGCAGCGCTTGGGACATAGAGCAGTACCAGCCCGGAGCCCTCCATTGCAGCCAGGCAGCCTCCCAATAGAAGGGCTAATCTTGAGGGGCATCTTTCTGCCCCCTTTATGCTGCCAGAGCTCTGCGGAGGAGCTGGGGGGTCAGGACCCCAGTCTTCCACATACTAATGTTGCATCCCATAAAGATGAAGGTTTCTTTCTCTTCCCTCTTCACTTCTTGATGTTTGCTGCAGAGGGAGCTTAGCATACAAGTCCTTTATTTTATTCGCTTTCAGCCTGCTCTCACTAATACTTCTGAGATGCATTTATCATACAACCTTCCGGTACATTAAGTTTAGAGCAGTTTCTACCCGTGGACCCTAAAAAGCTAGATGTCTGTACTCCCATCCTGTCTGCTTGCTTCTGATAACAACAGGATTGTGGGGGCTCGTGCAGTGTTCCCCTTAAGGAGACCAGGGCATGCTTCTTGTGTTAAGTTATTCACTGCAGTCTTCTGAGCTGAAAATGGGGGGGGGGGGATAGGGACTGGAGTATGATCCCCTTGCAATCAAAAAAAATAAAAAAATTAAAAAAAGGGGGGGGGGTTTGGAGAAAGAGATTTGCCTAGAGAGCTTGGTTAAAGATAAACACGCTAATTATACAGAATATACCCACACACCAGTTTTAGCTCAGCTGATGTCATTTGAACCTAACTCAACAAGGCCTAACTTGATTTTTCTCAGCAGTGTGAGTATTAGTGATTTTTGAAAAAGAAGCAATGGTTTTGATGGAAATCATTCTGGTCTGCCAGCCTTCTCTAGTCCTTCTGCTAAGGGTCCTTAAAATAGACCCTTAACTCTGTGTGCTAAATGATGTGAAATAGCTTCTCTGTGTGCTAATCAAGTAACCAGGCCCACAACATGATTGGCGTTTGCTTCCATTGGGTTTGATTAGTGTCCTCGGTGGAGGCGATGCTGGTTCTCTCGGTAGAAAGGATCTGGTTGTGATACCAGACCACTTTGCGCTCCTCTGTCCCCTTAGTCATGTTATTTCTGACTCTTGTGACATTTAGAGGGGAAAAGCAAAGCCCTTCTGAACAAAGGAGAAGACAAATAATGAAACTAGACCCTAGAAACTACAAACTATGAGCGAAATTCTTGGACTCGATTCCTGCTTTTTTTGACATGTATTGAGAAACAAAGGCCTTTTTTTTTCTTCTTCTTTTTCACATGGCTCCATCAGTTGGTTGGATTTTTTGTTTTTTTGTTTTTTGTAGGGCTTTGCCCACTTACATCCCCAGAAAACTCACCCCCAATGCTGTGGGGGAAAAATGCCTGATGATTAGGAGAGCAAGGCTCCTGGTTCGTTTGCTTATGTGAGGGCTAGGGACATCGTGCTTAGTCTGAAGTTGACTGTGCTTAAGCTCATGGGGAGCAACAGGCATCAGGAACACTTGACAATATACAGTCCCGGGCAACCTGAAACCATTGCTAGAAGAGACCTCACAAGTTCATCTAGTCCAGCCCCTTGCTCAAGGCAGGATCATCCCTGACTAAACCGTCCCACCCAAGTGTCTGTCCAACCTGCTTTTGAAAGTTTCCAAGCTTGGAGAAGCCACAACTTCTTTAGGTTGCCTGCTCCAATGCCTGGCCACTCTCGTAGTCAGAAAGTCCCTCCTAATCTCCCACCTAAATTCGCCCTGCTGGGGCTTGAGGTCCTTGCTCCTTGTCCTGTCCCCAACGGCCACGGTTGTAGTGTGTGGGCACCTCCCTAACATGGTTTCATCCTTGCAGCAGCTTTGTTCTCCTGCTGTAGAGCAGAGAGAAAACAGCTGTAGGGAGAATAAGTGACTTGCCTAAGGTCACAGAGGAAGCTTATGGCATGCTGGATGCTGGTCTTGTGATCCGAGGCTCCCGCACAAAGTGCCTATTCATACAAAAGTGAATGGCTGTGTTTTGGCTTGCTGGAGTTGGAGCTCAGCAGCTACAGATCTATTTCCTCCATTATTCAAATATAATTGAATCGGCTGTTGAATCGAGACATCATGGGTGAGTATATGCCCCTTGGGCTTTTGCTTAAGCATAGTACTAACTTCTCTCTGGCTTCCAGCAAAGCCAGTCCATGTTTGCAGACTGCATTTATTTTGGTTCCTTCCTTTATTGATGTTGCTCTCTTTTGAGTAGCACATTATCAAATCCTCCTCCATAGAGAAGCACCATCATGGGAGACTGGTTTTTGAGGAGCAGCTTCAGTTTTTATAATGAGGTGGAAGTCAGCAGATGCTTCTTTGGATGTTGGTACTAAATCAGTTTTTACGATTCTATTTCTGGCATCATTACTCCAGATTTCCAGTCCTGCTTTTCACCATCCACAGCACTTCTCTCCTCTGCAATAAATTCAGATCACATTCTTTATATCTAACCCTCTGATTTGAATTGCTCAAGATAAAAATTGCATAAGGAAAGCAGATTAGCATTGGAATTTATTAAATAATAATAATAATAATAATTATAAAATAAATCCAAACGCCTTCAATGAGTTTCGGGGCTAGCTACTTACCCCCGTGTCTCTTTTAAAAAAAAAAATCAACAACACTGAAGTTCTGCTGAGTGTCCCACGCCCAATCTTTTAATGAGGCTAAAAAGTCAGTATCTTCCTATGACTGACAGATTTCTCACATAGAGTACAGGGGCTCTGGGAGATGAAGGGCAGGGTTTCTAGTTGCTGCAACAACATGCACATTGGGTTGGGAGGCACAAATGGGGCCATCATGCAAGAGACTCATCTATGAGTGCAGAAGTTACAGGCAAATTCTAGTTTCCCTTTTATGTGCACCATCCCCAGCCCTTTTACTGCAGGTTATGCGAGCATAAAAGAAAAATTTACAATGGACATCAGGTGTTAACTAATTAACCAAAGGGATTAGCTGATGAAACAGACTATCAAGGGATAAGGTAAATTGCCCATCCCTTGCAATCTTTGAATCAAGATCAGGTTTCTTCCTAGGGCATATGCTCCAACTGGGCCTTAAGCTGTTGGGTTAGAGTTACAGGATTCACTGGATAAAAAATCAATGGCTTGAATTTATGCAGGAGGTTAGAGCTCATGTTCGTAACAGTCCCTTCCAGCCTTAAAGCCTATGAACCGAGATGAGTCTGGTATAAAAAGCTAACGAGACTGACTAGCTGTAAGATTGCACCATGACTGGCGAAGGGTGAAATTGTGTCTTCAGCCACTCGCTAGTTATCAGCTCCAAGAGCCAAACCCTCAGTGGATTCACACTGGCACAGTCCAAATGATTTGACGGTGATTTAAAGCAAATGAGCCTCTCATCCCAGCTATACCTTCACTTTTGTTGCTGCAGCTAAGACACTGTCACTGGGATTCAACACACAATGATAGGAAGATATATGTACTGGAAGCGAGGTCTGTCCTGCTGACCTCGGTGAAGGATCCTGTCCTAAAAGAGGAAGCAAAAAGGCAACAACTGCCTCAATTTCTTTGTACCTTGGCCAGGTGCAGGGAAGGAAAGAAAATACCAGAAGCGCGATTCATTTTGCCGTGTGGGAGAAAATGGGCAAAGACTGACAAATTTGCCAGCAAAAAC
Organism: Crocodylus siamensis; assembly: GCF_052110815.1. NCBI lineage: Eukaryota > Metazoa > Chordata > Crocodylia > Crocodylidae > Crocodylus > Crocodylus siamensis. The sequence continues at coordinate 63,306,380 of NC_143403.1, forward strand.
TGCTAATGATACAATCTGCAGCATCTGCATGATTCATTGCAGTATTGAAGCCAAAGACCCCAGGTGAAATAAGTTGATTTTATCTCATTATCACTAGCAGAAGCTACTGATAGAGTCGATGATGTTCTCTGTGGGCATGAGACTGAACTATTCTGAAATAATCACCTGTTACACAGATGCAGAAAATGTTTAGACTTCTAAAAAAAAAAAAAAAAAAAACCCCACCAAGTGCCAATTGAGCCATTATAATTGGCAGTTCATCCAGCAGCAATGACAGCAACAGAGGGGCCTACACCCAGCTTACAGCGGTTGTTTGCTTTTCAAACTGGTCCCCTGAAAAAATCCAAACGGGTGCTTCCTTTGGACTGGGTCTGAGCCTCCACATGTTCAGGATGTCATTTGACTCATCACAGACTTCAGTAACAGCTGCAGAAGTGTGGGTCTGGATTTTGGTTGTGTCAGGTCCACCCCAAACCCACAAAGGGTAGAGCTAGAGTTTGATTTAGAACAGTCTTTGGTTTGCATGGATTTGGCTGAAGGGTTGATGTTCCCATCTCAGGATGTCAGCTGTGTGCCCTTCCCTTAATCTCTAAGGCAGGGAGAAGCACTACCCTGTCTTAGGCTCCCATTTTCTTTTTCGCTGTCTACACTTCTTTACTCTTAGACAACACCCTTGGGTTGGGAGCACGTGGGAGGGGACAGAAGGTCATAGAGATCTGGAGGGCATAGGTCATTTGGGCCTACCAGGTCTAAAACATTCATGGATATTTGACTGCACTGTAGGTTTTTGAAGGGGGGTTTGGGGTGAGGGTTTTGCTAAAGGAACTTCAGAAAATGCTCTTGTTCTCCTAATGTGACAACTGGACCAACCAGTAGAGTATGGATCCCTTTGGAAATCCCGATGTTGCTACATAATTTTGGCGAGTGCTAAAGTGGTGTCCAGGAGTCGCAATATAAATGACCCCCCAGACCCATCATTTGCAAATGGCAAGAGAAAAAGAGTCAGGTTTTACTACCATAAAAGTTGAAAAACGCTCTCCCAGTAGTAGTGTATCTCTTTGTGGTGTTTATTTTGCATCCCATAACCTTGAATGAATATCTTGCCAAGAGCTTTGTTACTTCTAGGCACCTAAGTAACTCTAATCTTAGATATTCAACCCAACCTTACAGCTGGGTAAAGAGATTTCTGTCTAGCTTGGATGGCATTTATGCTCCATAAGGAGCCCATGAATGGGGAGATACAGGATGCTTCTCTCTGTGGGATATCCAATCTGAAACAATTTTATCATCCATGTTAGATAAAAATCTTAATAAGCTGGAGTTAAACAACTGCGGTTCTTTTCTTAGAGGCAAACAAACAAACAGAAAAGGAACTGTACAGTTTAAAATTCACCATATGCACCGTAACTTGCATTTAGTAATTAAACTCTCACAACACCCTCTTACATTGCCAGGCAGAGCATATTGGCTTAGGTTTGCCTGGTTGCCGAGTGTGAACCAAAGTGATTTTCTAACAGTAATCAGCTCCATTTGGAAACATACTCATAAAAATGCCAGCTCGGAGGCTCAGAGCAATAATGATTCATGCATTAGCAAATGAGCCTGTTCTCTGCTAGCTAACACTTGAGATGCAGCAGGGGATCGACCCCAGAGTAAGAGGGTTTTTTTGTGATGGGGCACATCCGGGAATCCTAAGAAAGGATCTGATATTCCTTCAACGTAGGAATAGCAGATCTCAGCATGAAAGTGTTGACTTGGGAGTCAGGGGAGCTGATTCCAGTCTCCCTCTCTGCCACAGATGTTTGGGCTGATTTTTGACAAGTCGTTTGCTTCAGATTCACAAAGGGATTAGCCAGCACATGCCCTTCATGGCCGAATCCAGTGTCTTGAGTTGGTGTACTCTGAGAAGGCCTATCAAACTGAGCGCCCAGGTAAGGTGGGCAGAAGAACTGCTCCTACATCAGCACTCATTCATGAGATTGCTGAAGGGAAGCCAAAAATTAAGCCATTTTGGGGAGAGTCAAAAGTTAGGCAGAACTTTAGCTGCTTGGTGAACTTCACTGTAGGGATGACTGCCGAGCTGGGGGGTTTTGATGGTGTAAATTTTGAGTGAAGGCACCCAAGTCCTTTTGGGCATTCTGCCTTTACTCCATCTATGCCTCATTCTCCGATATGCAAAAGGAGGGTGATAATCATTCCTCCCCACCCCACCCCCTTCCTTTTCTATTTTTATTGTAAGGTCTTTGAGGCAAGGCCTGTGTTTTCCTGTGCATTTATAGTGTGCCGTAGAGCCCAGCTGTCTTCATGGCAGGACTTGTAGCTACCAAAATATAAATAGCGTGGTGCTTCTTCAGCCTGAAAGGGTCCGAGCCCTTGGCGAGCAGCAAGGGTGATGGTCTGTAGATCAGACTCTGCTATCCCGTGTTTTTGTGCATCCTCCATCCGCATCCTGAGCTCCTGTACAGCAAAGAGGAATAACAGCAAAGAAATAAAAGCAAGAGAGGACCCAATCTAGAATCAATAGTGACTTGGGTATTTTATGTGGGGAGAAAGCTTTCTTAAATAAGTGCCTACACACAATCCCTGCCCAATGAATCGGTGATTATGGCCCATCTTCCCTTGTTGGTGTTAATTTGTTACTTAAGGCCAATCAGCTAACTGGCATTTAGTGACTCGACAACAGAGCAAAATGACAAGAAGGCTTGCAGACCTCGGAGAGCTGTGACCTTTCCGAGCACGAAGGATAAAATCTGCCAATCTTGCTTACAAGGAGTAACTGTATCTCAGAGCTGCAGGCAGAAACGGGGAACCCCGCAGCCACTGCCATCTGTAAAATCAATACCTCATTAGCCTGACCTCTGCTGCTATCCTTGGGCATCGCTGCGATTCTGGGAGATGCTGCAAGACGGGGATCCAAGCCCAGGGTTGAGCACCCCTAACTCCAGCAAAGCTGAAGGGGAGACGAAGGAGCTTATCCCCCTGGAAGCCAGGCCTCAGGCAGCCAAGGACATCCAGTGATGTTTTCCAGAGGTGAACGAGATAGATGAATGCAGTCAGGAGGAAGGCAAGCAGTGTGTTCAGCTACCCGCCGGCAATGGTTGTGCCAAGGGAAGGGGCACTAACTTCCGCCGGGGGTTTTTGAGGCTTCTGTTCTAGCATGCCGCTTCCTTAAGCATTTCCTCTGGGGTAACCATGGCTTCTTCCTGGTCTGGAGGTGGAAAGCAAGCTGCACAAGCCATAACCTCCCCTAACAGCATACACGTCCTTCAGGCTGAGTGAGCTGAAGCTGCAGCAACAAATCCTCTGTTCCTGCCCTGCCTGAGCATCCTAACTGTGGAGGCGGAGTCCTGATCCACGAAGTGGCCTCAGCTTTGTGATTCCCACATACTTGTCCAGCAGGTGTGGGTTATGACAATTGTAAGATATATATTTTATTTCCCCTTTTCTAAACTGTAATTTACCTTATTGGACCGCTCTGTGCCAGTTCTCTGTGTCTCCTGCATAATCTGTCTGCACCCCATCTTTTCCATGCAGCATGGCTGCTGCTAGCACATACTCGGGGGTAAATTTAATCCAAATAGGAAAAGAAATTGCCTTTTTTTCCCCTCTCTGAAAAATATTTTGCAATGATTTCAAACTGAGAGACAGCATCCTAATATTGGCAGCGCCTGGAATTTTTTCACATGAGACTGTGCTGTGAGATCTGAGGCAGAGATTTAATCAGGACCAGGGGCAGCTATCAGAACAAGCTGTCATGCCTAGAAAACCTCAAATTATGCTCTAATTATCCACCTACATTGCCAGAGAATAAATAACTAATGACTTCAGCTCACTGTGCTAAAGATAATTCCAGTTGTAACAAGTTTGCAGGTTGCAGCTTTTTTGCAACTTGTTTTCAAGGTGCAATAATTAGTAGTATTTTTATTCGGGGACAGGGGCTTTGGGGTCTCTCACCTCTGGAAATTTGGAGTCGCAGCTGACCCCGGTGATTAATGGGAGGGAGAAGTTGCTGGTGGTTTCTTAATTCACAAAGCACGGTGCGCAACTTTGTGGCTGGCAATCTGTTCGAGAGAGGCACAGCCATGGGGAGGGACAGAGGTTCGCAGGAACCTAGATGGAAGGATTTAGGGAGTCTTGCATAACTTGATGTAGTAGAGAGAATATGGCTGATGATGGAAGATGGTCTTGCGGGTAAACCATTGAACCTGGTCTCGAAAGATTAGGGTTGTGTGCTGAACTCTGCCACAGAGTTTGAGTGAGCAACTTAAGGCCAGATTTTAAAAAGGATTTAGTTGTTGAATGAAGCAGGCAGATGTCTAGTGGAATTTTTCAGGAGCATCTGGACACCGAAATCCCAAAATCTAACTTTTCCATTTTGCACGAGGTAATGGTTGCTCCTTAACATTGCCTATACCCACAACAATTTTCCTCCTCTTCTCCCACCCACCTCCCTTTTTACATTCCCTTCTGTTTCATGTGCTCCCTCTACACACGCAGGTAAAGGCTCGACTGGATCCACACACACCACACCTCCTGCTATGCCACATGCGAGGCGCAGCTGGGACCAAGAGCCCCATATGGGGTTGGCAGTTTCATGCATTTCCCAAGCCTTGGGGATCGCAGCTGCCGGGATCCCCAGGGTGGCACCCCTGCGGCTGGGCATCTTTGCTGCACATGCAAATTTAAGCTCAACAGCAGCCAGGTATAAAGTTAGTAGACATTTTTGAGATCTAACATTATAGCTGGTTGGAGCTTTTTAATCGCATGATGGCTACTTTGCATGTCTAGCTGTTGGTCTCAAGGTAATTGCATGATTAACCCATTAATTGCATGACCCCTGTAACCAGTGGGGGGGCATGGTTACTCAACTAAAGCTGAATTCAATTAAACTTAAAGGTAACAGGTTTCCCTCAACTTTTCTCTCTCAAATTTTAACAAGCACGGGTGGTGCCGAAAACAAACCCCATTTTGTGCAACAGCCTGGAAAACACGCGCACAGTGATTTATGTTTTGGCAGCTGACATCCGGGGGACCAGACCAGCTTAGGCTTTATGCATGGGTAGAAAACATCTCTAAAAAATGGTTTAAAGATGGATTGATTCTCCCCTCTCCCCTTTAAACCACATTAAAGCAATGATGGAAATTGTAAAGAAATGTATCCACAAATAGTGGCAGTCTCTGTGGCTTGTACAAAAGGTTTCCTTGTCCTTTTATTCTTCCTCCTCTCTCCTTTTGGTGAGGTTGAGCGGGGGGGCAGGTTCCTGACTCCATATAGTTTAAGTTTGTTTGATTTATTTATTTATTTATTTATTTTTAATTCTCCCCACACTTCTTTTTTTAATGGCCCGCATAGAGAAAATCTCTGAAAGCTTTGTTTAGAGTATGCCCGTGCCTCACATCAATACTCATCAGAAATCAAACAGGATCTGGTTTTGAGGAGGGAGCTGAATGTGCTCCATGTTTGTAGCCTGTCCACTGCTGCGACCTCTGTAGTTTGCAGCCTCCCAGGCACTTGCATCTCCTTCATTAAATACTGCCAGTGTTTAATATCCAAGAAGCTGGGAAGCGCACACAAGAAGACCACAGAAATCCAGTTTAGCTTCTCTTCGTATTTACAGGTATTTCTACTGCATTAACAAGCAGAGCCGCGCTACCCCCGTCCCTGCCATTCCCTTGTCTAATCCCCAAACAGATCTCATTAGCTAACACCTCTCGCCTGGGCAAGTCAAAGGTTACATCCCAGCCTGGATATGTGGGCTCCAATGAAATTAATTCTGACCACTCACTGGTACACCGGCAAGTATTACCCATTTGTTGGAGAAAACAGCGTTAACCCTTTGATCCTGGGTATTTGAATTCTTGATGTGAAGTCAAAAATCTCTCTTGGTAAGTGTATGATGATAGCAGAGGGTTTAATAATCAACTCTAAATGCATATTCAACCTCTGAGCCGAAGAGCTCTTTATGTTTTAATAATACCTTCCTGTTTATAGATACATTGTAGGTGCCACATTGCTGCAGAATATTGATTTGCTTGCATAAATAATCGCTTCCTTCCTTTGAAACTGCAGCCTAGACTTCAGTCACAACTGGAATGTCTTAAAATGAGCTTGATTAAATTACCGAAAGGTTTCAAGTTAAATTAATGTTGTTCATTTGCTTTCCCTCGCTCTCTCCCCTTTCAGGTTTTTTTATGGAAATTTGTTTGCAATGATAAATAGGATGAAGGAAGAATAGATATAGGTATTTCATTGTTACAGTTAGAGGTTGGTGGATTTTGTGGTGGGGTTTTTGGTTTTTGGCAGTGTTGAACTTTTGGAGGGTGGGGCAGGGGAGTTCTTTTCCTGCTGGGAATTAAAAAAAAAAAATCCAGATTAGCTTGTTGAATTTTATATAGAGAGATTATTTAAAATGTTTTGTTTTTATGATATTTTTAAAATATTTCATCTAGCTTTTAAGTCCTTAATATTCTCTTAAAGCTTTTGTTTTGACATCTAGCAAAACTGACATCTCTTCGCACAACATTTTGGTGTTGGCTTTTAGCTGGAAAAATATTTTCAAGTAAACTTCTTACCCGGCTGGAGTTGCAAGTATGTGAAAGTCTCATCTCCTAGGATGGTCTGAATGCAAAGCTCTCTAGATTACCATTGAAAATCAGTGGCTCAGGTTATGGCACCCCTAGCTGGGTCAGCTATGATTTGTACCCAAGGATTGTCAGATTCCCATTTTTCCTCACATTTATTCATCTGCTTAACTTGACCTTTGCTGGCTGCAGAGCTTCTGCAGGTGAGGAAACTGCTTGCTTTTCTCACAAAGAGGGAGGGCAGCATTTCCTTTTGCATAGGCCTGTGCTACACTGATATGGTCCTTGCCCCTCAAAAATGTCACCTAGATTGGAAGCATCTACGTCTACTATGATATTTGGGAGAAGTTACTGATCTGAAGGTCAGAAATGTAGGCCTGCTGTAAGCAGATGCCATTCTATAACTTGTTATGGTCACGCTAGCTGAATTTCATCACCTTCAAAGCCAGCAAAAGCTCATCAAAGTCATATTTGGCAAATGGTGTCAGGTATCCAGGTTGTAGCCGTATTGGTCTAAAGGAAAAAGGCAACTGGGACTCGTAGTAGAGATGATATATTTTATTAGACCAACAAGATTTTTGCAATTAAAGAAATTTTTTTGCAAAAATCTTTTTGGTCTAATCAAAGGTATCATCTCTACTATGAGTCCTGATTGCCTATTTGGCAAATATAATTTTCTTTAACCGACTGCTAAAGGACAAGGGAGAAGAGATTGATGTCATATATCTTGACTTCAAAAAAGCTTTTGATCTGGTATCCCATGATCACCTCTTGGCCAAACTGCCCAGTTGTGGCCTTGGCTCCACCACGATCCGCTGGCTGGGAAACTGGCTCTGTGGTCGGACCCAGAGGGTTGTGATTGATGGCAGTCACTCATCGTGGTGCCCTGTGACCAGTGGGGTCCCTCAAGGCTCTGTCCTTGGACCCATACTGTTCAACATCTTCATTAATGATGTGGACATTGGAGTCAGGAGCGGACTGGCCAAGTTCGCCGATGACACCAAACTTTGGGGCAAAGCATCCACACCAGAAGATAGGCGGGTGATCCAGGCTGACCTGGACAAGCTCAGGAAATGGGCTGACGAGAACCTGATGGTGTTTAACACCGAAAAATGCAAGGTTCTCCACCTTGGGAGGAAAAACCTGCAGCATCCTTATAGGCTTGGCAGTGCTACGTTGGTTAGCACTACAGAAGAAAGAGACTTAGGGGTCATCATTGAGCACAAGATGAACATGAGCCTGCAATGCGATGCTGCGGCTAGTAAAGCGACCAAAACGCTGGCTTGCATCCATAGATGCTTCTCGAGCAAATCCCGGGACGTCATTCTCCCCTTGTACTCGGCCTTGGTGAGGCCGCAGCTGGAGTACTGTGTCCAGTTTTGGGCTCCACAATTCAAAAAGGATGTGGAGAAGCTTGAGAGAGTCCAGAGGAGAGCCATGCGCATGATCAGAGGTCAGGAAAACAGATCTTACGATGACAGGCTGAGAGCCATGGGACTCTTTAGCCTGGAAAAGCGCAGGCTGAGGGGTGATCTGATGGCCACCTATAAGTTTCTCAGGGGTTACCACCAGGATCTGGGGGAACGTTTGTTCACCAGAGCGCCCCAAGGGATGACGAGGTCGAAAAGTCACAAACTCATGCAAGACCGTTTCAGGCTGGACATAAGGAAGAATTTCTTTACTGTCTGAGCCCCCAAGGTCTGGAACAGTCTGCCATCGGAGGTGGTTCAAGCACCTACATTGAACACCTTCAAGAGCAAATTGGATGCTTATCTTGCTGGGATCCTATGACCCCAGCTGACTTCCTGCCCTTTGGGCAGGGGGCTGGACTCGATGATCTCCTGAGGTCCCTTCCAGCCCTAATGTCTATGAAATCTATGAAATAAAAATTGGGGCAGAGGGCATTGCTTCATGAATGAGACAGGGGGGTGGCAAAGATATTTCTTTTGTTATGCTAAAAAACTGTAGTAGATAAATATATATCTACAACCAATGTTAAAGTTGGATGATTGACAGTTTACCAGGGATTCATGTAGTATCCAAAGATGGTTTGTGAGCTTCCTAATCAGTGCCATGATTTTTTTGTTTATTGTTGACTGGGGCACGAGGGTGGTCCGGTGTGGGCTAGCCAGCAGGCAGCCCCAGCCCTGAAGCACCCTCATGCCCCAGCAAGCCGGGTCAGCATCTACACGTGCATTGCTGCACAGTAAGAGCTCCCCATAGGATAGTACTTGTATTTAAAAGTACTATCCTGTGGCAGAGTTAGTTTCCTTAGTAGGACCACACACGTAGACACGAAAACTTTACCATGGAGCTAATTAGGCAGCTTCTCACTAAACATCTCATGTAGACATGCCCAATATATGTCCACATCCCAGACATGAGGACCGCTGAAACTTCAGCAGGTGTCAACATTAGAGGGCTTATAGGGAGGACATTAAACTGCATCTCCAGTACTCGATGTGAACTCTAACTACTTATTGTGCAGGGGCCAAAAGTGTATATGTTCCCTTTATTATGGCTCAGGATCTGATCTGGCATCTAACATTTTATCTGCACATTAGCCAACTGCAGCCTTTCATTCCCAATAGGCCAGAGCACCATTTTCCAAACCATGAGTCGCACCCCCACACAGCAGTAGTAGCTACCCCATGTACCTGGCAATGTGCAGTTTCAGTGGTGGTAGACATAGAAACCTTGCCCATGGAAGGAAAAGTGATTTCTTCAGGAAACCAAGGCACTGGTGACCATATTCCTAAAATAAGATTTCATTTGAGTTGTTGCAAGTATCAGGGAAAGTTTAGAGAGAGAATAACCTAAAACTCTCTCTTCATGCTCCCTTCAAGCTACCTTGAAGTAGACAGTAAGACATTACTTTTTTTTTTTGGCTTTTAGCACTTAACGGTATTTAAAAGAAGAAAAAAGCACCAAGAGACTCCAGCAGACACAAGAACCTTGTAGTCTTGGCTCTACACATTGAGGTTATTTAGCTTTGTTCTTGCCATGTCGGTCTACTACCTTTTTATGATATAGCCTTCTTATTTCGAAATCAATCCAGAGTGCTCTCCAAACTGAAGCAGCTTTACATTGTTGTGTTATATAATGGCATAAGAGCATTGCTTTTGGATTTAAAACTTCAGTTCTTCAGTTGTTCCTTTCTGATGAAGAGGCTTGAAGTCATTCTGTGATCTGATTACAGAAGACCTCCTTCTTTAGGTCCTGGTTCCACTTTTTCATGGGAGCTTCTGTCACACAGTTATAAGAAGTGTCATCGTTGTATTATGATCCAAGGATAAGATTCCTTCAATTCTGCATCTTCAGAACTAGATTAATGGTTTGTTGTTCTCAAAACTGATGTAAAACCAAGAGCTCTCATTGGGTTTGTTTTTTTTTTAAAGCGGGGGGTAGAAGGAAGGTGTGCGCGTGCAATTTACTGGCAATAGTAAATTGAAGGGAAACACACAGTTATCCAGGAGAGGAACTAACCAGAATGGTACGTTTTAGGCTACTTGAATGCCAGCTCTGAATCTTTTCATGAGTTTTTACTGAATCCAGCAGAATTGTTAGATTCATCCGTCTCATGCAGAACGTGGGCAGAGCTGTGACTACGGAAGACCTTTTTAAAAATCAGTTCATATTCAGTTCTACAGGTAAGTGAAGAATCCTGGAAAATGTGATTAGTTTTTTCCAGATTAGTTCAAGAATTCCAAAGATACGACGCATGCAATTATAAAGGCCTTTCATCATAGCATTTCATCAAGGGCTACAAGCTTCGAAGCAGCCTGAAGTGACAAGTGAAATTAATTGTGATCGGCAGAAGATTAAAACCGCGGGACCAAAGCAAATCAAAATCTTGCCTATGGAAGAACCATATGGAAGAGTTATGATATGGCTTTAGCTGAATGTACTTGACTTCATCTGATGTCCGAAGCTAAATGGTCCAGGGTACTTGGATGGGAGACAACCTGGGCAATCCTGGGTACTACAGGCCTGGATGGCATGTTTTACTCAGGAATGATTCTGCCTTGAGAAACCGGCAGAAGATGTCCCTTCCAGACCTACCTTCCTATGATCCTGTGTGCCAGGACTTAATGGGAACACACAGATAAACAAGCTCAATGATATACCTCTTTCTTACAGAAACTGTAACCAGTAACAAAGTTTTCAAATGATAGATTGATTTGTTTGGTTTTACAGGTAAAAAATAGAAAGAGAGGAAAACCGTTTTTCAACTCTTGCAGTTTTATACTTTTTGTTGCTGTGAGTACACCTCAGAGTTGGGAAAAGGTCATGAAAGCAACAGTAAAAGTTGCACAACTAATAGTTAAATATAGAGAGCTGCAGATTCCACAAAGCAGTTGCACAAAACTGAAGCCCCTGCCAAATGTGCTGGTGACATTTTACCAAATGCTGTTTATTTCACAAAGGAAAACCCAAAAGTTCACTTAGTTCTGATTTCCTTTTTCCCCCTCCCTTCCATCTCTAGCATGCTGCTTCAATGCATTTCTCTTTTCCTGTAGCTGTCAGAAAGCGTATGCTTTCCAGAATAATGAACTGCTCCTGGCATGTCTTCCTCATTAATGAATTATCATTAAATCTTAAATTGTAACTTTGATTTGTTTTTTGTTTTTTTTGACAGAAGTGTTGGTAGGCAAAGCAAGGTGCAAAGTCAGTACAACAGGAAACATCCCAGATGTTTTAAGATTCCTGGACCTGTCATGTATCAAAGGGCAGTCTTTGGATATTTGCAGAACTCATGCAGAAGCCATTGAGAGCTTTACAAAAACACTAAGTTGCATGGGATTTGAAGGAGAATGGGTAGCATGAATATGAGAAAAGTCGTTTGAGTACATTTGGTAAATGCTAATCTTTCTGCCTCATGAAAACAAAGCTGGATTTATTGCACTTGCTACCAAATGCTACCATCTTTTCCACTGTAACCAGCTATTTATGTACAGTTTAGAAGGCTAGATTCTGCCTTCAACATGTAACTCCTACCGGGGGACATTAATTCCTATGCAGAGGACCCAGGGTCCCAGATTAATGTATCACTCTAAATAAGGCATAGATATTGGATAGTAAGGCTGTGCGAAGCTTTGGTCCCTGATTCAGTTCAGCCTGATCTGGTGGACGAACATCTGAATCCAAGTCCAGTCGGAGGACCCTTTAATCTCTCCGAATCAAATTGGAGCCCCCCCTCCCCCCCATGCTCCTGTGGGATGCTCCATGCGTCCCAGCATCACAGCATTCATAAGCCATGCTGGTACCTCAGGGTATGTAGGAAAAACTTTGAAAGCTGTGTCTATGGCCAAATCACTGATTCCCCGAATTAGCACTGAATCTTCAGATTCAGCTGAATCGAATCGGGGATAGTGATCCGAATCAACTAGTCGAATCACTTTGCGGGCTGAAATCGAATCAAATAGAGCCCGCTTCACACACCCCTATTGGATAGTCCCTGTCCTGACTTTCTGCACAGAGGTGGATATCATCTGTAGTGTGCATGCCTGTTCGTGCTGGACCTGTCCTATAAAATAAAGAGAAAAATGGCCCCCATGAGAAAACATCATTGATTGCCTCCCCTGCCCTCCAGTGATAAATATTACATGACTATCTGCTCATGTTTTGAATTAAAGAAACAATATAATATCCATTTTGGTGTTTAGTGCTATTTGCCAGCGTGACAATCTCTTTCTTAGTCTTCATAAAGCACAAACTCCAGTGAGGTTTCTTGTGAATACTCGGTGACAAAAAGTAGACTAATACCTTCCATGGCAACTCCCTCATGTCTGGCGCCGTACGTGCCACGATGATTTGCTTTTTAATTTAGTGGAGAAGCAGCTTTCCAAATCCTTACCTGCAGGACAGAATTACGTCTCTCATTCTCTCCCACCACCAGGCTCCGCAGAGCCAAGTCATGCAAACAGTAAGCTAAGGAGTGTCTTGCAAATATTTATATTGTCTTCCTACTCATTTGGAAGCAGAGCTGCAAAATCCACCCCCTACCCCTGCAGAAGTCTTTTACAGAGCTTTCTTAAAAAGTATTGACAAAGCAAAGAGAAGATTCACACTCCCAAATCCCAGATTCTAGCTGCAAGCAGACTATTTTTTTTTCCTTTAGAAGAACCCTGATGATCTTTTCCCCCCCCCAAAATCAGAAAACAAAAATCAATACAATTATAGATTTTTTCACAGAACATAGGCCAGCGGGTTATCCTTAAATCAAACATTTCTGCCTCCCAGAACCCACCGTTTCCCACAGATCTGTACAAACAATCCAGATTTTGTACTCTGACACGATACAATAAAATTCCTCCAATTATTTCAACACCTTGAAGCCCAAACGACTGAAAACAAACAGAGCATTGACAGATTTGCCTTTAAACCCACTGGCTCTCAGGCTCTTGCAGGTAGCACTGAAATGCAACATAATAAGCACAGTCTCCTGTAGCCGCTTCTAGGGATAGCTAGCTTGGCAGACCACTGGATGTCTATGCTCTGAAGCCCAAACTGTGACTCTCCTCTTAATTTCCCAGAATCGTGGCCCATATTGTTATTCATCTTTTGCCAAACCTTTAAAACTCTTAATATTGATTCTGGGAAATAAATGTCAAACCTGGGCTGTATATTCCTATGATCTGGCATATCTCAACCTGCTGATTAGCCCAAGTGACAAACAGCCTGCCGTGACACTCATGAAAAGGAGGTGGAAATCCACAGTGTCACGTTGGATTCATTAGTTCAATAGGGGAGACGGTTGTAAACACCGTGCAAATGCATAAGGACGTTAAAGATACTCTGGAATGGGAATGGATTATGGGGAAGAAATATTGTTTTTATATCTGCGCATTGCGCACATAGTGCAGTTAATCCAAATCCCATTGGTCTTTGCAGTAGTCCATTTGCACTAGTGCCTCATGCTGATTAGAAGTGATTTATTTCATGCTAATCAGCCTGAGGTGAAGGGAGCCCAAAATGAATTTGATCCATCAATCTTCCATTATGCAGCCATTATGGTATAATAATAATAAAATAGAAATAGTCAGAGCCACATTCTCAGCTGCTGCAAACTGACTTTGATGCAGGTACAGTGATTTATACCAGCAGAGGATCCAGACCTCTCTCTCTGAAATACAAACTAGCTTTTAGCTGTTGTAATTTTTTTTAATGCCTTAAAGCTCCTTGAATGTGGCTATGCATGACAGGGGTGTATTTGCTATAATGTGGCTGGTATGTATAATGCACCCTAATCTCAAATCCACTCACCACTAGTTTGGCTAGGAAACTGCAATGGCAGCCAAAACAACTGGTTCTGTTCCTGCTCAGCTAATGAGTTACTACGTGATCTTGGGCATGTGGTTTTCCCTGTCTGCCTGCCACTTGTAAAATGTGCATAGTACTCCCCCTTAACTTAAAGTAGTTTTGAAATCTAGGGGTAACCCCCCATTCCCCATCACCAGTTAGCTTCTATTTATATGTATTTCCATAAACACTCAATGGAAATATATTCCATATATTCATTATATGTATGCTCTTTCAGTCAAAGTCATGATCTCTAAGTACCTTAGCTAGCTACACCAAATCCCAAGCACATAATTTGATTTGTCAAAAGCTCAGTGCTATCAGATGAGGTTTTTAGAATCAAGTATCATTTTTGCTATTGCAAGTGGAGAAGAAATAGTCTCATTATGGTTTCCAAGTGTATTTTTCAATTGTAATGTTAATTTGATGTCATTTTATACCTTGACAAGAGTTCAGAGTGCTTGAAACTTCATACTTCCCTATTATGCCACAAAAAAGATATAATCTGATTGCTTAAAAATAAATCCAGTTTCATTTCACTTAAAGTATTCCGTTTTATTTTAAGCTGTTTGCAATAATATAAAATGAATGAGCAGTAGCTCTGATCCTGCATAATATTTAAAAATTTTTGCCCTAACAAAGTAGAACAGGTGGCATTATATGTGAACTCACATCTCATTTTAATTCTGCGTAGTTCTTTCCTCTGCCTTCTAAGGTCTGAAGTTCATTACGCTGCTCTTTAATTAGCATTTTTAATAATTTTCTAAACCATGAAACACTCTGTCTAGAAAAAATGAAATTTATCTTGCATTTTTTTCCCTCAGCATCTTTGCAGTGTGAATTGTGCCCGTTGACTAAGTTTTACAGTTTTTATCTCTGCCTTTGGGTTAGCCAGTGAGGCATAGGAAAGTTCTGCCTCCAAAAATACAGTAGCAAGGTAAGATGAACAAAGTTGTGTTGGGTCTTGCCAAAACAGACAATTCATTGCAAAATGCAAAATACATTTTCCAAGAAAAACATCAATTATTGCATTTAATTTAATGATGCTAAAGTCTATCAAGCAAAGCTTTGCCACAAATTTCCTATCGTTACTGCAATGATTCATACATATGTGAGAGAAAATGCAATTGCTAGAGAGGCAAAATATAAACTTGTTGGATATGAATAGAATTTTATGTCTCATTTAGGCCTCAATTCAGGAAAATGTCTATATGTAGGACAGGATGCAGAATTCCTTAGACTTCAGTAGGACAACCCTAATTTACTACACCGAGGCTAAGCACAGACCATCAAAAAACACAAGGCTGAATCAATTCAGTCTTCGCAGGTTAATAAAAGCTGCATAAACTGAACTGATAAGCAACTGAACAGACATTCACTTTTGATTCTGGAGCAGCTGCATCATGTCTGCAGTGGCCCAGGCCGGAAGCCTGGAGACACTAGAACATGCCTCCTTGCTCAGCTGGAGCAGACAGCTTGGGCCAAGGCTAGCCCATACACCTTGCAAGTGAGAAATTCTGCGGGGGGGAGATACAAAGCATCCTAGGATGCTGGGGGACTGAGAGTTATCTTAAACCTGAAGGGGATTTGGGACAGAATAAGCTGATTTTACCTAAATCAGTGAAATCTGATACCATAGCCATTCAGGGTTATGTTAAACCAGTTTCAGCCATTTTGAAAGTAGTTTATATGCACTCAACATCGGGTGGGTTACAGATTTGAACTGGTTTCTGATCACTTATACAGGTTTATGTGTACTTTCTTAAAGAGGCCAAAAGCCATCCCCATTATGTCGATTTTAAAAGACTAAAATAAACTCAGAAACTTAGTGCCATAGCAACGAAGTTTGGCACTCGGGGCAAAGCCATCAGTAGCAACCCAGCCTCACCCTACACACAGATCCAGGGGGCACATGCCCCCCCATGCTTGCCTGGGAGTGCACACAGGAACAGCAGTCGCCCTTCCCCTGTTGCTGTACCCCCTCAAAATAGTCACTCGCAGCTCTGTCCCAACCTCACCTTGGCTGGGCAGCACTTGTTGTTGCACCCCACACTTCAGCACCCTGGCCAGTCACCCTGCTTGCCCCTCCCCCTTCCTGCTATGGCATTGCAGAAACTAATCCACTAAAAACTGTGACCAATCAGAGTCTTTCTGTAGCAAACTGTTGTTGGCTGCTATACCAGAAAGATGCTGACCTTAACCCTAACAGTGCTTCAAAAGCAGCAGTGCAGGGGGATTTGTGCTGTGAGTTTTTCCCATTCCCTACCATGACTTTTACCTCTGCTCTTGCTCCCTGCTCCTGATATCTGCTGGTGCCTGACATTTTATATGACTGTCCCTTCCTGAGCCCCTATTTTTGCCTCTGCTTCCTGACCCTGCTCTTAATCCTGGTTCTTGCTCTCGGCTATTCCTAACCCTAGCTCTTGGCTATTCTTACAGTTCCTTGTTTTGGTCCCTGGTCAAGGCTGTAGAGTAACCAATAGAACTGGCTACCTATATGCTAACTACTGATTAAACATAGGTTTTCATTTCATCAGCATTAAAGTTTCTGGGGTAGGACCTGTTCCCTTTTGTAAATCAGCATAACTTTATGGACAGCAGCACAACTACAGATTTACATCAGTTGAATATCTGTCAATCAGTGGACAATTTCAGAAGAAAGGAAAGTAGTAAGAATTGTATGGACTTTGTAAACACTGTGTTGATCTTAGGATTGGGTGGCTGTGATCGCTGGGCATTTTTATATGTTAGGTTCCATGTGTATGAATCAAATGCACCTTTCACATCTGACACTTAAATAGCCGCATCCTGTCTTGTATTTGGAGGATAAGTGAAAGATGCCTTGTACCAAATTAGAAATGAAACCAACAAAATAACTAGAATCAGAGATCTGTCTTTATCAAAAAGCTACAAAACTTCCGCTGGTACATGCTGGTATGGTAACACTTAAGTTGATATGTCTTTGTCAGTGCATTATGACTGTGAGATCTGTACCATAGCTTTAAGAGAGGCTTTCTTGTCACTCTTTTTTCATTCAAAAGGCAATTAATAACAATCCCAAGCTCTTGTATAATACTTCTCATTATTAGAATTCAATGTGCTTTTGAAATGAAAATAAGTGCCCATTGTTCCTCTTTGTAAATGAGGAGACTGAGGCACAGGTAGTGACACAAACAAAAGTAGAGCCAAGTTGGCTTGAGTCTCAAGACGATGCTTTATTTGCTAGGATGCTAAAATGAGCAAGAGAGTAGCAGGCAGGAATCTTCAGGCATAATGATTTTATAAAGCCAAAAATTGTACTGTGTTGGTGAAAATGAAAATTTCATGATGCTTCTTAATGAACAGGATTAGTTGGGTTTTTTTTTTCACAGAAAGGTCAGAGTCTGACCTGTCGTCATGTTGCAAGTGGTTCCACTGTGGTCAGTGGAATTATTAGTGGAGTGAGTCGCTACTTCTTATGAACAAGAGTATCTGAATCTGGCCCAAAGTGAGCCAGAAACATTACTGTTTCCACCGGCACCGGGCACGCAGTATTTTCTTGCACTACAGCCTCTCCTAAAGGGATTATTTTAATGTTCCATTTCTTGACAAATCTCAATCTCTGTAGGTAGAACTGGAAATAGCTGGCTATTTCCATGAATGATCAATGAGTTGGTTTGAATGCAACCCAAAGCCAAATCACAACCAAACCTTCATTACAAATCTCACACTGAATGCAAACTCACTGGAAATGAGGTTTGAAAGACAAGGACATATTTGTTACTCATTACTTCCCCTGCAATGTGCAGCCCAGGAACAGAAACAGGAGGATGGGAATATCACAAGAAAAGCCAGCCTTAACCTGTAAGAAAGAGAAGTAGCTAGCTACCTGAGTCTGAAGTCAGGCAGAAGGCAGGTTAGAGTCACATCTTGGGGGGCTTGTGCAAGTGATGGGGGTTTAGTCCTCAGGGTTTTATTCTTTTGAATTGAAACCCACCAGTTCAATGTTTATGTCATGCTATGGTGAGAGGCTTGATCTTTTTTCTCTGTTGGAGCCAGAGCCTGCCCTCCTGCCCTCGGCCCACCGGCAGCTGGCCCCTCCCTGCCCCACAGCTGCAAGAGAGGCAGGTAGGATCCACCAAAAAAAAAGGGGATTGGGCCCCTCACCGCTTCTGCCTTCAGCAGGTGCCTGCGGCCAGCAGGACTCCTGAGGCCACGGGGCAATAGGCTGGTTTGCCCCGGGGACAACACAGGGCAGTGGCAGGAGGGTGGCTGGGTTTGCTGGTGGCTGGAGAAGTCAACAAGGACAGTATATGGGGTACGGGGCCACTCAAGCTGGCTGGGTGTTGCCCCAACTTGGAGGCACCCAATCCAATGCCCAGCCAGGCTCCCAGTACCCCGTGCACTGTCCCCACCACCTTCTCTGGCCACCAGCACAACCAGCGTGTCCCTTGAGCAGCTTGGGGAGGTGGCAGGAGGGTGGCTGGGTGTGCTGGTGGCCAGAGAAGGCAGCAGGGATGGTGCATGGGGTGCTGGAAGCCTGAGTGGGCTCGGGGAAGTGTTGGGTTGGGTGCCTCCAAGCTGAAGCAGCACCTGGCCAGCTATCAGCCCACCTGGGCTTCCCATGCCCCGTGCACCATCCCCGCCACCTTCTCCGGCTGCCAGCAAACCCAGCCACCCTCCTGCCACCTTCCCACGCTGCCCCAGGGGCAAGCCAGCCTGTTTCTGGGCGGTCCCAGGCATCCAGCCAACTGCAGGAACCTGCCGAAGGCAGAAGCAGTGAGGGCCCCGATCCGTTTTTCTGCCTCTCCTGTTGTGAGCAGGCAGCTGTATTGTTGCAATTTGCAGTGTTACAAGTTCAACTACATTGGGACGTAGTTTAGTTTGCAACCGTGCAAACTCTTTTAAACCCCCCCCGCCAAACTCTTGTATGTGTACAGTGTGACGCCATTAATCCGCACAAAGTGACATTTTCATAACATGTGTGTGGTAATGGCATCACATGTACATGGCAATGGTGTCATGTGTACAAGCACCCCTGTAGACTAACTGAATCTAAGATGTACAGGCTTTCATGAGCTCACTTCATCAATGAGAGAGACCTACAGAAACCTTATGCAAAACCTTTTTCTTGTGAGCAGTCCACTGTTTCTGGTAAACCTCAGATTCCTGTTGCCCCCCTAAATCTCCAAGTTCCCCACATGACAATTTTCATGTTTTACAAATAGTACTGCATAAGTACAGCAGATCGAGCTGTTTTGTGCTTTGATTCTCATAGCACTGCATCAAGAGACAGTCCTTCACTATCATAACGCCAGTGGCAATTGAAGCTTTGAACGCTAGGATGCATTTAGATGTTGCAATTTCTATATCATTACGAGACTGGTGCTTAAAACCCAGATTTTCTCCAATAGTGTCAATGCTTTTTCTATCTAGCTGGAACTTTATTGCCATAGCAACCAACTGCAATGGTGTTGATATGTTGGGGGGGGTTAAGTAATTAAACCCTGTAAGCCAATTTACCCTTACCTGTCACATTAGGCAATAGAACTCTTTTTTTATTGCTCTCTATTGAAGAAATGAGGTAGCTAGGAAAGCTGCTGGAATTTGTTTCTGTACCAAACTTAATGAAGTCAGGCAAGCCCTGCAAGCACTTCTTAATTATTATATTATTTCTGGTACAGCCTATAAGTTAGGTGTGTGAAGAAAATGCATTTGCTCTAATCTTTTATGAATACTCGGTTGTGTACCAGTTACTTGGGAAGTTAACCACACTAGATATTCACAGCTGATGAGTGGTTGGAAGTCAGTTTGTATCAGCTGAAACGCTGCTCCTCACGTGTTGCAGACAGAGCACCCGACTTTAGCAGAAGATGTACAGAAGCAGAACGTGAGCACGGCTGTTCTTCAACCACAGACAAGCAGGTTTCACCCTTAAGATTTTTTTTTTTCATAGGGACTTTGGCTTATTTCTCACTGAATTCCTATTTTGTTGATTTGGCCCTGTTGTGCATTATGTAACAAGCCACCAAAGGATCTCGTGGACAGTTCCTGGGGTTAGGAACAGGTTTGGTTAGGAAAAAGTGGAGAAGCCAGATAACACCAACAAGGGAGACTGCCAGAGGCAAAACATTACTCAATACCCTTGGAAATGCTTAGACTGTTACAATCTGCATTTCCTCTCTGCACCCGCTGAATTCAGTAATTCCAGTTTCAGACACTTGACTGGCACCTAGAAACTCTTGCAACAGCTGAAAGCCCTGAAAAGCAGCAGGTCCCTTTCAGTACATCTCATGCAATAGT
Source organism: Crocodylus siamensis (assembly GCF_052110815.1). Taxonomy (NCBI): domain Eukaryota; kingdom Metazoa; phylum Chordata; order Crocodylia; family Crocodylidae; genus Crocodylus; species Crocodylus siamensis. The sequence continues at coordinate 63,326,546 of NC_143403.1, forward strand.
CTTCAACGTGTTCTTTGCTTAGGGGCAGTCTGAGCCCATGAACCAATTGCACGGTGTGGCAGAAGGACCGAGGGATCTCGCCGCTGCCTGCTGGTCCCAGATTTCCAGCACCCTTTCTCTTTGCATAGTTGTGCTGGCAAGCATCGAGTCCCTCCAGCCTGCTGCAAGAGATAGTAGGATTATTGGAGCATCTCTACTCCAAAGCTCTCTGTCCCCTGCCTGGGGCTGGCAGTAAAATTCAGGGAGAATTATATTCTCCATTCCTCGTTTGGTCCTGATGCTGTTTTTGTTTTTGGTTTGTTGGGGGTTTTTTTTCAAATGTCAGTTTGACTTTTTCAGATGCTTCCTGCTCTCTTCCATCCCACTAGTCCACTCCCTCAGGCACAAGAGGGAAGAGGCTCTTGGCTTCTAGGTGCTGACAGGATTGGCTTTGCCCTTGCCTTTCCTGGTAGACAGCGTACCCCACAATGCTGCGTGTGTGTTTGTTTTTTCCCGGGCCGTGGCACTTTTCATAGGGCTGGAAGTCGGTATAAGTGTCTTGCTGGAGAGGCATGAAATGAGGGTACAATCCTCTTCTCTGCCACAGGCTTCCTCGATGATCTCGGGCAAGCCCTTTGGGGCTAAATCCACAACAGGACCTGGGTGTCACAGCACATGATGTGACAGCACCAAAATTTGAGAGAAAGGAATATATATGGTTTGTGGATCCAAAAGGGCTTGCCGCCGGCACTGAGCTGCCCAGCGCGGACCAGACTGCAGGGTTTCTGATCGTGCTCAGGAGCTGCACTTTAGGCACCTGTTGAATTTCTCCATCACACTGCGATGGCCAAGGACTTTTTGGTGAGAGGTCTGAGGAGCACAGTTGCAGACTTGGGCACTTTGGCCCTGTGGTAGGCCTAGCCCTTACTGCCTCTGGGCTTTACATTGTCATCTGGGAAATGGAGGTAATCCCTCTTCCCCGCCTTGCAGGGATGCAGCAAGGACGAATCCAAAGGAGCGCAAGGCATGCTGCTACCAAGGAAAAGTTGCATCTACCTGACTTTGTCGAGGTACTTGGCAGAATCCACCGGTTTGTTTGAGTCTGGCAGGCTGCACCGTGAACGCTTCTGCTCTGGCCTCGAACTGGTCAACCGTGCACCTTAGTACCTGCATCGTCTCAGCCCATCTCGTCTATTTGAAGTAAGACATGCATCCCACTTTGATTATGTAAAAATGATACCCCCACCAGAAATAACTGGCAATTGGACAGCCAGCCCTCATTTACTTTTGGCTTCTGCACGGGGCCATTAGGGTCACTTGGGAGCCCGCATCCCCGTCAGACTCTGTTTCTGGGGCACTTGGCTTAGCGAGGTAAGTCTCATAAGCTGCAGGGCAATGAGGGTCAAGCCTTTCCAACCTTTGCAACAGCTTAAAGCCCTGGAAAGCAGAAGGATCCTTCTTGTGCAATGCTTCTCAGTAGGTTCTTTGCCCAGGGCTAAGTTTAGGAGCACTTGGAGGATGTGGTCCAACTCCATTGTGGCCGAAGGGAAGCACATGTTAAGCTCAGTCTCTGCTGCAGTGTTAGAAGCGGAGGCACCAGCTGGAGGAGATGCAGTTGCTAACAGAGCTCAAGTCCAAATCCTGCTTTTTGCTACTGGGTTACATTAAGGAGGGAAGAAGATGTAAGGAAGCGTGTCCTGCTCAGCGCCGCCAGCCCCACGCGGCAGGAGGAGCGCTGCGTGAGCAACTGACTTAGGCTCGATGGCTGAACTAGAAACTCGGGGAGAGATTTCATTTGGGGTCAGCCTGAAATGAATGTTTTAAACCAAAACGTAAGCGAGCCCTGCTGGGGAAAAATAACACCCAGGTTCTGGAGGATGCTTTAACTCCATTTTTAGCAAAAACTCTATTTTTAAAAGTTAGCCTTCAAACATTGTGTTGACTCGAAGTAAAAAAGGTAAAAAAATTGAGCTATTTTAAATAGGATATATTGAAAGATTTCAGCTGACCAAAATTGGCTTTTCTGGCAGATTAAACTATTCATCACAAAAAAAAAAATGTCACCACGCTCCAGACAGAAGTGTAGGAAGTCAGCAGGATTCAGCAACCTGTGTTCAGCCGGCTCGCTCTTAGTCCGTGGCCTTTTAACATCTGCCACAGCCTGTTGTAATTAACTCAGCACCACGGTACCAGGGCAATGCGTCGTGTAATGAATGTCACCCTCTAGCTTTTAAGCCCCGTGTTCTCCTCTTCTTTAGCAAAGCTCAACAGGAAGGGAGCAGAGCTGATGTGAAAAAGGCTGGGAGGTTTAATTTTGCAGAGGCGGCAGCTCCAGGGGAGCAGGAGGAGGATTTGGAAAAGGAGATTAGCCTGCAGACCCCACCGAGTCTATGGGGCTTATACTAAAAGGACAGGCTTGCTCTCTGCCTCACAGCCCTTTGCCATGTGGAAACAACCCCAGGGGCTACTACGTGATGAAAGTTGGTGGCTATTTCAAGCAACCCTGCTTCTATGCGTTTCCCCATTTAGAAATCTTTCTTCTCCTCAAGGTACCATAAGGGAACCGCCCCTGGTTTCCTCCTCTTCTGCTCCAACTCCACTCCCTCCCTTCAGCTTAGGTACAGCTGGATGGAAAGTTGTCAGCAAAATACCTTTTCAGCCTCTCCTGCCCCCTGTCCCAGTCCGGTTTTGTTCAAACAGAACAGGCATTGATTGTGCCGAAAGGTTGACTGAGTGGTTTCCCAGAGACGATGAGCAAAAAACTGGCTTTTTCAATACAAAAAAGACCCCCAACGTATTTTGACACAATTTGATTTCTCATAAACCTTCGGAAAGAAGTGAGTTTTTTCTTCCAAGGAGGATGAAAACCACATTTCAAAACCTCAGACATTTGTCATGAACCAGAATTGGCGTCTTCTGGCAGCTCTGCGGCTTTTGAACAGCGGGAGTCCCCTCATCCTCATCAGGGTGAAAATAGGCCCTGGTTTTGTTTTCCTTAACTGACCAGCCTGGTCACTCTGCCCATGTCTGTCCCCTTGCCCTTCCCACCTTTAATAGGAAAAGCCAGGAGGGGAAGATCGGTTCCTATTTAACATCCACCATCTCTAGGGCAAATTTTATTCTCGCCCATGAACACGGGCCTCCCACTTACGTCAACAGCATCATATGAGAGCAGGATTGGCCCCATATACTCCTCCTGGGGGGGCTAGCTTTTGATCTGCAGATTGCAGAGGCTGGAAAGAGGAAGCCTTTCATCATGAAATTTCCCCCTAAGAGCTCCCTCGCTCAGCAGAGCCTACAAAGTGTTTGCAAAGCCGGTGCTTGCTGGATCACTGAGCAAACAAGGATCACGTAGCCCAAACGCCTCTCTTCTTTCTTATTTTCCTTTCTTCCTTCCTTTTATCTTGGGGACTTAAAAACCTAATTACATGGTGAGGCTGATAAGGGAAACCCTAGAAGCCATTTGGCACCTGAGCTTTAATCTGCTGGAGTGGAGATGCTGAGATGTGCCTCATCTCAAAGCCAGTGAATAAGGGAGGGGAGACAAAAAAAAGTTGCTGATTGGAGAGAGAAGTGCTGCAGTAGCACCTGGCTTCAGCTCCCCAACAGCTGAGTGGGACAGTGGCAGGTTGGTTCATAAAAACAGGCCCAAGCCCTTGTGCCGTCGTCTACTTCTGTCCAAAGTGGGGGCAAGACACCAGCCAATCAAATCCTCCATTCACACCAATGGCAGCAGTTCATGCTCAACTTCCTGATGTATCAATGACTACGCAGAGCCAATCATTGATTTTTGAAACCAAAACCATGTCTTGCTTCCTTTGGGAATGTTACAGGGACAGTCTACATGGCATTTAATTGCTTTTTTATTGAATACTGGCACATTTAGAAATGCTGAGAAGACTCTTTTGACTTTTCCCCAAGTGATACATAGTGTTGCGTCCATCCAAAGCCATCAGCAGAAAAGGTTAGGATTGTCCATAGGAAATCCCCAGACAATATTGAATGACACAAGGTTATGAACATTGGCTTGGAGGGAGAGAGCTGGCAATAAGGGAGCAGAAAATATCACCCTGCATCTACAAACTATTGAGATAGGGGAGATAAGAATAAAAGCAATAACGGTGAGAATGGAATGGAATATATGAAAAAGGCTGAATAAAAAGCCTTTTATGGCCTGATTTTATAACAAAAAGGAAAATGCTGAGAAATCTGTTGCATCCATGCTCCGTGACATTAGCAAAGCAGAGAGCTGTTAGGAAAGCAAAGAGCATGAATCCAAACTACCTTTATGCAAAGGCTACTGTAATGAATTCCAGTCTTGCCTGAGAGTAATTTTTAAGATAAGTACAGAGGAGAGTTTGGAGTATTGATTTTTTTTTTTTTTTAAGACGATAAATTGGAGTGAGTTGTTAAAATTAGTGCTGCCTGGAACTGTTCACATTAAATCAGCATGTAGGTAAAGAGGGCACATTCAAGGAGAAGTGTGGCATGCTTGATTTTTTGGATCCTTGAATCAGTGTTCAACAGAGCCACTCCCATTCCCCGCCCCCACCCCCAGCCCCTTCTCTATAGTAACCCCTATGGATACAGATCCAATTAATAAAACTTACCTTTATCTATGCATTATCATAATACAAAGGCTCAAGGGGAACACAATCCCTTCATGCTCCAGCTAATTTAGAACTCATGGGCCTCCTGGGACACGTGCTGGGAAAGCGAGGAAGGGAATAAAGGGCAGTCTAACATTTCAGCTGAATGATGGCTACACTTTGCAAGGCACAATGAAGCTTGTTAGTTTCTGAGCATTTATGGGAACCTTATTGCCATTAGATCCTGCGATATGGCTATAATTAAAAATGCTGGTCCACTTACATGCAAGATCTGTGCTGAATGTTAAACTGGCTTCTTGGATGAGTCCCAGCAAAATTAGAAATGCAATTGGTACAACTAAAGCAAATGAGCAGAGATATTTTAATTTGCCATTGTTTTTTGATGGAAGAATATTGTTAATATGAGGTCTGAATATAATAAAAAGCTCCCCCATCGCTTTCCCTTGTGCAAAGACTATTGTTTGCCATTGTTGTCGGTGATCATTTGTTTATCACTTCTGCTGCAATAATGCCTGCAGAGTCAGGGCTCCATCGTACTAGGCTTCCTGCACCTGTGTTGCAAAAGGCAGTCCTTTTTCTAAACAACCCATGAAGTCCATGAGCAGAGGTAATGGGCAGATGCAGCAGAGATGTGGGGGAAGGACAGGGTCACAACCAGGTAGTTGGTTGTGATGGAGTTATAATCACTGATCACACCGCACCCGCTCCCTTGCAATTCCAGCCGAGAAAAAATTGAAGTAGAGCTGTGAAGGATATCGTAGCGGCTTTGGAGATTTGTAAAGGGTGTTTCTCTCCACCATGAAATGTGTGCACCATTATCCATTGGTGTCACTGAGATTTAAGTGTGCGCTTAAGTGATTTGCTGAATTGGGAAGTTCTGGAGTTCAAAAACGTCACCATCTCACTGCAAAGAGACGAATTATGGGGCGGTCAGAGAAGAATCACGTGGTTTTTAGATTTTGACCCCAGACATAAAATGCAGCAACTTCTGGCTAACTTCTGCCCGATACCCTACTGTGTGCTGTGCAAACAAGCCCACAGTTCGGAGGGCCTAGCAACAACCCCAAACGGACATGGGATGGGTACTAGCAATGCTAATCAAGTGAAAAAAAAAGCTTGCAATGAAGCAAAAGCAAGCTGCTTGGAGTAACCTTGAAGAAGCCTACTTTTATGTAAACCTTCTCATGTAGAAAAATCCTCAGTGAACTATCTGCATGATGTCAGAAGGTAAGTGAGAGTAGACATAGAAGTCAGGAGATGTAAACGTTGATCCCTTGTTCCCCCCATCACAGATGTCTGGTGGTTTTTGTAATGGTACTCCTTTTCTGAAGAGGAGGCGCTCCTTTTTTGAATAGAAGGTTTGTATGTCACCCAGCTTAAAAGCAGTGTATTTTATTTTTCTCTGCTTTTAAAAAAAAAAACCATAATTTTATTAGTTTTGTGTCTCAAGACTTGTAAAAAGATTTATCTGTAGGTTTCCTTTTGTTTTCCAATACCAATATAGTTCTAGGAAGGTAATAACCAGTGTAAGAGGTTTCTTTCTGTAGTACCTTCTTGTACACACCTGATGCATTTCTCGCTAGGCGATAAATTCCATAAGGGCCAAATTCAATTAAATTGTCAATCTCAATAATTTATATAGTAGGATTTAGCAGATAAGTAGAGTGAGCTTCCTCTTATTTGTTATGTATTCTTGGTCTTTAAACACCCAACTGTAATTTAAAATTTAAATTAAATTACTTAACCCTGCTAACACAAATTGATAAACTTAGAGTTCTTTAGTAAGTAAATTACAGGAATTCAGGCACTCCTGGTATTACCATCATTCAGGTATACGTAGTTTAACTTTATAATAATCAGCTATTGTTAAGAGACCCATAGGAAATAGGACTGGAAAGGACCTTGAGAAGCCGTGTGAAGCAACATCCAGGTCTCAGACGGGAGCAACTCTACCTAAAACATTCCCAGCAGATATTTTTCTAGCTTGCTCTTAAAAACCTCCAGTGACAGAGACTCTACAACCTTCGTTGACAACCTAATGCAGTACAGAACTGTCCTTAAAGCTAGGGTTTTCCCTGACATTTGTCCTAAATCTCCCTTGTCATTTAAGTATGCTATGTTTTGTCCTATTACCAGTGGCAGGGCTGTCCCTAGGATATGGCAAATTGGGGTGACCGCCGCAGGCCTAGCGCTTTGGGGGACTCCTGCTCTTTGACATCACCCCTTTCTCTGGAGCCTGCCGCAGGGCAGAGAAGATGCTGGTCCAGCCCCTGGCAGGTGCTGGCAGTGCCCCACTGGACAGGCCAGCAGCAGGTGAGCCCCGCTCCTGGCTCTGAGGGCTGTGGCAGAGGTGCTGCCTAGCGCCCATCCTGTGACACAGCCTGAACCCGAGCCCCTGCGAGGCAGCTGGGCACTGGGCATTGTGGCCTGGCTTGGCTCAGGGTCCCTGGCTGCAAGGGCATCCCCACCCCAGCCTGGTCTACCCAGTGTGGCCATCATCTCGGCAGCCCTATGCTGCAAACGTCCCCCCAGGCTGGGCTGTGCCAGTGGCACCCTCCATGCCAGCTCCAGGGCGAGGGCTGCCACCTCCATCCCACTCTGCAGCCCACACCACCCAGCTCTCCTGAACCCAGTCCCAGACCTGGCCCTGCAGCCAGTGAGCGCTGAGCCAGGAGCCACAGCCTCAGTGAGTTTTTTCTAATTATATGAACTTCTTTGTTAACTTTTTATATAATATATTTAAAAGTCAAGGGGGGCCCCACAGGCTGATTTGCCCCAGGCCCCAAATCCCCTGGGGTCGGCACTGACCAGTACACATGGAGAACTGTAACAACATCTGGCTTTTCAGTAACTTTTTGCACATTTGATGACTGCACTCAAATCTCCCCTCGGTCTTCTCAAGACCAAAAACCCACAATTATTTCAGTGTCTTCTTACTGTCTAGACCACTGCTCTTTTTATTGCTCTTTTCCAGACTTTCTTTGGTTAGTTCACATCTTTCTTGAGGAATGGTACCCAAACCTGGACACAGCGCTCCAGTGCCCAACCAATGTGGAGCAGAATGTAAGGATAACTTCCCTTGTCTTATAAATGATACAACTGTCTATATATTCCACACTGCTTCAATTCCCTTTGCACACAACCACCTTTATTTTTAAAGTAAGCAGTTTTTTCTAAGAAAGCAAGATAAAGTCACTGGGCCCAGAATCTTCTGGTGAAGAAAATGGATCTAGAGACTCAATGTATTGTAAGAGTTGGCCAGCTCCAACTAGTAAAATACCAACAAACACATTGCATAAAACTACCAAAAGTCACTAAGAATCCAAGCAGGAAAATACAATTCCAGATCAAAGCATATAATCCTTTATGCAGAAAACCATATTGGAAGGAATTTTGTGTTATTATGGAGAAGTGAATTCATATTACAGTAGGACATGAACTGTGAGGCAAGACAGTTCCTGATAAATATCCTATAGGGGAGTAGTGATTCTGGAATAAGAGTGCTTATTCCAAATTAGCTTAATACACTTCCAAACATGGATGAAGTCAATTTGAAATGCTGCACCATTAACCTGGAACAAGGAATAACAACAGGAAGTTAATCTGGAATAGCTATTCCAGAACAGCTTCCTATGTAGACCAGCCTTAATTGACAGGAACAGACTAATACCTTTAAGGCATTTGGAGGGGTTGGCAGGTGAAGGGTTAACCCAGTAGCAGAAGGTGAGCTCTTCTGTTCTCTGCTGATTAGAGTCTGTTAATTGGACAACCCTCAAATACTCCAGATTTTCAAGTGGAACAAGTGAAAATGTAACTGGTGATAATTGATGGCTAATTATCTCCAATTAGCATTTGGTAAACAGGTGCCTGGAGCCACATAAAGGGAGGGGATGGGAGTGTAGCACTGCTGCTATTTAGCTGGTAGGGCTGTTAACAGTAGGAGTTCACAGTTTGGGAAGTCTACTGAAATTTTGTGGAACAGGAGTGTCTTCTTGGTCTGGTTTCATTTTACCCAGGAGCTTCCCCTTTTTTGAGACGAAAGGGTTAGTAAAGGCTTGTGGCATTTCTCATAGTGAAGAAACCCATGACTGACTAGCTGCACTTTAGGGGTCTGTTGCTGGCTGACTTAGTTAATATTATCACATGGAATTATAGTCCGGGGGGGGGGGAAGTTTGCAGTGATGAAGCTGCCTAAGAACTGGTTTATCATATGCTTCGTTTAAGACAAGTAGGATAAGATCTGAAAGGAACACACTTACTTCAACAGGCTCTTGCCCTGCATCATAAACCAATCCACTGCCCTTTCACAGCAGGGTGCCTGTTTGACTATGCAAGAATAACTGAGTTGCAGGACTTGTCTGGTAACATCTTTTATTGAGTCAACTCAACGTCTTATTACCAAATAAATCCTACCTCTTGCATATTTCTGGGCCATCATGGCTACAACAGCACCACCAGGAGTAACTGGAGTACTCTTTGAGGGCCAAGTAAGTCTGGTGTTGATCACTTCAGATGTCCAAGTACCAGAAGGGAGAGAGTCAGCATCAGGAAAAAAGCTTCCTTGGAGGAACTTGAGAGCGAAGGCTGGAAATTTGGAAATCCACCATATAACAGTGTCTGCTAGATGTTTAACAGGATGAGTTGGGACACTTCTAAAACACGGGTGGCTATAGCCAAGTGAGTGGTATCATGCTGTCATTACAAACTGTACTTCAAGTGGACCACTCACTTTTAATCTGAAGGTAGACGCAAGTAGCTAAGGCTGGTTTTTGGTTGTACGCAACTTTTTTGGCATTGTGATGGCCTCACTGACCCAAAGGGCGTTATTCTTGATGGGCTTTGGTGTGTGTGGTCCTCTGAAGACCCAAACTGCAACTTAAAACTGGGTGCTTCTGAACTGGTATAGTGTTAACCTCCCTCCTTAGGAAGGAGACAAACACTTAAGAGGCCAGAGACCCACTGGCAGCACACTAAGTATGACTTCTTGATGAAAAACAGGCCACGTAGAAAATAAAATGTCTGAAGTTTTTTGTCCTTTGTGGGCTTTTTCCAGTAAAAGAGCTTAAAATATGGAGTCCTTCAGCTGTACTTGCAAACTTTTGAAGCTCATGAGTGATGTGCTCTGACTGAGCTATGTTCGATCCCTGTGAATTCCCTTGGTTAAGTGCCCGTCTTCCTGCTTATAGGCATTTCTGAGAGGTGGGGGGAGCAGTTCAAAATCAGAACTAGCCTTTTGCATCCACACAGTATTTATTTTTCAAGAGGGCAAAATTAGATGCTGCAATGATCCAACAGCCTTTCTAAGTATTCCCAGAAAAAGCAAGCCTGAGGTTTCTGGCATTTTTTCCCTACCACCAGTTATCTTGTCCATCCTTTATTCTAGAGGAGTAAAGTGTGGTTCTAGTCTGGTCTGACAAGATTACTGAGAGTCGAGATGCTTCATCTCTTGTGAAGGTCAATTGACTTTTCATCGTTTGGGGGGTACACCGTTTGACAACGGTGTTGGTGCCATCGGTGTATGTTCTTGAGTCCTCCTACAGTAACGGGCTCCCTGAACTCAGGGCCCTCAAAGTCTGAATCGTTTTTGCACTAAAATGTGCATCATGAAAGGTGGTGTTCTTTGTCTGTCCATTTGTGATATAGTATATAATTAGGTAGGGGTGGCATAATTGCACTTTGCAAGTACTATACATTATAGATTTGTACCTCCTTTTTCTTGACTCGTGCATTTATGGTTTTTTCTGCTTAGGTAAATATTTATAATTTGTAACTACTTATGAATGGCTTAGGAAAAATCTGTGGAGTACTTGTAATGTTTGGTTGAATTATTGCCTGCTTGCTATTTAAAGGTGTATGACTTGATTTTTTATATCACGTGGAATTATCCAGGCTCCCTCTTTGGAGTGGGGGGTGGGGGGAGGTCTCTGATTTTTAGGCCGAAGAATATCAGCACACAATAAATGAGGTTTATTCTGTTTCACAAGCTAAATATGAATGCAGGCATTCACATAGGAACAGACATTTCCCAAAACAAAACCCTTCCGCAGACTCTTTTATTTATAGCAGTTAGCCAAGAAAGCGTACATGATCCAGCAGATGGGTAGAATTTGAATGATTGTAAATACTTTTGTAGTTAAGAAGTAGATCCATGCTAAATTTACTTTTTAACTTTCAAACGCCTTTTTCACTTAACACTTTGAGGTAGTGGCTGGCATTTCCCACCCCACCCCGCCTTTTGACAGTGATAAATAAATACTAAGTGCAGTTGGAGCTTGGAGCACAAAGTAGCCTATTTGAAACAGTTTTATTCAAGGTTAGAAATTAAGGTTACTATCAAAAGCAACTAATTGGATTGCAAGGCTTTTTGCCTGTTTAAAAAACATCAGATGTGCAAATCATCCTATTGTTAATCCTGCCACGTACTAACAATTAAAGCTTTTTACCTGAAAATACCAGACAATTGAGTGCATAGAGAAAGGGGGGTGGGGAAGGAGTCTTTCTTTGTGCAGGATCCTGTAGAGAAAATTATGGCTGGTACCTGATTAGTGTAACAATTGTAATGGAGCTGTAACCCTTAGACTCAACTTTGTCTTGATACTCCAAATAAAAGGTTTCATTAGCAAGCCGAGCTGGACAAGTAACTTTCTCTATCTTGTCATTCTTTGAGCCTTCCACCATGAAATACTGCTTATCAAGCTATTGTATGTGGTACTCTCTTTAAAATGGTTCCCGTTGATATTGTGATGATTTGATTGTAGGGGCTGTCACATTTCGCTGTATCTGATCATTACAATTATCTTCTTTCTCTTATCTTGCTAGTTACTCCGACTTCTCAAAATTTAAAAATATAGTTTCCATCTCAGCAATGAGTAAAGGGTGTTTCTAGTTTGGTTATTCCTGAGACCAGTCCATGTTTCCAGCATGTAATTCCTTCTTACTTGTGATCAAACAGCCTTTTTAAGTATTCCTAGAAAAAGCAAGCCTGAGGTTTCTGGCATTTTTTCCCTACCACCAGTTATCTTGTCCATCCTTTATTCTAGAGGAGTAAAGTGTGGTTCTAGTCTGGTCTGACAAGATTACTGAGAGTCGAGATGCTTCATCTCTTGTGAAGGTCAATTGAATTTTCATCGTTTGGGGGGTACACCGTTTGACAACGGTGTTGGTGCCATCGGTGTATGTTCTTGAGTCTTCCTACAGTAACAGGCTCCCTGAACTCGGGGCCCTCAAAGTCTGAATCATTTTTGCACTAAAATGTGCATCATGAAAGGTGGTGTTCTTTGTCTGTCCATTTGTGATATAGTATATAATTAGGTGGGAGTGGCATAATTGCACTTTGCAAGTACTATACATTACAGATTTGTACCTCCTTTTTCTTGACTCGTGCATTTATGGTTTTTTCTGCTTAGGTAAATATTTATAATTTGTAACTACTTATGAATGGCTTAGGAAAAATCTGTGGAGCACTTGAAATATTCGGCTGAACTATTGCCTGCTTGCTACATCTCAAATAAGCGAGCTTTATAACTGGCTGGAGGGGATATGATGCTTGTTTGTGTTATGCTCTTTAACGCTGGGATTTCCAAGAGATCTTAACAGAGTACTTTTACATAGCGGGCATAAGCTCCTTTGAAAACAGCATTTTAATATTTAAAAAATCCTGGAAAGCAATGAGTATAGGCCTTCCCTCCTCTTTTCTTAATGATTCTTAGCACTTGCATAGGTTTCCAGGTTGTAGCTGTATTGGTCTAAAGGAAAAGGCCAGGATCTTGTTGGTCTAATACAAGAGACCATCTCTAGTAGGAGTCTTGGTTGCCTTTAGCATTTGCATAGACTTTTATGTGATCAGTCTGATGCGTAAATCTTCACGTGGTAATTCACAGCCTCCCATCCAACAAGGCACATCTACACATCGCAGTAAGGCGATGCTGCTTTGGCACCGTACTTTAGTAATTCCTTTGGGAAGTATTAAAGCATGGGAAGCATTAAAGCTTCGTACCTGCACTGAATGGATGGCACAAGCCTGGATTTCCCTGCTATATCTCCATAGCAGTACACTATAAACACAGACGGTGAACCTCTATGGTGACTTGGCTAGGGATCATGTGTAGACCTGTGCAGTTGGTATGTCAGTGTAGCATGCCATACAGCAATGTAGCACATTGCTACATTGCTGTAGGGTGAGGTGTAGATGCACCCATGGTGTAGAGAGACAGCAGAGAGATGGTTGTTGCTCATGAAGCTCGAATAGGAACATATGTGTTCTTCACTCTCAGCCTTGTGCACAGCTCTCTAGACCAGGGGTGCCAAAAATGCAGCCTTGGGGGCTCCTGAAGGGCCAGGTTTTTGGAGGTGGCGCCCACTGCCAAATTCTGGCATACTGAGCCCTGTTGGGTACATGTGCCAATGACAGAAGGGCAAGAAATGAGTGTGTTAATTGCCACAGCTCAAGCAATCACAGGGGGTTAATCCTGTCCCTGTTCAGCCTACCGCTGGAGGTGGGATTGGAGCTGGCCCATGAAGTGCCCTGGTGTTCAGATCCAGCCTGGGGAGGCCAAGGGAATTTGGTACCCCTGCTTGAGATGATGGATTTTTCAGCCAGGGGTTGTGCATCTTCAGGGGCTTCACAGTCATCCCTCTTCTATGTCTAGATGAGCAATGGGCCCTGAATTTTTTTTCATGATGTAATAGGGGGTCACTGTATGGAAAAAAATATTGAGAATACCCTTCTGTCTCTTCTGCCTTCAGAAAATAAAGTGCTAATAGAGTCATTATGTGCTAACATAGCATACTGACAAAAAAAATCTGAAACCTGCTGTGTTCACTACCATTTTTTAAATTTTTGATTGGACGCAAAAGAAAACTAAGGACAGGGCTTTATTTGATTGGAGGAGAAAGTTAAAGAGGGGCTTATAGTAGATATCGCCAAAGAACTCATAACCTTATACACTTACAGGAGTGCTCTGTAAGTCATTAATTAACTCATCATGACATTAATTCAACATGAACCAGTAGCTGGCACTCAAGAACATGTACTACGATTCCAGGGATTTGTAGGACTGAAAAACTGGTAGACTGCAAATGGCTTTCATTGTATAACTCTTTAACAGCATTTAACATGCAAGTATTTGTCATCAGTTCACATCCAGTGTAGGAACGGCAGTTGCTGACAACACACGGTTGTTTGAGGTGTGCATCCAGTCGCTTGGTATTCTTGACTTAGTTGCCTCTCTCAGCAAGGGTTTTACCAGTATTGATGGAGGTCAGTCTCCGTAAGATGGCTGCATTTTGCATGAATTGCTTAGCAGCAGCTCATCTCCAGAATGAATCTAATATCTGCTGCTGCAAGATAAGGGAAGCCTGCATCTCAGTGGCTGATGTTAAACCCCTCCTAGGTAGGTGATTCTAGCCTCCATCAAGTGCTGACCTGTGGGATTTCTATTCTTTCTCAATGGTGCCCTTTTGGCGAAGTGAGACATCTTGGAAATGACATCCCTGAAGTGGCGTGCCATCAGAATGAGTCGGTGCCATGACTTCAACTCCAGGGAACGCCGCTTTAGAGAACAACAGGCAAAATGTTGGTACATGTTGAGTTAGAAAGAAACTTGGCAAGTAAACGCTCTCTGAAATAACCTTCTGAAATGCTCTCTTAATACCCTTCCTTTTCCTGTTCATCTCCTCCTTCATAATGTCTGTAAGAGCATGGCCTCATTTAAGAAAAGCAGGCTTGAGAACCTCATAATGAAAAAGGTATGCTTGTTATGAGCCCCGGTATCCCTTTCCTAATTGCCTTGGTGCTCTACTTTCCTTTGTAATAAGAGAACAATGATGTTAATGTTGATACCATGCAGTATTTGGAGCTGTAGCTTAAAGGGTAATTGAGAATAATGATAACACACTAATGATGATGATATCATACTGCAGCTTTATTTCCAGGCGTTGGGAGTGGGGCAATATTTTCTTGTCAGTTAATGAAAGGAGCCGATACATGAGATTTGGAAGGGGGAGGATGAGAGAGACGTTCATAGCATCTACAAATATACAATAGCATAACACATATTTAGGATCTGCCAAATGCGTTTCAGAGAACAGTAGACATAGTTCTATTAAGTCCAACATTAACATGATCTGTGAAAACAGATGTTCTCCCTCAAGGACAATGATGAAGCAATAATTACAGGTAGAGATGAGTTGAAACAAAGAGGAAAAAAATTACTCATACTTGAGTCTCTTTTGTGGAGCTGATTTATTGTAACTAACCTTGAAAAACAAGTCCTAATGAAGACGAACCTTGAAACCACACAGGCAAATGTGGTATTCTGCCATCTAATAGGATGGTTTCCATTTACACTGTGTTGGAAATTAAACTTGATATGAATTGGAGTTGTAATGAACAGTTTGCCCAGTAATTTCAATAAAAGCACTTGATGTTGATAAGCAGTGTACAAATCTGAAAGACACCCCCATCAGTTGTAAAAAGGCTTGTTGGATCACATAAGTTACAGCATGATGGCGATGCAACACACCTAAATTAATAAATTCAACTCGGTGATTAAATGTTGGTAAATATAAAGCAGAGGGGAGTTACTTTTTAACTAGGACAGAGGAGATCATTTTATAGCTGGGTTTTCGTAGCTGAAAAGGATAGTCAACAGAGACAGAGCATATACTTCTTTTCCCCCTCTGTAGCTTGTAAATTAAGTGTATGTCTTAGGAGGTTCATAAACTATAATTAAAATAAGAAGGCATGTGGTGGTTGTAGCAAAGTGGTTATAGCTCAACTAAGGAACGATATGTAAATGCAGAAAATACAAAGATTTTATATAAATGTTGTTTACTATTTTATCTAGACTCGGAGAATCTCTCCAAACAGTATTGATGTAGTGTTGGTTTAACGTTAATGATTCATCAGCTAATACTCGCATATTATAAAATGCTGTAGAAAGTCTTTCATCTCCCTTGTTTTTAGGGCTTGACGGTGGCATTGCCATAAATCTTGCATATGGAGCAGTAGGCAGGTCTATAGTCCTAGGAACAGACTGGGCTTGAGTCTGGGAAACAGATGATCTGACAAGAGCGAGAGAGACTTCTACTCTTGCTTTTTCGACAAGGAGAAAGGGTAGTGGCTTGCATGCTGTGCCAATCCTTTCCTAGGACAATGCAGCTGTATTTCTGAAAGTTTGAGGTGGAAGAAACAAAATTCTACTCATTTTTTGCCCCATTGCACTCATTCTTTCCCCCCATGCATGATGGAGAACGTAGCAACTTTGAGCTTGCTTTCCTCTCTGAAGTGCTGACTGTGGTATGAGGTGTATGGCTAGGTTGAATAGGCTGTAGTTGGGGCCTAGAATTATCAATCAAGGTGATACTTATACTAGTGCAATAGCTACTGTAAAATTATGATCACATAAGAAATGCAAAGTTGATTCCTTGTCTTGGAAAGTTGGAAAGTGTTGAGCTCACAAAGCAACAGTATATCAATATGTTGCTGCTTTGCGTTAAAATGTAATACGTGAGACGAAGAATAAATCCTGAAGACGCACCAGTGAAAATAGCTAGAGCAGCAGTATATGCATCCCAGGGGTCTAATTTCACCCTCTGATACATGCATGCTCTGCAAATCAATGGGAGCTACATGCACGTATATATGTGAAAATAAAATCTCGACCCAAGGGCCCAGGTGGCACCTCTTGACAAGAAATATATCAGTCTTCAGCTTGCAATGAACCCGGTTCTTGTTACAAAGACTATAAAAATAGCCTATTCACTTTGAAACGGCATCTTGATTTTTTTTTTAAGCTGACTTGGTTGGAGTTGCCCCCCTTTTACTCCCACACTGAATTTGGCCACGCTGGTATTTAATTCTCTTAGATACAGAATTCAGAATCACTTTGGGTTAAATGAAATAGAAATTGAACACAGAAATATCTGAGCATAAAAAGAATGAACTTACTTTTTGGGTGAGAAAATTATGGAATGTATGCCCAATAACCTCTCACAATGAAGAGAAATATGTATGAATCATAATTTATCTATGAAGAGATAAGAAGGAGAACACACAGTAAAAGAGGAAAATGTTGAAAGAGGAGTTAATCTCTTTTTCTGTTTAAAAAAAGTAATGAAAATTGAATTGAAAAGAGAGCAACAATTAGAAGGGAAATTGTTTTAGAGAAGTGAAGGAAAGTAAAATTGTTCTAAAAGCAGAATAAAAAAATTAGAAGATGAAATGCTGCACCCAGTTCACTTATTTTAATACAATTAATACCAGGGGAAAAGAAGCACAAATAGGAAAGAAAAATAATAGAGACTGGGAAATGTTCGTTGCTGCCTTTATTCTTGCCACAAGAGCATAAACACGTTACTTTATGTAGCTGCTCTTCAAATTGATTCAGAAATGCCTAAATGCTAAATATGTCCTAAGGAGGCTTTGTTTTATTGTGCTAACTTTCTCTTAACAAGAGCACTCTCAGTCTTGCATGCTTTCTCTCTCTCCATCAATCACAGGAATGGAAAAATGGGTTTCTTTTGCACGTCAAAACTCCATCACCCAGTACATCTTAAATTGCTGGCGAATGATGTAAACTAGTAATGCACCATTGTGAATATTTAACAAATTAGGAAGTGAGCTACTACCTACAAACCTTCCTTCTTGGAAACTTCTCATTTGAGTGTATGAAGGCTGTAAATGTCTGAAGTCGCCCTTCTCCTGAGAGGAATTTCTCAAGCTGTAAAATCTTTCTAATAGAGAAATTTGGGAGGCTCTAAGGGCAGTGCTGCCAGAAGCAGGACTGTATCAATATGTGACCTGCTAATTATATTGTTCAGAGCATCCAAAGAGAGTCCAAGAAGCCTTAACCAATATGTGTATTGACAAAAATGACTGCAAGGAGACAAAGGTTGCCTATTGATCAAATTATAATTAAGATCAAGTATGTAGGTCCTAGAAGAAACTTACAATAGTTCTAATTAGAGAGGTGGTTAATTATAAAAGAGGATGGATGGGGAGAAGGAGAGGAAGAGCAAGAAACATAATGGACATTTGAAACCTGACAGCTGCCATGCTGTGCACTTTTAGATACTTCATCATAACTTTGTTCCTTAGCTGGAATCAGTGGGAGGTGTAATACCCAGATGGAAAAGTGGCACGTGTGTACCCTAATTTAAATGCAACTGGAATGGTACTGCAAATGATAGATCTCCATGTCTCAACCCGTGTCCGTATTGGCTCTGAAGTCTTTTTGGGGTGTAGAATCTTCTCTTGGCACCCATCAATCCTCTAGATCATGGCATATGCACAAGAGATGTGTGCAAACCTTCACACCAAGACCTTCAGCATGTATGCCTACACAAGAGGATGGAGGAGTGGAGGCTGCCCTAGACCTATCAAGCGAGTCCAAAAGCCAGACTGAGACCAGACAGTCAGTGCCTCAATGGCTGTAGCTTCTGCTGAGCAACAGATCAGCGCTGCGGCTGACTGCCTAATGCCTCAGCGAGGGTGCATGTCGGTCAGGATGATGTCCCTTAGCCTTTCTCCAACCAAGGAGTGCCCACAAGGCAGTAGGGGCTAGGGTTTTGAGGTGCTTTAACTCCCCTTACTCTGGCAATTGCAACATGGTGGTATTTTATAGGAGCTACTCTGTCATGAATAGCCCCAGCTCATTGACATCAAGCCTTCCAGTGTGATGCAGTTTATGGTAATACCTAGAACCAAGAATCTTATAACTATTATTTTTATACAGGCCATAAAACATATTATAGGAGCCACGTGTAGAAAATGTTCGTTCAGGTAGTACTTGATGTACAAAATACATATTTATTACGGAACATCCTCAAAGCCACAAACGCTGGCAGCAGATTCGAAGACAGATAGTTCTACCATTAGAAAAGGGTTGCTTTCATACAAGAGGACACACTACAGTTGTGTCCTATTGGACTCTTCTTCAACAGGCACACCAAACAGAATGCCTTGGAGCAGAATCCAAACGTGTAAGACATTCCCTGAAAAGATCAAAACTTTTATTCCCTGAATCCATAGATAGGTCAACTGATAAGTGAGCCAGCTCTCCCCTTTCCATGGTAAAACCTGTTGACGGTGTCCTGCTGTAGAGATTCTACAAGAGGTTAATCAACAACCACTAACTCCAAATACGAGTCCCTCACTCGAATTCCTGGGCTGAGCTGGACACCGGCATGGAGACCTGGTCTCTTCCAGCCAACCTTTGCTCTTTGTGCATCATGGATCAGTTCTCTGCACTGAGGAGTGGAGGTAGCTCTGCAATAGAGGGAATGGTGCCATATAAAATCATGGCTGACAGTCCATGGGGAGAGAGAGCAGCAGGAGCCCACTTGTTGAAAGAGCTGAGCCAAGAATACAAAATGTGAGAATAAAAAAATCTGTTAAAAATAAAGTGTTCTTGTATGAGCTTTATTGTTATTGTATATGTGTATGTCCGATCATGTTTGCATTTTTCAGGCTGTTCAAAAGCAGTCAGTCATTTACTGTAGCGGTCATGTATTCACCTTAGACATGTCAAAATCCGTTCTTGCTATGACTTTCAGAAGTTTTCAGTTCTTTCAAAAAGATTGATAGATGCCTGTGGCACAGGATCCTTCTGGGATTTCATAATTTGTAACAGGCTCTCAATAGGTTGAGACAGAAAAAATTGGGCCAGGAGGGAAGCTTATTTGAATATGACTTTTGGAAGAGATGAGGCAACTATGTGTCTAGTGAGGAATTATGGGTTGTGGAGTAATCGTTGCATAGCAAGGTCTGGCAGTATGCAGTGATTGATTGATTGATTACCTTTAGGGATGCCCAAACTGTCATTGTGTGAAGTTACTAATATAATGTCCAGTTCTTTCTATGTAGAAGATTCTCTTTATCTTACAAAGTGTGGTTTTTGTACCAGGTCTGATATGTGCTCTAATGGTGACTGTGTATCAGTCGTCATTACATAGGGTTTGGGGCAGATGACTCTGCCTTGCACGAGTGCTTCTGTCCAAGGAATGTTTCAAAATCACTTATGTTCCACCCACGTTTCTTTCCCTGCATTTTAAACAACCTGAATTTTAACTTGTAACTAGATCAATTTTCACAAAACTTTTTAAGTCAGTTCAAAAGACTTTTCCCCCCAGTATCTTTTGAGTGTCAGCCAACTAGAAAGACTGCTTTAGTGGTCATTTCTTGAGGATTGCAACAATTGATACACATTGAAGTCAATTGACTTACACTGGGAGGGGGTGTATTTAGCTCATTATGTTCAATAATGCTCGCTGTTGGTGCTAAGGTTTGTGATGCCCGAAGCAAATTATAAAATGCCCCCGCTCTCCTGCATGGTCACCCACACACCTCATATTATGCTTCTCTGCATGACAGTAATAGCTTGTTCTGTCTTAATGGTACAGCCCGTCTAAATGAGGCTCGCCATCAGATTAACTTGTAAAATAGGTACAGAGCGCTTGGATAGGAACAAGAAAAACATGGGAAAGAAAGGGAAAATAAGAAGGTTAGAGAAAGAAGAGGGTAAAGATGAGAAGAGAAATATAGAAGAGGGAGAAACGTCTGACAGCTATGCTTCCTATTCCTGTTTCTTCTCTTTTCTGTCATCTTCTCTTCATGATCATGCTTCTATATTACTTTACCAGCTTTCAAGGGTTTCTCTTCTACTATACAGACCTTAACCAAAGCAACAGCATCACTGAGAGCTCAAATCTCCTGTAGAACTTGGGAGGTGGAGAAATGCTTCTTCATTTTTACAAGGTAGCAAAGAGGGGTCTTCTATATGTCTAGCAATTAATAGTGCAATACCTTACCTCACTTCAACCACAGCCAGTGGAAGAATGGAAAACATGCTGATTTATTCAGGTGGCAAAATTACCACTTGAAGTCAACATTTTTGAAGGAGACATTTATTAATGTCTTCCAACCCACTTGTGAATGTACTGATACAGCATCTGAGCCCACACTCATCAGGTTCTGTATCTGCAGTGAAGCTTCATACTGAGAGCAGAGCAAGTGCCCCAGAAAAGGTATTCTCATCTAGAAGGTGACTGAAAGACTATGGCAGAATAATTTATCTTAACCTCAAAGATCAATGCTCAGTCTTCTGGTATATGCCATCCTGCTTCTAAGCCTATCAGAAAAGTATAGCATCTGTCTATGCCTGTATTTACTTTTAGAGGGATAAAATGGCACTGGAGGTGCTTGAGCTTTACACTGTTTTAAATGGGTGTAGAATCAGACCTGTAAATTAGTTCGTGCATTTAGAAGCTCTCCGACCTAGAGTAACAGTCTTTCTATACTGATCCAATCTCCGGTATGTACTGGGTTGTGTTACAATTCTTCTGTGCAAAAACGGTTTGCCTCACACTGCTTAAATTCTTCACTTTTACATTTGTTTATACATTGATCCATTTTCTGGTGGTAAACAGAACAAGTAGGGAGGCGTTGTCGTAGGGCCAGTGAATGGCTTTCCAGCTTAAATTAGCAGCTACCCATCAAGTAATCATAGGTGATGACAGTTGAGGATGTGTTTTAGAGCCTCTGCTCTTATGCATTCCCGCTTCCTAGCCTGCCCTGTGCAAAGTTCTTAGGCTAGACCAGAAATAATGACATCTGCACTGGTCTGGGAGGCAGAAATATGATGAAGGCTCTTACTCCAGGTGACATGGGAAATCTGTGGCCTAATCTGAGCTTGAGAGAGTCCAGAGGAGAGCCACGCGCATGATCAGAGGGCAGGAGAACAGGCCTTATGATGAGAGGCTGGGAGCCATGGGACTCTTCAGCATGGAAAAGCTCAGGCTCAGGGGGGACCTGGTGGCTGCTTATAAGTCTGTAAGGGGTGTGCATCAGGATCTGGGGGAACGCCTGTTCACCAGAGCTCCCCAAGGGATGACAAGGTCCAACAGTCACAAACTCCTCCAAGACCATTTTAGGCTGGACATAAGGAAGATATTTTTTACTGTATGAGGCCTCAAGGCCTGGAACAGACTCCCCCCAGAGGTGGCACAAGCCAAGCACCTACTCTGGACTCTTTTAAGAAATGTTTGGACACTTCATAGTTGGTAGGGTCAGAAGGGACCTAAGCAGATCATCAAGTTTGACCCCCTGCCATGAGCAGGAAAGAATTGACCCCAGCTAGGGTGATTGTCTAGCCTCCTTTTGAAGACCCCCAGGGTAGGAGCGAGCACCACTTCCCTTGGAAGTTAGTTCCAGCTCCTAGCCACCCTGACAGTGAAGTAGCGCCTCCTGATGTCTAGTCTGAATCTACTCTCAGTCAACTTATGGCCATTATTCTTATTCTTGGTAGTGTTTGGGGGAACAGGGACTCCCCCATTGCCTGCTGGTCCCTGTGAGAGGGGCAGCCTCTAGGGGGTCCTGGATCCTCACCCCATGTACCCCAATACCTACTGCAAGGATCTCAATGAGTAGCAGCTGGGAGGAATCATGGGCACGGGCTCTGAGATTCTGGAGCTGCCTGCAGTGAGGGACGTGGACAGAGCCTCTGAGAGCTGTAGGATGTTCAAATAGCAGCCAGAAAAACAGCTGGTCAGTCAGTGGAGAGAGAAAGAGACACCGCCTGGGAGACGCCGGCCACTGGTTGAAAGATTGCACAGCTGAAGGCACGAGAGGAGCTGAGTGGCAAGCAGAGGGCTCCAGCCAGGCAGGGAGGAATCCCTGGCCAGGGGAAACCCATGTTCCCTGGAAACAACCCCACAGCCCTACCAGGGAAAATCCAGGTATGGTGGTGGGAGGCATCGGTAGGGAGCAACTACTCCCCATGACAGGCATGGCGGGGAGACAGGAACAACCCAGCGTGGGAACCGTGCACCCCACCACTGAGCTGGGGAAAGCGGAGAGTGACCCCAGGCCAGCTGGGGGTCCACGGTGGCCAAACTGAGGAGGCAGATCTGGGAGGGGCACGGGACGGAGGCCCTACCCCATAGTCACCCAGAGTACAGGGACGAGTGAGTTCCCTGTCCTTTTGCTTTAGTTTCTTTATTTTGAGGCATCAAGGGGCACTGGGAGATGGGATACCAGGGGTCTTTCAGTGGATGCCAGATGTTTGTTTCAGTTGGGTTCATCGAACACCCTGGCTAGCCCAAAGCAGGGCAGGCTTACATGCTCCAGCCAGCCTGAAGCCAAGGAACCAGCTGCAGGGAAGATGGAACTGGCCCGGAAGGCCCGATCTAGTCCGAGGTGGGCAAGCTGGGCGAGAAGAGATATCGTCCAGGAGAAGACCTGCCGAGTTTTGTGTTCATGCAGGCCATGGATGTGGTAAGGGTAGGGAAAAGGGGAGGTTTGGAGCCCCATGAAGAAAGAACTTGGATCGAGACTTCTTTGCTCTTGGGGGCTACCTGAAGGGACCTGCCTCCCCAACAAAGAACATTGAAGATGTGGCAGGTGAGGTAGGAGCAGCACCCATACCATCTAGGTGGCACCCGAGCCTAAGTCTCACCCTGACGCTGCTTAGAGGCAAGGTGCCCATCAAGAAGAGGTCGAAGCCTTGTAACACCTACTAGCAACAGCCCCCCTTGGCAAGTTTATAGACAGCCACCAGATCCCCCTCAGCCTTCTCTTGTGGAGGCTGAACAGGTTCAGGCCTCGTAGGGCCTGCCCTGCTGCCCCCTGACCATGCGAGTGGCCTCCTCTGGACCCTCTTGATACTGTCACATCCCTCCTGAAGTGTGGCACCCAAAACTGGACACAGTACTACAACTGCGGCCTGACCAGTGCCGCATAGAGGGGGAGGATCACCTCCTTGGACCTCCTTGTGATGCATCTATGGATGCATGACAAGGTGTGGTTGGCCTTCCTGACTGCATCCCCACATTGGTGGCCCATGTTCATCTTGGGACCAATAACAACTCCATGATCCTTTTCTGCCTCTGTGCTGACGAGAAGTGAGTTCCCCAGCCTGTAGGTATGGTGCTGGTTCTTCCCCCCAGGTGCAGCACCTTGCCCACATCCCTCCAGGCTGAAAATGACCCAACCACCACCACTCTCTGGGTGCAGCCCTCCAGCCAATCTGCAACCTATCAGACTGTGTAGGCGTTGACACTACAGTCACCTAATTTTTTAATGAGGATGGGGTGAGAGACAGTGTTGAAGGCCTTCCTAAAGTTCAGAAAGACTACATCCACCATGACACCTGCGTCCAAGACTTTTATCACTTATCTTGCTGGGAACCTTTGACCCCAGCTGACTTCCTGTCCCTGGGGCAGGGGCTGGACTTAATGATTTTCCAAGGTCCCTTCCAGCCCTATGAAATCAGAAAGAGATCCCAGGCTCCTTGACTCCTACTTCCATGCCTTGAGTGCTGTGTGACCTTGTCCATGCCACTTGATTTATCTTGTGCTTGGGCTTCTCCTCCCCCCGGAAGAGTATGGACAACAAAGACAAACTTAGCCCCCTGTAACTGGAGGTTTTGGCTGACAGTCATTGCAGACTGCTTCAGAACTATCCCCAAAGATACATGAAGAAGAATCCAACTGCTTTATACTATGCTTTAAATAATATTAGAAAAACAAAGATTTGACCTCAGCTGCTGAGGGCTCAGTATTCAAGTTACAGAAGCCTGCCCTGATTCCCTTTACATTTCATAGTACTTGCAGAACAGGGAAGGGGAATCAAATCTTTACAGCTGCAGTTTCAGGGAAAACTTTTTAAAGGTTGCTTTTTAAAGGGGCTGTTTCCCCGTTGCACTGCATTGTGGTAAAGCTACTCAGCTAGTTGTACGAGTGCTGCTCCACAGCCCTTTCCACAGAAAGGGTATGTGTGTGAGTGCAATGTAAAGATCATCCATGGAAAATCTGTACCACAAAAGTATCTCTTATCAGAGTCATTCAGTATTTAAGAAAGAGAATGTGATAGGACAGTTCCAACCATATTCATTTGAAATATTAGATACCCTGTCATACATTCTTTGAAGGTAGAGGACCTAGACTGCTGATGGACTTCGATCATAAGGCAAACAACTAATAATAATAATAAAAAGGTTTTGAGAAACAAGCACTATCTGCAGCCAAATGTCAAGTCAGTGAGCCCATTTTGTAGGGATGCTGGGTGTTGTTTGCAGGCCCCAATGTAACTAGGTACTAACTGTATCCTTGAAAAACAGCATCAGGGAAGGTTTTAGGAGTCTTGTTTTGATGATACAGAAAGGATTGGGCTTATCAGTTACCTAGACCCAAAAACGACCTGAAGGTAAAATGTATGTGGTGTCAGTGAACGTAGTGCATTCCTCTTCGTGTATTTGCATGAAGCAGAGTGCAAGCAGGTTGCTTAGCCCGCTGGCTTCTGTAATAAGGTTTGGCTCCTGGGGGAACTGCTCAGCCAGTCCTCCCAAATAAAGCAACAGACAAAACCAAAATCTGTGCATCTGCCCCAGGCACTTGGAGGTTTTTTGGCTCTGTCCTTTCATGTATCAGCAAGCTGATCTGCTCACAGCTCACCTCCTCCCCTCTTGCTCACTCTTCTGGGAGCTTTTTAAAGCCTCTACTAGCACACACTCTCTGTCTATTCAAAAGCCCTGAGCCAGGCACTCTCGGCGGGATGAATTGCTCCCCGCGAGAGGATCAGAGTACCCTGCTACACAAAGTCAGTGTCAAGTCATAGATATGGAGCCGCTGGACGCTGCACAGGTTTTCCACATCACTCTCACCCTTTAGCTTCTCCCTAAATCAGCAGCCTCTTTGCTGTTTCAGGACCTGAGTGCTTGTATAACAACATGATGAACTGTGTGCTGTATCAGGTGTGCACGAACATCCACTGTGGGCTAAACTGATGTTGTGAAACTCCTCATGCAGAGCACATCAATATTCCCCTGGTTTTGGACTGCTGGGTATGTGTTGTGCAAAGCTTCTGAAGTGTGTTAAAATTGGCATATGGTTCAGCTGGAAGCAAAGAAGAAAAAACAAAACAAAACAAAACTATTGCCTGAGAGCAGCCAACCTGCAGAGTGTGTGTGTGTGTGTGTGTGTGTGTGTGTGTATACGTATATATATTCAAAGCTGAGCAAGATTGCTTTTTCCTATAATGAATTGCTTCAAATAGCACCATTCCTCATGTGACAAGGAAGAGCTCTTCAGTCAGTGGCTGTCTACGCACATGTTCAGGGGTACGGGAGTGTTTTAATTCGAGTGGCTCCCAGAGAGCTGCTTTAATTAAAACGCTGCAGCATCACATTTATCAAGCCTCTTTTAAAAATGGCTGTGGGGCGCCTTATCTGAACCTCATTGAAGGAGGTTTAGATAAAGTACCCCACGGACATTTTAAAAGGTGCCGGGGCTTACTACACGTGACGCCGCAGCGAAACTGGAGCGGTCTAAGTAGAAGACCCAGGAGCACGTGTATAGGCAGCCTGTGATCTCAGGGTGGATTTGTTCCCATCTCTGCCACTTCCATTGCCAGATGGTACTGGGGTGTCTGTCTTTATTTGCTCATTTGGGTCTTCCTAAGTCTGTTTTGTAATTCAGGGCTAGGTTTCTCCACCTGTTCATTTGCAGTAGATGTATGTTCCCTTTATGGTGTTTTCCCTGTTTTGTTTTTTGATTTCCTCAGACACATTTGAGTGGTGAGTTCTCGGACTCATGAAACCGAGGATGAGTTTGAATATTTAAGACGCAAAGATGTGAGCCAAACGACGTAAAAGAAGCTGTGGGTGAACAGTGGAAGCCATTTCAGCTCATTTGTCGTTATAGTGGATGTGACTACTTTTCTTTCCCCCCCAAATGTTCATTTAATCAGCTCTACAGGTAGCTGATTAAATCTTGAAAGGCTTTATGTTTTGAATTGGCTCCCAAAAATCCAGAGGTTTCTCCCATCCTGTCCTTATTCACGCTCCAGAATGCCCACGTTTTTAGCACTGGGCTACGCCAGCATAGATTTGTCTAGGAGTTCCTGGCAATTCCTACCATGGGATACAGTGGCTAGGGTGCTGAATGCAGTGTATGGAGAACTGGACTATGTCTGTCACTGATCTCCTCTGTAACAATAGGCATGTCACGTCCCCATGTTGCTTCAGCTTCCCCACCTATAAAATGAAAATTTTGAGACCTGGAGGCCATTAAGAAACCCTGTAAATGCCATGAAAGCAGTTCTATTTGGCCTAGGCTGACCTGTCTGTAGCATAAAATATTGAAAAGTAGTGGTGGGAAAGAGCCATTTAAATGTCTTTTTCCAGCCTTGTCATCTTGGTGTAGGTTGGGGCAAAGCTTTTGGGTCAGCCTTCATTTGATTTCTTTCATCTCTAATGCCTGGGTTAGAAGAAGCAGAAAAGCGAAATTTAAGGTATCTCCTAGACCTAGTGACTCCACTTGGTAACTAAAATGCAAAATAATCAATCCTGGTTTTTATGTTAAAGACAAACTAAGAGCTCTGGTTCTCCTCTAATGGATTTCTATTTAGGTTGATTCATCTATTCTTTTATGCTGGTTTAACTCTGCTGACTTCAGTGCCATTACTCCCAGTTTACACCAACACAAATGAGAAAAGACCCATGGTTCCTTGTTCTCTTCCCGATTGAGGGAAATAAAAAACTTGCAAAAATAATAATCATTTTTCACTTCTAAAAATGTTTTAGTTTAATTGCCAGTGGATCTAAGAAGTGACTTGTAATTGTTTTAAAAAATGTTTTGCTTAGTTACAGTAAGAGCAAGCTTAGCCTGCCCAACATGGGCATCATTAAGCAAAATTATGTTACTCCATAAATATTCTTTATTAGAGCTTTATTCCCTAGTTGGAAGATAAAATTGCCTTTCTAAAATAACTGACAACCATGCTACTAAAGGAACATTAGACTGTCAATGCACAGAGATAGATATAGTCAAAATAAGTTGTTGCTATTAAAATATACCATTCCATTTTATAGTATAAAATGTAATGCATGTTCCTAATAGTGCTGAGTGCTCTTTTAAACAAATAATTTCTTTTAGAATCCCAATTAGAGTGTCACACTTAATAAAGAAGCCCCTGCTTTGTCCTATAGCTGACAATCCTGATAGGTGTCATTTATCATTGTAATGGCTGCATGCCCCCAAATAGGGGTAACATGCTGCTTGTGGCCTCAAGGGCTCCCTTGTGCCTTTTTGATTTCTCCCATTCTGTTGCATGACACTAAAACTGCAGTCCTGCCTCAAGCGAGCCTCAAGCGAGCCATTCCTAGTCCTATACTTATTTTAATGGGACAGCATATGGGAGTGTTGCTAATGTTAGGAAGGAATGAAAATACCATACCAAAGACCCAGACAACCAGGCACCTGCCTGGGGCCTGGACAGAAATGGGGGCCCAAAAGTGGGTGGAAAAAAATTACAATTCCAAAAAAAAAAAAAAAAGTTTTAATATTGCACATATATGGGACTGGCAGTGTTATCAATTGAGAACAAATTATTTAAAGACATTGATACCACAGATATGATAAAGACTTTAGCAACCACAAAAATTATTATCTCTGGTGAAGGGGGCCTGATACTAAAAGTTCACTTGAGGCTACCAGGAGTCTAGGTATGGCACTGCCAGACCAGATCCCATTTACTGCAGTAGCCTGTGTCCAGCTGTGGACTGTGCCAGCTCCTGAAAAGTATAGTTCAAGAAACAAGATATGGGAAGAATTGGTCCTAAGGGAAGTTTTTACCGAACTCCTAGGGATTGAATTGTATTCTGTAACATGAGTTCAGTCTTAGTAGTTTAACTCTTGTATTCCAGCTCAGAAAAGGCTTCTATTCACACATTGTCAGTGCTTTTTCTTGTCATCAGTGATATTTTACAATGATGAGTTTTGTGGGCTAGCTTTGTACTGTGTAGGGAAAAAAATATCCGCTTTGTATGTGACCCATTTCTCCCTAACACAGTAATGGCAAGCAAGTGCCTGTACCGGCAAATCTATCCCAATGATGCAAGCAATGAGCTAGTTGTCACTACCTCTTCAAAAACACGACAACCTTTCCAGCTATCTTTACCAAGTTCTATGGAGACCTTAGAGAATACTGAGTTGTGCATGTGAATAATAGGCCATAAAGCTCCTTTTTATCTACTTTGTGATGGAAATAGTTGCAAAAGAAAAATGGGATGGATTCCTTCAGTAGTGTGAAATCCTGGAAAGTCATATTGGCAATTTGAACCCCTATAGAATTCTATTATTTGAATGGCAAATTTTGAGAAATTCAGCAAACTAGTCAATGAAGTTGATTGCACTAAAAAGCTAAGAGACTTGAACATTTTTTTTTTTAAGTCAAAAGTCCAAAAATACCTGGAACCCATATCTCAAGCAAGGGGTGGAAATTGTAGGGCCTGTTAGTCATAGTATGTAAGAGATGTTTTCAAATTTTTGGATAAATTCAGAAGGGAAGAATAATGAACAAAATGGAACCAAACGGAAAAAGTTATAATGTGGGGTTACTAAAGATAAAGCTTGCCAGATCGACCAGGTGTCTGTTTTGATAAGATAATTAATTTTATACAAAGGAGATTCAGTAGATCGAATCTATCTGGACTCCAGTTTAGCACTTGATATAGTGCCCCATGGAAATTATTACTTAAACTGGAAGAGTGGGTAAGTAGTACAAGAATTGTAAAGAGCAAAGTCCTGGATAAAGTGGGGAAGAGTGAACCACTAGGCTGCAGGGAAGTTAATAGTGGAATTTCTCAAGGATCCATCCTGAAACCAGTCTTATTTAATATTTTCATTTATTGCCTTGCTATAAAAAAAGAGGTGTGTGATGACAGGCTTAGCAGGAATTGCCGATGTGGAAGG
This sequence comes from Crocodylus siamensis, assembly GCF_052110815.1. Taxonomy (NCBI): domain Eukaryota; kingdom Metazoa; phylum Chordata; order Crocodylia; family Crocodylidae; genus Crocodylus; species Crocodylus siamensis. Next base: position 63,355,885 of record NC_143403.1, read on the forward strand.
GGACTGTGGAAGAATTTGAGCCATATATGCATAGTAAACTTACAGTGCTTCACAGCATTGTCCTCAGGCATGCTCTGGGCAGGTTGTCCCCAAAGCTGAGCAGTAAAGGGATGTCCGTGAAGTGGTGCAGGTGAGCTGGTCAGTACAGGGGAGGGCTACTGTTCACTATTGTTCAGCAGTGTGTAGTTATCTGGTCTGTAGTACCACGGAGACATAGTCATAGATTCATAGATAGATTCATAGATTGTTAGGGGCTGGAAGGGACCTCACAAGATCATTGGGCCCAGACCCCCTTCACTAGGCAGGAAAGACAACTGGGATCATGTGACCCCAGCAAGATGACCGTCCAGTCTTCTCTTGAAGATCTCTAGGGTAGGAAATGTTGACACCAGTTCAGAGAGCAGCTGTCCTGGAGCATATTGCTCCGGGGCACATTTAGGTTGTCATGTAAATGTGGCCTAGGTGACCTTGAAGACTGGAGTCAGGGCAGTAGGGAGAAATACAATCGTATCAAAAGCAAAGTTATGCACTTATGGACTAAGAGCCAGAACTGCCATTATAAATGGGAAAACAGGCGATGCATGTGTGGGGGGGAGGGGTCATGGGAGCGCTGGTGCCCCCCCCAAGACCGAGCACTCCGGCTGGTAGCAGGGCATGGAGAGCGCTCATGCTCCCCCTGGAATTGGCTCTGTTGGCAGGACATCGGCATTGGAAGTGCTGGGAGACCCCACCCCTGGTCACCACAATGGGCCACTGGGGGACCTCCCCCCAGTCATGCCCTACTGGTGCCCCCCCAGACTTGGGAGGCACCAGTCGCCCATGAATTGGGGTCTCTTCAATCAGGTGTGTGGGTTGCAGACAGGATGATGATGAGCTGCCCAAGTGATGCAACCATGACAAAGGCAGATGCAATTCTAGGGTTGCATCAGAGCATGCATTTCTGGGTGAGATGGGGAAGAACTGAAGAATTTGTGTTGCTATATGATGCGTTGGTGTAACTTACTCTGTAATACTGCACTCAGTTCTGGTCACCCACACTGAAGGACAGCTGAATTCAAACTGAGGGTTACTACGAAGACTAGAGAGCAGACAGCCTCCCTTAGAATACTTTGTAATAGTTTGCTTTTGAGTTTTGGGGGTTTTTTTTGCCTGGTGACACAGAGGCTGAGAGTGTATGCACCTGCTCTCTAGAAGCGTAGAAGTAGTTAAAACACCAGAAAAGACACAATTGGCCTTTGCAGGGCCCAGAAAATATTCACAGGAAGAACATTCATAGAAGACTGTAATTCACAACTAACTGATGTTCTCAGTAAGTTCTTTTGGGGAACAGGAATGAAGTGAAACTGTCTATGCCAAAATTCAATTGCTATTGGAAACAATTCTCCATGGACGTGGGGATGGAGTAAATAATGCAATATGTCCTTCCCATCTCTAGTCTCTTGGATACTATGAAACTCCCATCCTTTTCCACCAGGGTGAGAGTCAAATGCTGTCCCACTGAATAAGTATGGAGCATACAAGCCTTCTGCTTCACCATATGGAATAAATTGCCAGCCTGAATGCTTGGACCAGTGTGCTAGGGGGAATGGAGCATGTTCAGCTAAAGCCTTCATTTCCATTTCTACTTTCCTTTGGAAGCCAGGGTGTTTTGTGTATTGCAGCCTTAGCAGGCTTGACTTCAGTTCTGTGAGCATCTCAAGTATTAGATTTGTGTAAGATCGAGCCAGTATGTTTGCTAAGCAAACCACTTTGAGCCCTCAGATTGGTAGTCAAGGCACAACAGTATCATGTTGTATCTGGGGGTTTCTTTTTTAGCACAAAGAAATATCCCTGGTATGTTTGGAGAAGTATCTTTCTTCTCCCTTCCAGTCAGTCCCATATTCCTGATGCTTGCTAGAAATGGCTCATCTGACATGATGGAGACTTCTCTATTAGCTGTCTTGAACCTGCTGCAGCTGCTTCTTTCCTGACATTATTTTCTTGTGCATTGTCCATGGTATTAGGAAGCTTCTTCAGCATGACAAACTTCTTTCTCAGGCAATTTTCTCTGAAATAGTGACACCACACCTTGATATCTTCTGGAAGACAGACTATGTGAACCAAACAAAGCTAGGGCTAGAGTTGGACAAGCAATGCTTCTCTCATCTTTGAAGAATTTTTGAGATTTCAGAAAACGTTCTTGTCCCCAAATGGGACAGAAACTTCACAAACTGGTCAAAAAAACCTGCACCAAAAAAAGGCAAAGTGGCACACATGGGGGCAGCATGGACTGCTCAAAACCAGAGCCTGGCTGGCCGGAGCCACACTCAAATGGATTGCTGCTGCTGCAGTCCCAGGAGGCCCCTCAGGACCCCAGTTAAGGCTGCTGGGGCCAACCCAGTGCTGGCCCCAGCCTCCCCTACCCCACCCAGGGTAACCTGCCATGCACCAGAGGGTACGTGGCACAGGCATTCCCCGGGGTCAACTAGTAGCAGCATAAGGTGCACCACCGCTAGTTTTCCCTGGGGAACCAAACGTCCATGCTCGAGTGGATGCAGCCTTAGGTTGGGGGTGGGGGGAGGAAAGGAAATAAGATAAAGTTGTTTACATTGTTTCAAAACTTCACTTCAGTTTTAAAATCTTGGAAACCTCCTTTAGTATAAATAAACTTTCAAAATAAAGTTATTTAGAATTTTTTTAAAATGGCTTGCCATTTTGAAGCTACTGAAATTGGATGCTTCACCAACTAGAAAACTGGTTTTTGCACATCTTGTTGAGTCATATTTGGGGAAAGCCAGGCTCTTGCCTCTGAACTGTTCTGTTTGAACAAATGTGCATCTTTCCAGTAGAAGAAAAAATAACATCAGAAAATTCCCGGGCAGCTCTATCCATGGTCTCGTATAATCGATTACTGATGGAGAAAATGAACTTGGTTCTAAACACACATTCATCATTAAATGTTATCTCCATGGAAGACGAAGAACAAACCTCAACCCAGAGCGACTATCAAGATAACCTGAAAAGAAAGTTGTCACAAAGTAATCCAAGAGGTGCTTTAATATTTTTCCTTACAGATGATGGCGCATTTTGATTGATCCATACCATCTCCCTCACAGATGTGTGATGATTCCATCAGAGGCTTTATTGCCTTCAGAGGGAGTTGCAATACGAGTTCATCTGTCTGCCTTTCCCAATTTATTTAGAGGAGGAGGACAACACCACGTCCCCGCAGAGCAGCAAAGGTTGATGCCTGCTCGACATTTCCTTTCATTATAGGGAGAAATAAGTCCCCTACCAATCATTACTGTTCTTTAAACACAATGACATTGTCTCACGTTTTCTTAAGAAGCTTCATTTTTCAGAGATGGCAGATAGCAGGGCTTGGGGATTCGATTCAGCCCAATTTGGGGGACGAATCTCTGAATCCGAACTGGATGAGAGGACCCTTTAATTTCTCCGAATCGAATCCAACCCCTTCGAATCAATGTCGAGAAATTTGGAAAGATTCAGTGATTTGGACACAGGCACAGCTTTAAATGTTTTTTCTACATACCTCTAGGTAGCAAGCGGCTCGTAAATGCTCCGATGCCAGGGTGGATGAAGTGTCCCACAGAAGCGTGGGGGGCTCCTGAGTCTGCTGCTGAGCATGTTGGGAAGTGGAGCAGAAGCACTTCCGGACCACTTCCGGGTCTGCCCAGGAGCTTGTTGGGGGGTCCCCTTGCTCTCCCCCAGCTCAACAAGTGGTGTCTCCTGGGTATAGGGGGGCACCCAGGGTCCCCCCATGGCTGATCACCAAGCTGAGGGGGCCCAGCACACTCCTTGGCAGACCCGGAAGTGGTCCACTCCCGGGTTCACCAACAAGCATGTGGAGAGCCCTCCCACACTCCTGTGGGATGCTCCATGCACCCCAACATCACAGTGTTCACAAGCCACTCTGGTACCTCAAGGTATGTAGGAAAAAAAAAGGTAATGCTGTGTCTATGGCTGAATTGCTGATTCTCCGAATCGGCATTGAATCTTCAGATTTGGGTTTGGCCCAATTGAATCGGACAGTGATCCAAATCAAATCACTGTCCCTGATTCGGGCCGAATCCAAATCAAATAGGGCCCACTTTGCACACCTCTAGTAGATAGTGAATGGGCTGTGGGGAATGAACTCTAGGGTTGCTAGTGGAGACACTTCCCTTCTGGTCAGGATTGAGGACAATGGGCAGGAGTGGGAATGAAAGTCTTCACTCCCTACCAATTGCCTAAGATGACCCTGTAACATCTCTAGGAGTGGTTACATCTGTCCTCAAGAGCACTGGTAAAACCTTCTTTGTAGTCAAATGCTTATCACAGATTAGCTCCAGATTTGGGGATCTTCTTAAGTTTCTGCTAAATAATTGTTTTACATTTAAATCATGTCGTCATTCTTTTTGGACAAAAGCTACATAGCCTATCGAGCTGCAGATGCAGGGGGGTCACTGCACAATAGGAAAAGAAGCTTACTACTCCTACCTGATCTAAAAGAACACAGGAGATGCTATTAATCAAACAGCGCATCCTGCAAAACCGCAAGACTGCCAGGGTAGGAGAAATGGGGAGAGTCTTTTAATGCTTTTAAGAAAGAAGGGATCTATTAAAAATGAGATGGGTGGATCAGACTCGTTATGGCATTTGGGTGCATTAGATAGTCTTATGCTGACCCAAGGGACTCCGGTGACGTTCACGGGCACAAAAGCAATTAAAACCTGCTGCCGAAAATTCCAGAGATCATATCCGTTTCCAGAGAAGAATCTGTGTGTATTTAATTCAGCCAAACAAACAAGTACTAAAAAGCTAATGGGGAATTTGAGCTCAAGCAACCTGGTTTCGTCATCTGCTAGCTGCCATATTATGCAATGATTTTGTCAGATCTCCAGCACTAAGTAGGTCAGTTTTTGGATGAGAGGCCTCCAAAGAGCACACACAGGGTGGTATCATTAGCCTAAACCTCAGAGCACAGCTGATGTGAGGAGCACACACTGGTTTCCCTTCTAGGCACAGCACCCTTCTTTTTTTTTAAAAAAAAAAAAAAGTGAGTTTTACAAAACTAATTGCTTTGACTATGGGAGTCAGGAATTCCCACCCTCTTATTTAAACTCTTCCCCGAGGACTCTGTTGTAGCTAGTGAAAGCACCTAATGAGTACAGATGGTTTTATGGTAAAAAGAGCACCTGTGGCTTTTTGCTCCTATTAGAGTAAAGTTATTGGCTCATTAGTGGATGGTTTGAGATTCAAATTGTGACTAAATTTTTATGGTATAAGATGGGGAGGGAAGGAGGGAGAAGATGCTGAATGTTACTACTTGGGCTTCTCCTGTGATACTATCCACAGGTGTCACCACTTGTTTGATCAGGCTCCGGTCCCAGAGAAGTCCTGAGGGCCTCTCTGCTCCTGTAGACTTCTCAAGAGTCTTTCATCCTGAAGGATTCCCAAGGATGTTGAATGTACACTGAATCCTGGCAGCCACTGCTGAAATGCAGCCACATCTAGGGGACAGCGTGGCAATGTTTTAACAGCCATGTTATCAGTAAGACTGGAAAGAAAGCAATAATGTCATATGGATATGACAGAGTAGTGTAATTATCCCTTTATAGATGAGGATGTTGGAGTGAGGTCCCCTTTTCTTGCAAGAAATGCTGGGGGACCACTAGCGACTCATCAATAACTTCATTTATATCTCAAATGAGGCACATATTTCTTCCCCCAAGTGAGCTCTAATATCCAATGGGGTTGATGAAATCAAAATATATGAAAACTTTAGGGGAATAAAGAGTATAAGAAACATGCGACGGGACAGGGAGAAGGAAGGAGTGGCCGTTTGCATGAATGCTAGCTATGTATTAATTCATCACCAAGCCATTTAATGAACTTAATTTCCCATGTCCCAATAAGTGGTAAGTGGGCCAATCTGTTGTTCTATTCTTCCCCCATCCCTGGACCCTTCAACTGTCTGAGGATGTTTTTACATCCTGTTAATTGTTTATGCAAGGTAAATTGTGGTTATTAACAACCAGCTATCAATTGAGCACACAACCAATCTATGCAAAAGCATCCTATTGGCGTGTGCTTTTTTTTTTATGCTCAGCCACCCAACCAGTAGCTCATTTGTATCCATGTCTTATGTCTAGTCTGTTTAGAGTGCAGCCTCTTCAGAACAAGAGCTTTCATTTACTAAATGAAATGAGACTAAAACCAGGGATGGGAACAGGTTGAATCCTTAAGAGCATGTCCACTGCCGCTAAGCCGCAGCCTAGAAGCGTGTGCAGATTCCAGAAATGAGATGGTATCGCTGCCTCAGAGTGGCCCCGTGCCACTCAGGTTTCAATACGCTCCTTGGTGCCTGGTATGCTTTCCATTCCTACATTCTTCTGGAAAGCAATATTTTCCACATGCTGCCCCCCGTTGTGTCCTGAGCCACATGTACAGACTACTACTATCTCCTCGGGGCCTGCTCTTCCCAGGCCTTTTTGCCAGCATAGCCAGGGTGTAATGCCAGGCTGTTGGGCAGCAGCTTGCTCTAGAAACCTGTAGGATTTGCTTTCTGAGCATGTGTTCGTGCCACTGTAGGAGACGAAAGTGCACTGCTGTCATCTAGTGATGAACAATGATGGGCTTGCCTGTTACCAATTAAATGTATTGATTATCACGCTGCAGCTCTTATCAAAGCTCTCATCTGATTCTAGTGCATGGTAAGAAACCAGGATCTTTACAGCTAGCACACATTTGGGCCTAGACTGTGGCCAGCATTGCGCAGGTGGGTTGAGGAGCCAAAAAAAACTTTCCCCTGTATAGCTAGAGCTACTGATGACATGGGCTGAGAGAAAAGAAAGGGCTGGTTCCCAGCCTCACTTAGGATCATAGGAAAGTAGGGCTGGAAGAGGGACCTCAAAAGGTCATTTAGTCCAGCCGTCTGCTCAAACAAGGTTCACCCCCGAGTACACCATCCCAGCCAAGTGCTGGTCCAACCTGTTCTGCAGCATCCCTGAAGGTATGCCAAGAAGGATACCCAAGACTGAGTGGCACTGGGTTGTGTGCTCAGGATCAATTCAGCACCCTACTGACTGTCAGGAATCCATGGGGAGAGATGACACTGGAACTTGTCAAAGGATACTGGAAACGCTGCTGCTTTCCTCTTGCTCGGGATGCGCAGTAATAGTGCGTGTGCAAGCCTGCAGCACGGGCAGCTGTGTGGAAGAATCAGTTCCCTGTGTCCTCCCTTCTTCCACAATACAGGCAGAAATAACCACGTGAAGCAGTGAGAAGTTACTGAAGGGCATAGGAATTGTTCCACTCAATCAGCCCCCTGGTCTTTCTGGTCGCCCAGTGTCCTCTTGGCCAGCGGTACATGGTTCAGAGGAAAGAGTGAAAAATCCCCCTAAGAGCCAAGTATGGGATGGACTGTGCCCCTTCGTCTCCCCTTCACCCTGCATGAAGGTCTCATTTTAACCTCAAATAGCTGGAGAGAAACTTAAATCAGGAGATTTAATGACCCTTGCTAGCATTCAGGTCTGTAACTCTGGAAAGCCTTGTAATCCACAAAAAATATTCAGTCCCATTTTTGCATCTAGTTCAGCTTAAAGCCTTCTAGATGTGGGATGCAGGGCCTCTGACAACTCAGAAGGATGTTTGTATCTTGCTCAGTTGCTCAGGCCTTCATATTTAAATGAAAGATGCAGGCTTCACTTTACTAGCTAAGGGCCCCTCAAAAGGGAATGCCAACTCATCTCGCAGCATGGCTGCAGAAAGCAAAAAGAAAAAAAATTGGCAACTCTGGATTTATGACAGCACAGCAACCCATCCTCTGAGACTGCCCTGCCACCCTGCACGTCAGCAGTACAAAACAAATCATTTCCAGGAGCACCAGGAAAGATTTCCTTGATTAATATTCTGATGAGCTGCTGACATTCTGTTTGACAGGGAAATTATCCTTTCGTGATCGTAGGCTATTATTATGGCTCTTGCTTGTCTATCAGCCCCGCGTCCCAAGGTGGCTGGAAGAGCTGTATATCAGCTTTCTTTCATCTTGCCGTCTAGTGCTATTGATTAGACTTTCCAGAGGCTCCATCCAGATTCTGCCTTGCGAAGAAGGTGACCCCTGCAAAGAAAAGTGGGGAGAACTTGAAGAAGCCCAACTTTTTTCCCCCCTCCCCTCCCCTGGTTTCCTCCTCTAGTTATTCAGAAACCCTACAAGAACCTAAGAAGTAAAAAAGTAAATTGGCAAATAGATGTAACATGTTGTTGAATCAGGAATTCACTGTAGACCCCTGAATGAAAGAGTGAATTCCTTGTTCTGTTGCAGGGCAAAACTTCCACTGATTTTAGTTAGGCCAGGATTAATCAAGAGAACAGCTAGGCATCTCATCACAGTGAACTACAAAACTACTCTTGTGATTGTTTTCATGCCATGCTGGCCTTTTTGTTCACTGGTAGTGATATGTGCTGCAGGCAGCAGATGCACCTAAAAAGGACTCCAAGGGCCCCGATCCAAGCGTGGTTGCAAACGTTAACCTCATGAGTAATTGCATTCAATGTCATTCATTGAGAGAGATAGGCATACTTAAGCCAACAGTTTGAACTGGGGATCAATATGTGCAGCTTCTGTAACCATTTGCGCCACAGTTAGCCATAAACATTTCTCCATGATTTTGCTGCTTGCATAGTATCAAAGAGCATTTATTAATGCTGCAGTGGAAGCAGCTGGTGAACTGCATTTGAAGCTTTAGTCTCAAATTCCTCTTTTTTTCCTTTAAGTGAATAAGAAAACTAGTAAATTCTGGTGTATGTTCTAAGCAAAGCAAGTAAACGTGTTTCTAACTATCCACTTGTTCCCCAATATCTCATAGCTAGGGACCTACCATATTCATGATTTTGTGATTTACATGGAAAGCATGAATTTGGAAGGTCCCCCATAAAAAAAAAAAAAAAAAAAAGCCTGGTCCCTGCAAAAAAAAAAAAAAAAAAAGTATGGGGACCACAAAAAAGCAGGAAAATAACCCGCAAGCAGGGGGTAAAAAAAAAGGGGTGTGGGGGAGCTGCAAACAGAGGCAGGAAGCCTGGTGTCCTGAAGTACAGGAGAAGAAAAGTGGGGAGGAGGGGGAGACTTTTCCAGTGGGTTCCTCCCACCTCTGATTGGCCAAGGGACCCCAGAGGTCCTGCCTCTCTCTAGAGATTGACGGTTGGCCGTCTATCAATCTTAAGGGAGGGGCGGGACATCTGGGGTCCCTCGGGCAATCGGAGGCAAGGGGGACACCCGCCACACTCCACTGATAAAATGGCACCTGATGCCACGCCAGAACCGCAAAATCTGGTGGCAGCCTCTGTGAATTAGATAGATCTGTCCTCATAGCACTTGTCACATGACTCTCAGACCCTTGTTTTGCTATTTTGCCAGCAAAATCCATTGGTGTCCAAAGATGAATTTAAGAGACTGGGGGGTTTTTTGATGGAAAGCAAGTAAGTTGGGGAGACTAATCCATTCGAAGTGCAGTGAGCTTTAATTCAAACCAAAATATGCAGCAGGGCTTCTGCTGGGTGAAATGGACTCACCAAATGCAGGCAGGTTGCATTTTTCCCTTGCTTTTCATTTTCTTTAAAATGTTATCATAAAACATGCTTATTCTTTAACATTTGACAAGTCACTGGGAATTTTCCTGTTAGTATACTAAGTGTTGAAATTGCATTTCTCATTATTAGATCTATCCATTTCACCCCTTTTTCTGGATCTTCATGAAGTGCCTGTCACCATGGGATCTGAGCCCAAGCCTGGCATCAAAACTGTTATTAAAATCTCTTGGCTGACTTATGGACCTAAGTGGTCAAACTAGCTCCTGGATTCAAATGAACTGTTTTCTATAAGCAAAGATTCTCTCTTTCTTTGTGAACTGGCCTTCAAAGCAAATTTAATATCATGAAATTATACCCATTTATCTTTGCTGGATTAGAGTTTTCACTCTAGTCCAAATAGATGGCATTTTGGTTTCTAAGGTCCATTTATGGTTGTTTTTCAGATTCCTCGTTTCATCCACCTGTTTCTTTTTGCCAAGCTACATGGTAAAAGCGTCTCCTATCTAAGTAAATTTAATTGTATGGTGGCTTGTGGAACTTAAAATTTAATAGCTGAGGAAACTGATTCCAACATGGCTATAGAATACAAACATGAACCTGTCAGAGAAAAAATATTATAATCTTCCTCCACTTTCTACTTGTGTAGAATCTCAGCTAATTTCCACCACAGTAAACAAGTGCTCTTTGCTTCAAGGTTTGATAACTTCTTGCCTGTATAACTGTCCAAGGGATAGCGAGAAGCAGGACTGAGAAACCCTTCCCACAGGGCTCGGTGCGGTTAGAAACACCAAAATAGAGAAAGTAAGTCAAAACATTCACTTACCCGCAGGAGAAGCAACACCAGAACGCCAAAGGGAAAAGCCCATGTGGTTTACAAGCTGCATCTTTATGCAATTAAGGCTGGTGGGTGACATCACAAGGACGCACCAGCCAGCAAGGATAAAAGCGGCTGCCGGCAGTAGGGAGAGGGGAGCGAGTGAGGAGGCGGAGATTCTCCGTGTTGGCAATGGACTGAGCCAGTGCGATCAGGGATCGCCCAGATGGCAGGTGGCAGCAGAGGCTGCAAAGGATCTCCCCACCTGGGGTACCAAGACCGGGCCCCAAAAGGGGAGGAGCATTTGGGGTGACTCACCCCTAACACTGCCCAGGAAGCACAGCAGTGGAGTCATCGAACAATGATACACTACGGGTGCAGTGACCCGGAGGGAGGGGCTGAAGCCCACCCTGAAGGAACAGAAGCTTCCCCACATGGCCACTCCCAGGGACCAGGTTGGGGAGCTGGGCTGGGGGGAAGAAAGGGAAAAGGGACCCCAAGGGACCAGCATCAAAGGAGCACTGACAAGCATGGGCACGGGGGCTTGGAAAGCCAGCCAGTAGGACACTGGACTGGAAGGCTTTTGGTCTTTCTACTATTTTTTTCTTTTCTTCACCCCTGCCTGACAGAGGCACCCCACTGACTCCAAGAATAGAGCCAACTGGCTCAAGGGGTTTCCAGACCTAGGTCCTGAGGTGACCAACTATCCTTCCCCAAGGAGCACAGGGAATATTGCCTAAGGCAATAAGAAGCGACAATACTACAGAACATGTGTGGGGAACGTCCACACTGGAGGGGTGGCCATTTCAAGACCAGGAGTCCCTCCACAGGCAGGTGTAAGGTTGGGCTGTAGGGGAGGTGGAACCCCATGAACATCCTGCAAGTGGAGTGGTCATCCCTGAGGTGAACTTCAAGGATGAACCCCACACTGACTTAACATTTAAAGTCATGGCAGGAGAGTTTGGGGAAGGCCAGAGGGACAACTGAAGCCCACCTGGGGTGACCCACAAAGCCAGAGAGCATACATCCTCTACTGTCCGTGCCAAGGCAGCATGTGAGTGAACATTTGAAGCTAGGCGGGTGCAAAAACATTGTCCCTTATTGTGTTACACCTACATCATTTTCTAAATTATCCTTCAACTCCTCTTGTTCAGTTGCTGCTTGCTTAACTCGAAGAGCTCCTTGCATCTCCTTGATCATTTTTTAAGCTTCCTCTGAAGTGTCTAAATGGAGACAAATGTCATATTTGTCCAAAAGATATTTTCTAATGACAAACTGATTCAGGCAACTTAAAAGGAAGGGTTCCTTGTCTAATTCATACATAGTTGAGTTTGTAAAAGATGAGAAAGCTATCACCATTTAGAAGTAGCAGGAGGCTCTTATAAATCCACGGTTTTCAAGATCTATGACTCGGCAATATATTTGATCTCAAGAGTAGTCCAGTGAAATCCAGTGGAACGAATTATGTTACTTCAAGCTGGGTGCATGGCTTGAAGCACTGATCAAAACCAGAAAACTCTGATATTTTGCCCTTTTTATCCCAAATTGGCATGTAAATTTGAAATATTGAAACTTTCTGCCTGGAAAAAGAAAAAAATAGACAGCTAGGAAATGTTAGTGTTTCTTTTTGTCATTGCATTGGTGTAGCTCTCGTGGTCCAGGAAAATATGTTTGATGATATGTTATATTGGGCCAATTTTGTAGTTGAGAAAGAAAGTAGGTGTCAGACAACATTTCAGGTACAAGGCGATCTTCCTGGGAAGCAGCAGATAGATCAAAAATTAAATACAGGTTGAAACAGTGACTTGTGATGCTATCTTTTTAATGGCAAATTGTTTTTACTGGGCAGCAATCATGCTTCAGTGTTTCATTTTGATGTTTTCATGGAAATAAAAAGCTTCAGTATTATTATATTAAAAGGTTTTGTCTAATTTTGTCAGCTCAAAGCTTATGGGTTTGGGGGGACGGGGAGGGGTTGTTCTGTTTTGTTTTGTTTTTTGCATTCTTCCTGATGGAAAATTGCACCCAAATCAATATCTTATTGTAAAAAGGTTGGGGGGGTTTGTTTCCCTCTATATTTTATGGGAAAATATTTTATGCAACCAACCTAATCCTTACATGCTTTGATTCTTGGGCTTAAGCACAGTGAGTTTTTGTAATACTGCTTTGGGATCTTACTTATTGTGTGAGTCTAGACACAGTATGAAGACCAATGGTTCTCAGCTTTTTGGACTCAAGGCACTCTTCTTCAGACTCAAGGCACCTCTCCATAACCTTTGTGAATCAAGTGATATCTATATCAAAAACTTATTTATTTAGTACAGTGCTCACCGTCTTGCACAAGGGGTGAAAGAGCAGCTAGGCAGGGAGAGCCTCACCATACCTATAGCTGCTTATCTTCCCACACCTCATTTATCTCCTCCTACTTCCTGAGGCACCCTTCAGAGGATGCCAGGGTGCCCTGAAACCCTGGCTGAGAATCACTGAGCTAAACTAATCTCTCAAGTCAACCAGGTCAGTAGCATCCGTTTCAGGTTTCCAGTTCAGTGCCACAGTTAGGGTATGTGAATGATTTTGCTGTTCTTCAAAAATAGCAATGTGGAATATGAGATAAAGTTGGGATAAAAGGGAGGATGGCAATGAGGGTAGCAGAAGGAACACAATGGCACATGCCCGTAGAAAGGTGACAATTTTGCCTGGCAACCTGGATAAAAAGGGTCTGCATTTTCAGTTTTTCATAATGTGAACTTACACAGTTGTTGTGCCTTGTATTGGTGAAGAGGTGAGTTTTGAGCTTTGAGAGACTTTTTCGTTGAGCCTTTCATGGAATTGTTATCATTTCAATTATTTTTTTTCAGATTAATAACACTTCTTATTTTACAACTTCTCCATTCTTAGAAATCCATGTGGCATATTTAACTTTTGGAAGGTGAAACACAGTGGGCAAGGTAAAAAATGGTTATAACAGGCTGTGGAGGTGAAGACTCAAATACAAATCTGTTGAGGGACGAGGGGGACATCCACTTAACAAACAAATAGAAATCTGTGAACTATAAGGGAGGAAACTTCTCCAGCATGTGGGACAACAAGAAATCACTATATCTTCTTTTCTGAAGAAGATTCCTCTATTGATCTCTCATTCTCAGTAGTAGGTATATATTCAGTGTATCAGCTCTGTGGGAAGCCACAATCAATAGCTCAGTCCAATGGGCTGACAATTATTTACTCATCAGCTCATTAGGATGGGTGAGTAGATTACAGTTCTCATAATTTCACTATTGACTGGCAATGTTTGTGCTGGGTTTTTTACTTTGAAACAACCTTATAATGAATTTGCCTGAAGTAAAAAAATATATAATACACACACATGTATAATTAATGATTCCTGTAAAAGCAGAGAAGAATAATTAATGATAAGTCTAACTGCAGCAGAAGAAGGCTTTTAATCATGATAAACTTATTAAAGAAAAAAGGCTCAATACTGTCTAGAAAATCAAGTCCCTCGTCTGCATTGACGTGACTGAAACAGGCTGGCCTTGTGAGCTGAGAATCCCTAGCTTGAATGGGTACTTGTCCAGGAGTATTGACTGAGATGGGAAAAGCAAATTTAATTTAAAATCAATGACCATGTGGCACTGACCAATGAGCTTTCCATACAGCTGTTGGAGCATTTTAGCATGGCTCTCGGCAGAGGTGAGATCGGGGAGCTGTACTGAACTAATATGTCAGTTGGATTGTTTGGCGTCCTGCCGGGATCCGTGCACGAGGGCAAGGAGGGCGAGTGCTCCTGTGAAACGCAGAGTCCGAGTTGGTCTGTGACCTACTATTCCACTCACTGGAATGGAAACCAAGGCCTTTGAACTCCGGTCCCACTAGCTTTCCTTTTATTTTAACTTGTGTAAAATGAGAACATAATGAGAACCAACAGCTGGAAGTTTAAAGTCAGATGAATTCAAATGAGAAATGAGCTTCAATGAAACTCCTGAGGGAAGTGGTGGACTCCTCATCTCTTGAAACCTCCCAGTTGCACTTCTCATAACGGGGCCGTTGATGCTTCGTCAAAGGCACGTTTAGTCAAACACAAGCGACCGGCTTCAGTGGAAGGGTAACTGGTGAACCGCCACGGCTCGCATCAACCTGGCAGTCAGACAATAACATTCATTCTTGCCTTGAAGTCTGAGTTATGGAGGCTCAGGTTTTTTCAGCAGTGGCTTTAAGTTTAAGTTGTTCTGATTTCACATATGAAGGTCTAATTTTGAGAGTGGCTCTACCTTCTGCTGGAGCATTGTCCCTCTGCCTCTATGCAGTGGTTTTCAACCTGTGGTCCGTGGATCCCTAGGGATCCGCAGACTGTCTAAGGGGTCCACAAAAGATTACTACAATCAGTCAAAAGTATGTGAAGACCCACGCTCACGATTTCAAGGGGTCTGCACCTCCATTCAAAAAACTTTTTAGGGGTCTGCAAATGAGAAAAGGTTGAAAACCACTGCTCTATGCCATAGACAGACTTTAGACAGGTAAGGACAAGTATTGAGATGGAGGCACATTGACTGGCCTGGTGTGGAATTAATACACCAGTGTCCTGTGTATAACTGGAGTGCAGTGTTGGCAGGCAGGTGAATGGGAGAGCAGCCCTGAAGTCATGTGCTCCAGAGGCCAGAACGGCTCAGGATTAAGGAACATAAAGGTGACCTAAAACCCCCATTGTACCATCTCTTTGGGCCCCAGCTGATTAAAATGCTTATGCTTCTGATTACATACTCTTAAACTCTCAAGTAGGAAGTTAAGACCGCTGAAGTTAGCACTTAAACTTCTGCTTAACTACTTCTCTGAGTAGGGATCTTGTTTCTGTGCTGAGTGCACAGCTCTCTCAGACCCTGGGTCAGGTTCCTCCTTTTCATACTATTTGGAAAATCACTGACAATTTTCCAGGCCAGAGGTAGTGAGCACGTGGGAGCCTGGGGGCCCTGCTTCCCACCCCCTGCAGAAGAGGGCTGTCACCTGAAATGCATAAAACTTTCCACATATCCACCATCTTAGCCCCCCCCACCGGCAAAAATGAAAGTTGGCACCTCTGTTCCAGGCTGCTCAGAGTGAGGATTTCTAGCTCAAGTTACTGTTTTGTACTTTTCTGACATGAGACATTCGTATTTTAGTGTCTCTCTCTTGCTTTTTTTTTTAAATTTGCTTTCTGCATAACTCTTCCCTGGATGAGAGAGTACATTTTCTTCCAGACTGACTAGCACGTTGGATCCAGACCCTTCTAAATCTTTTTTGAAGTAGAGCACTCCAAGAAACTAAAAAACTAATTTATGAGAGTCATTCAGAAAAGAAGTGTCAAGAGAGGCACTCAGCCCTTGCATTGATTTTCTGTGGCTGCTTGCATTTTGAACTTGCAGTTATAGTCATTGCCTGAAAAACTCTATCCTGTCAAGCTCTCCTCAGAGGATGCATTTTGTATTTCTTTGATTATAGTTTTATAAGGTCTTTTGCTCTCCCATTTCTTTCATTGACCAAGAAGGAACCAATTTTTCCCTTTGTAAAAAAAAAAAAAAAAAAAAGGTAGAGGGTGCTTTTAGTACCATTTAAGTTCTTAAAGGCATTAACTACTTGTGTTAGTCATTGGATATGGCAAACTATTGATGCTGGCTGATTTATAGCTGTTTTCAACAGCAACCTTCCAAAAAAAAAAAAAAAAAGGAGCCTGCATTCTTTGTAACAGCCAGGCTTATTGCACAGCATCAATAGAAATCAATAGAAACCTTTTCATTGGCTTCAATAAACTCTGAAATAGGCCCTCCCATTATAGCAGCCCTCGATACAGTATATAGCTAAGAGACAGGGACCCCTGTATACAGGTGTATAAAGAACTTCCTGGCAGAAAAAAATAAACAGGCTGAGTACATCAAATATTGATACAGACTTGCCTGGAAAACAGCTGCGTTTTTACCCTGGCCTTGTTCCAATCAGGAATTTGGGCCTATCGATGTCCATTTCTTCTGCTAGTAAACACTGCAAGAGTTTTGTAGCTCCCCAAAAGAGCATGAGAGAATTCACAGTCCTAGATGTGTGAGCTATTTCTGAAAAAGCAATGACGCCTCTATTGCGCAGGCACTGTACTACAATAACTCTTGGTACTTAATAAAGGACATTCCAGCACCTGGATGCATGGCCTGATTCACAGGGGTGATGAGCATTTTTTCTCTGATGTGTCCTGGAAGTGGGACCAGAAGCCACGTCTAACTCCCTTGTTTGAGGCTCCAGCCACGAGGCCATGCTTTCACTCTGAGATGCCCAAATACTGGCAAACATGCTACACTGATTTGGATGTCTTTTGCTCAGTTCAGGCCTGAGATGAATAAGAACAGCACCCATTATCTAAGGGCTTATCTATATAGTATGTTATACTGCGATGAATTAAGGTATCACTTAACCAGTATTGTTATATCTGTTCGATCCAGAATAAGATCTTCCATGTGAGCAATCATATTGGTCTAAATATATAGGGGGAACTGTTTCCAGGCAAAATTTTACTGGGACAACGGGTAAAACTTTCTCATGTAGATAAAACATAAATAGCAACATAACAGCAAAGAGAAAGTGTCCTGGAAAGGGTTTATTAAGACAGTGTAGTTGTGTTGTGGCTGATGGTATCCAGTTGTAATTACAGTGTATCCGAGCGGACTCAGCGAATTGCTGCTCTCCAGCAGACTCCAATATCACACGTATCAGCCCCCCCACATAGACAAGCAGTATCAGGGCGTTTTAAACTAAAGCTCATACGACAAGCTTTACTTCAAAGCGCCCCACTACCATTTTTCAGGGCGGGGACACTGATGCATGTGATGCTCCAGGCACTTTTAATTAGCTCAGTTCTCAGAGCTATCCTAATTAAAGCACCCCCCGCCACCCAGAGCATGTCTATAAGTGCCCAATGAGACCAGTTTGTTGAACCTGTGAGTTACAAATAAGGGTTTGGTTCTGCAGATCGGGAGCAGTGTTAGTGTTTCCAGGGCCCAACAAAACTGTAATGTAGTTAAAACAGAAGCAAGGAAGACCACAAAATCAAAAGCAGTTTTCAAAATTGCCTTTGAAGTGAGCTGCATTGTATACTCTGCAGAAAACTCCTAGCTGGGACCCGAGGCAGATAGCTGTGCCTTAACAGTTTTACTTTCTTTTTCCCCCTCTCACACATCCAAATGAAAAGTATCCTTCTCCTCCTTTCAAACCCTTCAAATGTGTCTTGATCAACGTGAGGGAATAAGAGTCAAATCGTGATATTTTAGCAGCCCGTTGAAGAGATGGGCAGTTTGAATAAATCATAAACCTCTTTCTCGAATCCTGCCTCTTAATTAGTCTTTGATGCTGAGGCCATGTTGCCATGACTCGTTTAAGGTAAATATAGTTTGAAAAAGTAAACACGAATGGTAACCAAGGCTGTGTTTTTTCCCCCTGCTATGCGAAAGGAATATCAGAGAACATCATGTACTACTTCAACCTAACGTGCAAACCAGTGCCTGCAGCTGTGTCAATGACAGATTGTGCAATGTATTTAAAGCAACTGTCCCCCTTTCACTTCTGATCACCTTGTGCTGCCTTGGTTTGTCTTTTTTTTAATAGATATCCATCTTCCATTCTCTTTCTTTTTTTCAATTATGTGGAAATCAATGCATGGCACTAAGCCACATTACTTGGATACAGTAGCTTACACCCTCAAGAAAAGAGAGAAGCATAAACAAAGCAGCCTGTGGAAGAACAGCCTCTGTGTGATGGAGATTTTACTGTTTTCCATAGTCATTTTTCTACCGATTGTCCTTTCTGCTTTCTTTTTATTTGCTTTAGTCTGACCTTTAGTTTAAAAGAATACTTTCTAATACGCTCGCTGAGCTTTGCTTATGAACCTCTGTGCTAAAGCCAGGAGAGTCGTTCTGCTGGGAGTGTTTCATGACTTAAGAAGATTATCTTTGGGAGCCCCAGACGTTTTAATTTTTCATGGGCATTTCAGCTCTTCTCTCAATACCAATATGAGAGAGCGAGGATAGTGAATGCTCTGGGGGTAAATCATGGAAAATGTCAGGAGAAATTAAATCAGCTGGACAATTGCAACCAACCTGCCTGGAACTCCACTGGGCTCGTATAATCACATCAGCACCGTCCTATGGGAGGGAAAGGCAACTTTTCTCCACTGGTACCATTCAGATCAAGAGAGAGCAGGCATAAAAGGCAGCGACAAGCTAAGGATGAGAAGAAAATTAGTATGGGGGTAAAGAAAAGGCCTGAACGTTGACAATAAAACCTGGAAGAGCAGTGTATCTGTGCAGAGCTCCCCTTGCTTTCTTGAAGTAGTAAAGAAAGCCATTGTGTCTCAGAGCCTAAAATTGTCTGCGCATGCATGGATGTCAGCTGTACCGACTCTGATTCTCCGCTCACGTATGCTGATTTTCCCCAGTGTCGGCACTTTTTCCTTTGCAGCGACCTCCAGTTTACACCAGTATAAGTGAAATAGGCTTCCACCCTTCAGTCTCAATAGAAATTCTCCCTCCCACGGGTCTTGCAAAGAGAACGAAGCTGACAGACTAAGTGAAGCAAGGCGCTGCATCTAGGGACTTTCTATCCCAGCTCCTACATTGATACATCATATAATCTTGTGCAAGTCTCCTAGATCAAGACTTTCAAAAGTGCCCAGGTAGCTTGGAGGCCCGTTCTCAGCCATCAAAACCCACCCTGTGTGCTGAATGATCACATGGCACAAGAGTTGGTCCCTTTTTTATTTATACAGGTAACAGTGAACTCTTTATTCTTTCACATTTTGATTTTTTTTCCCAAGTGCCTCATTTCCTGTTTCATTTCACCCAGAGATTATTAGCTTCTTGTCATTGTTTTCATTTATTTTTTCATTTGCATTCTTTCATTTGCATCAAACATAAAGTTTTTCACTTAACTTAATTAATCCTTCCATTTAATTTCTCGAGGGATTTTTTTTTAATGAAAGTATTTCTGAAGCTCCTGTTTTGATCTGAACCTTTTCCTTTTCATCATCTTTATGACGAAGAGCTTTGATATTGCATTTATTGAGCATCATTGATTATTTTCGCTGCTGTTTTGTTCAACTCAGCATTGAAGGGCCTTTTTCTAGTGGTGTCTGCCTATAGACCTTTATTGTTAATTTAACACAAATTCTAGGAAGTTCTGGTTTACTGCAATTTCTAAAATCCCTGTAACTCAAAGGTAAAGGGTCAGTATTCCTAATAGGTACTTATCCCTCGTTCCTTTTCCGGTCCCACTTCCATCTTTTCTTTTCTTTTCTTTTTTTTCTCTCTCAGTTATTAGGCTAATGGCAGGCTCAATTACTTCCTGAAACCCCTCTAAGGAGTAACAACCATTGGCAACTATTGATGAGCTAAAGCAGACTTCGCTAGTGATTTGCTTTAACGTATCTTGACATCTCTACAAAACAAAAGTATGGTCAAGAGAGATGCTGGTGGGCATTCTGCACAATGGAGGCTGGATATTTCGCAGCAGCTGGAATGACGATCTTTGAAACATTTTTGAGCTCTTGAGCAAGCTGGCTTCATTATAACCAGCCCAGACAAGATCCTCTGGAGGCATTTTCATGTATCTGCAAAGTTTCCATCTGTTATCTGATGTCTTTGTTTTTCATTGCATGTGCAGCTTTGCTGCAGTCCTTAGCTGAGAGTGGGGATTTGCCCAGTTGCACACCACCCCCCAACAGCAAGTTACTGGTGGACCAGCACCGTACGCAGAAAAGGCAAGGCTGCACTTCATACCAGCAGAGCAAATAATAGTTCAAATAACAGCCTTGCCTATGGCCAGTCACTACTTTAGGCTTCTGATGCTGCTACACTGGAGGCTCCAAATGGGGCAAATCTGCCACCTACAAAGTCCAATATAAATTCTTGTGCTCTCCTTTTACATAGGAAATGGCTCAGAAGCTGTGGTACAGGGAAATCAGCCCGGTCATGTCAGAAGGCAGGTAAAAATATGCAAGTTATTCAACAGGACCAGGTCCCTCATGGATATAAATCAGCAGAGCCATGTTGGGGTATACTCATGCTGCAGTATATATATGGCTGCAGCTTGTGTAGACCTATTCAAGCCGATGTTAAACTAGCTAGCAGAGGCAGTGATAGCAGTGTGTCTGCAGCTGCACAGGGCAAGCTGCAACCCTGCCCAGGGTCCTCAATAAATGCTTGGGCCTCTAGTCTACAGTGCTTGGTTACTGGGAGCAGGTACCCCGGTCCCAATACCCAAGCTAGCTCTACTGGGACTGTGCAAGCTGCCGTCACACCTTTGCAGCACAGCCGAAGTCTGGGTTGATTCCAGTTGGTTTACGCCCGCTGCCAATCTGGCCCACCGCTGTGTGTTCTTCCTGGGATGAAACATATTTTATAGCAAACATTTGTTTTGTTTTTAAGAACCTTTGACAAGCTCACTTTTTATAGGTTACTGCTGTAGGGCTTTTCCCAAGCATCGTTAGTCATCTCTCTGACATGCAGACAGTAATGAAAAGTGATAATTTAGGGCCAGTGAGATGGGTAAATGAACTGTATGGGGCGAGGGGGGGGGGGAGCTGTTTGTTTTTTTAACTCTCCTCTTTTATTTTTTTTTTTTAAATGCTGTGCAAGATGTTACAGAACAAATTAAAATAAATTGCGGTCCAGATGAAACCATTTGCATGAAAAGAAATAAGCGTTCTAATTCTTCCCTTTGCCAGCCATGTGCAAATCAAATGTTTGCAGGGTGGAAGTGTTTGAATTGTTCTCAGGCTGCTGATGAAGTTAGAATGAGTTTTTAGTTCATCTTCATGCCCTTTCGAAGTGGCTGATGAGCAGGTTCACTAGAGGGCTGAAGTCCTGTTCCACTTATCTCTGTGAGCAGTCGCACAGAAATTACTTCCTAGTCTTTCAAAAGGAGAGTCATACCAAGTTGACAGCACACTGATCAAAGGGATGACACTTGCTCCAAAGCTTTTTCCCTGAAGAAAATATGATATCCTCATTATCATCTCTCAGCTTTCAGAGAGGAACAAAAGAGTGCACAACTTGCTCCAACAGACCTAGCTTTGTAGCTTCTTTCCTGCAATCTCCACAATTGGATAAATTTAGTGAAACATCAGCAAGAGAGACTCGGGCTAAGCGCAGACATTAGCGGGGTTAGGGGGAGGTTAGATCACATTAAAAATGGCCACGAGATCCAAGTAAGTTGGGATGGGGGGTGGGGGGTGGCAAGCAGGGTCTATGAGAGCAGTGTGAGGTTACAAGATACCCACAGCAGCAATGGGGAGGGGAGGACAAGCAGTATCCAAGGGAGCGATGGTGGGGATAGGCAGCATCCACAGGGGTTTCTGGGGCCCAGGAGGGTTTGGAAGGATCAAGGGGGCTTGTGGGGTCTGCAGAGAGGTTTGGGGAGGATGGACCTGGGGATATTTTTAGCTCCCTGACCCCCCAGCAAACCTACCCCCTATCCCTCCCCCACTGATACTTACTTTCTCATCTCCCAGAAGCAGTGAATGCCGATAAAACTGACGCCTGGAGCAGCTTGCAGGTTGTGGAGGGAAGGGGGCTAGCTGGTCTGTGGGGGCTTAGGGGTCTGGGGACTAAAAATACTCTGGTGCCAGGGGAGTGGGTAGGGCAAGCAATTGGACTTTCCCAGCTCTATGGCTGCACAAGTAACTGTACAGAAATTTGATGCACTGGCCTAACCTAGGTCAATTAAGCTTGAGTGCACATCAATCCAGGTCTGTTTTAAGTTTTAGACCAGTCTGTGTGCACAGGACTTTGTTACTGTTACGGGTTGAGATTGATTTCTGGTCACTGAGACCAGGTCTCAGTGTAAGATCCATGCCTGGGTAAACTCAGTTAGATCGGGTAGTCATTTTTAACCTGACCTAACCTCCCCCTAACCTCCCCAAATGTCTACCCTTAACCCCAGGCTCTAAACTACACCTGTACAAAGAGTTGAACCATTTTAATGTGACACACTTAGCAGATCAGTGCCAAAGGTTTCAAACCTCTTATTTCATTATAATGAGAATTATTTTGAGTTCCTTTTAAGTCTGTTTGGAACAAGTTTTAGCTTTAGCCCAAATAAGCTATAAGCTGAAATGAATGAGTGTCCACAGAGAATTTTGCCTCAGTTGCATCAAACTGGTTTGACTAAACCAGGGCAAATTTGTATGTGATTGAAGCCAATGATACCCCTTCAAAGTGAAAGGCTACTAAAATAAAATGAAATGCCTGGGACTTGTCTTTGGTTAGAGGAAGGGAAAGGGAGCAAAAAGAGTTAAGAAAAAAATAACTTAGGTACATGCAAGACCAGAATGAAGCCAGGAGGCTTCAGACTGGGCTGAGGATAATGTTGTTTTTACTTCCTACAGAATGTGTCTAGTACAGAGAGCCACCTGGCAAAGAAGGGCCCAAATACCTGCATTTCCAAACGATATATAGCAGGTAGTGCAAGTGCAGGCAGATGTCCTATTTGAAGGCTCTCAGCCGCCTGCGAAGCCCTAGCCATTGTGGCCAGCCATACAGACCCGCACACCCTTTTCTATGATCCTATAGACTGCACACATGTGAATCACTGTTCCTGGAAAAATCTCCCTTGACCTGGGAAGAAATTACCCTGGGTAAAATGTCCCAAAGTAGGAAAGCTTTGTTTTGGATGAGTCCTGTGACCGAATTTTATTTTCTTTGGATCAGGTGAGAATTTCCCAGGATATCCTCTAGGCGTGTCCATGGCCTGATTGTAATGGCATTACCCAAAGAATAACAGACAACTTTGGTGTAAAGAAGAATCAGACATGGCCCTGGAAGACTGGCCAGCTATGCACAGCAAAACCTGACACGACATACAGCCTGCTAGGTTGCTCATCCATTTCAAATGCAAATCTCAGGCGTGTTTGCTAAGGTGTAGGGGCCTGGTTTCCTACACTAATACCCCACGAGTCTTTCTACTGTGGTTGCTTCTATAGGTATTCTAGCTCTCTGGTGGCTTTTTTTATTATTTTTTTAAAGCAACAGCTCTTGGCGCACATTAGAAAGCATTTACAGTCCTGCTGTCTTTAGACTACATGCAGATAAAGACAAAGACTATTTTCTACTATTATATGCAAGTTTTAGGTGCTCTTAATATGATCTAATTGTAAAGTATAGTGTCACCATTAATGTACAGCAGCCAACACAAGAGAGTCTTGGTCTTGGGTGAGGCATCTAGCACTAAGTGATGTATACAATTAATAATATACTAGATCTTTGATGGGCAACTTTGTGGCAGATATTGAGCCCTGGGGCACTTAACTCCTTTCCAGACCTGACCTTGTATGGGGCTTGTGCATATTTTCAAAGCCTCAAGGCCTTTCTAAGGCCACTGTATCAGTACCTTTTATGCAATGTGTTATCTTTCACAGATATCATTTCCTCTCTCTTGCTTCCTCCCTCTGCCCCAGTTTATTGCTTTTCCCTTATCGATTTAACTCTGTCTGTCTGTCTGTTGCTTTTTTCAGTATTCATTGTACATCCCTGCTTTATTTCACAATTCTGTCCCACAACACTGCTGTGGTTAAAGGATTGTTGGCATTTGCATTTTAAGACCTCTTTCTGGTGCTAAACTTACCCATTAGGAGCTTGCTTCAGGCTGAAATCTGAATAAGGATGTTAATGGGCAATTACTGCAGTCTTAGAAGCAACTTCATGAAGTCTACACTGTGAGCAGTGTAAAAAAATCATAGCCACATCATTAAGTAAAAGCATCCACTGTAAAGACATCCTTCAAACTCCCAAGTTGTGTGTGCTCAGGCCAACTTTGACTTCTGTAGTAAAAAAATACTATCAAGCCCCCACCACCACCACCCATTTGCTAGCTATAGTTTGCTGACCATTTCATTCTAGGGCTAGTTTCAGTTAGCAGTTGTCGTCGCTCTCCTTCGAAAGAGCAGCAAGGTTTGTACCTATGTATTCAGATTTTAGACAAATTGAGCCCAATCTGATTAAAATGTTCTCCTGGAAGCACAAAGCTCTGTGCACAAAGATAAAGGGACTCCCCTGGAACTGCAGCAACTTGGATCTTAATTTTAAGTGCAGTATATTTAGTGCTGCTGCTTCCAGCTGTGGGGTCCATTGTGTATGCAGGGCTACTGGGAAACTTCCCAAGCATGTGGAGCTTCCTGGTATCACGCTTCAAATCATTCCCACTACAACTTCTGTTGCTACCTTCAGGGAATCTGCAAGGTGTTACAGCTCCTTGCTCTAGGAAGAAAATTACTTCCCTTCTGTTATAGGAGCAGCTTGTTTCCTTTGCGTGCTTACGCCTTGTCACTGGGTATATAGTGACACACCAAACCAGGTTCTTGCCAGTCTCCTACGCCTCTCTATCAGCCTGCTCCCAGGGTAGACTTTGTGTGAATTACTGCTCCCAGATTTGCCCCACAAGTGATGGAGTAGGAGGATCCTTCTTCCCTTTTGCCTTTCTGTAGAGATAATTTATGGGCTCTGGTCATCTAGCCAAGAAGGATCTAATATCACCCCAGAAGGTTTCCTAAAGCACTAATCCCAACTATCTAACCAGTGAAAGGACTGTTGACTGTACGACAGTCCCATTCTTTATCACAGGCAAGAACAAAACCCCAAATGGGAAGAAAGTAGGATTTCAGGATGCCTGAAAAGCAGATCTGAGCTTTGGGGCTTGGGACTGTCCTTCAGTAACGTTTATGAAACAGCTCCGCACATAGCCAGGCACCATTGCCACCGAAGGCCTGTCAAGGGCAAATGCTTCTGCCACTTGCTTCTCACGGGAGCAATTTTGGGCTGAATGTCACTGGTGCCAGTGATGTTGCTTCATGGCTGAAGAATAAGGCTAAACAGGAGTACAGTTTATTAATGGACAAATAGCAGGATGTAAAAACTAGGGCAATCTGTTCTGATTCAGCCAAATGCAAGGTTGAGTTTTGGGAATTGCAAATGCTGGAAGGGTTTTTGCTCTGCAGGTGTGAGGTAATGGTGTAAGTAAAGTTCAGGCTAAGCTCACAGGGGAAACCAGAAGCTCTCTAATTTCAAACTTCGTTTCGGTGAACATCTGTAGGAGGATGAGACAAGCGTGACTGGAGGAGGACACAGCCAAAAGTATGGTAGGGTTACATTGGACTGAGCCAAGTTATAAGTAGGATGAAATGCCTGAGGCCTGACATAATATGATAGGTATGACTTTCATGATAGGCACTGACTTTAAAAAGAAGTTGAGAGAGGAGAGGAGAGAAGAGAATGAAAGTGTCCTACCCCACTTTAATCTTGTTGCTACATTTGAGAGTATGTTTACTTTCTTCCCTGGAAAGCAGGAAGCCTCTTAACACCTCCCCCCACCAAACATACATATATATTTGGTGGAATACACACACACACACACACACACACACACACACACATATATATATATTCCACAAGCAGTCCACAAAGAGATTTTTCTGACCAAAATTGGGATAAGTCATTTTAATTATGTCCCAGACAAATTTTCACTAAGCCCAGTCCAAAAAAATCCATTTCTTCACCAAGAAACATACTTTTTTTTTTTTTAAAGGTAGCAAGTTTCTCAGACTGTAGACAATGTACCCCTCTTCCTTCCAAGTCATAACACAGGCTGGGGGCGCTCAGCAAACTTAATGCAGAATGTAACAGGACAGTGGACGGCAGGAAATCTACAATAAGGAAATAATTTCTTGTCCCTTTGCTAAATGGTTGGCGTATTTCTAGTGGATGTTTTTGTATCAGAAGTATGTCATTTCCTACCTTAGAATAAGGCTTGAATTAAGCTGCTTCATGCTCACACCTTGTTTTCTAGAGCCTATTAGGAAGAGCTCTCTCATTATGGAGATGGCTAAGCGTTTCAGGGCAGCTAGAGAGGTGGTATAATCTCAGTCCTAAGGACAGACATTACTCACTAACCGATTTAAGAGCAAGTTAGTCAAACACTTGCTGAGGATGCTTTAGACAGGGATAACCCTCCCTTGAGTGGGGGTTGGACTAGATGAGCTCCTGAGGTTCCTTCCAGTGCCGCTTTTCCAGGACACTAATCTTTCTTCTTCCTTTTTTTAATGAAATGAAGATAGAAAGTCTCTTACCTTTTGGTGTATAAAAGAAACCATCTGAAATGGGAAGGAGTCATCCACATAGATCAGCAGAGAGCTTTGTGCAATAGGTCTGACAGTTGATGTTAATGTTAACTCAGGAGCCCAATGATGATAGTTGAAAGGACCTCTCATGCCACCGTAGGATCACATCACCTCCACCCCATGTGCAAACTCCAAAATGACCTAATGTTAGCTGCTAGTGTGTGACGCTGACAGGTGCCCGTAAGGTAACTTGGAGGTAATTTTTGTATGAAAAATACACTTCCTGGGATGGAAGACAGGTCTGCTCTATCCGGAGGTAATGCACACAGAGCGTGCATGCCACACTTCACTGTAGGCCTCCCTAGCGTGGTCCAGCTGTGTTGTAGGCATGTTCTAAAGGCCATCGAGTTGGCATGAGTGTGTATAACAGAACTTTCCTTTATTTCCCACTCACCTAAAATCAAACTCAGGTGTAACAGACACAGCATCTCAGATCAAAGTGGGGTTTTTTCTATAATTTCTAAGATATATTACAAAAAACAGGAAATTCCATTTAAAACACCACCCTTTGTTATCTTGTGAAAGCTCACAGAAGGCAGAAAAAAGGAAAATGTTTGATCTATTGATTTTTAGCAAACTGAAACATTTGGCAATCAGCTTTGGTTAAGACTCTATCCAAAGCCTTTGTGCCTGTACAACTGTGTGGGATCAATCTGCAATACAGCCTGTCTTTTCATAACTTATACTTCCCTTACAACAGTCGCTACTACTTGCTCTTATCCATGGAAGATCTTGGCTTCTTTCAGCATGAGAAAACATTTTGGTTTGATTTGAAACCCCTCTTCATTGTATTTGAGGACCTGTTACAGGAAATAATGGTGTTCTCTGATGCATTACAAACCCTTAAACTTAGATGTGTGTAGGGCAGTGAATTGTTATCAGCAAACAAATTCATCTTATTGAGAAGGTACTTGGAAAATTATTGGCCTGACACTGCTCAGATGGCAAATAAGCTGAGTGCATGTGATTGCAGATGTTATAAATGTGTTACGTGAGGAAGGCACTACGTGTGGGCCTCAGAGAAAGGGAGAGCAGCTCAATTGTATCCCAGATGGAGTGTATTTTTGTATGGAGAGCAGTGGGAAATTGTAGTGCATGCTCGCTTTCAATCAACTAATAGTCTCAACCACTGCAACCTTGGGATAATGCAGCCAGTTCAGGCATATAACCCTTCCAAAATTTTATCCATGACAGCAATGAAGCCACTAGTCTAATTTTTCATTCTCAAGAAAGGATTAGACATTCATGTGAATTATGAGAACACCCAGTTACATTAGCTAGGATATAAATTCTCAAGCTCCAGGGCATAAATCAAACACTAACTGGTGGGGTTGGAAGAAATTTCCCACTGCAGTATGCTCTTCTATAGCTGTCCACTGTGGTTTCTTGCACCTTTCTCTGAAGCCACTAGTTCTGGCCATTGTTTCAGTAACCATGCTGGATTAACTGCACCATTTGTCTAATACAGGATGGAAATTGGTATTTCTTTCCTCAAATAAAAAATGATTCATGGGTACCTTTGAGATTACAGTGTCTATGCATGTGAGTATTCATTTGATTAAAAAAGAAATCCAAAAGGCTTCTGCAGTTTAGGCTCTGGTCTTCATTGCCCTCCCTTGGTTTCATCAGAAGAGTTTCACTAGTGTAAACACATTATAACTGAGATCAAATCTGCCCCTCAGCTTCTTCATGAGCTGTTCATTCCCTTTCTCTCAAACTTCTCACCATCTCTGGTATCTCACTCAGCCCAGTTCCTGCCTAATGTGAATGAAGAGAGCTAAGGGCTTGCCTGTATTGCAATAGCAGCAAGCCTCGGGAAGGGTGGGATCCAGTGTACTTTGCCTAAGCCCCATCTATTGCTGTAACTCTAGTGCTGGACATAAGGCTGTTTTAGACTTGTCCCTAGCAGCTCTGTCTCCAGTGGGTCTGAGATCAGCCGCTGAGAATTAATGCAGAGCACCCTCACAGCAAACGTCTGGCTCTGGAGTGTGCCTCTGGTTTTGGGATGTGTTCAGTCCCACTGATCTGGCTTAGACAAGGCCTCATTTCACCAGGAGTATCAGGCCATAGCAGCATGACGGTAACTTCCATTGGGAAGGTGGTCTTTCAGTCTGCCTAAAGCGATCTGAGGAAGGGCATTTTGTTCCTGGAAGCTTGCCTTAACACCTACAGGCATCTATAAAATTGGTCTAATAAAACATTGCCAAGCAAATCCTGCTTCTGATGCATTCCTGGGCCATCACCGTTGCAACGATGGGACGACGCTACCCAGCCACTTCACAGCTTTTTACCTATATTCAGATTTCAAGGTTGATTATTTTGGCCATTTGTAGTCTGTCTGCATGACAAGTCCTATCATGAAGCACACACAACAAGTGTTAACAACAAAGCTACCGACAAAAGGCTTAAACAGTTAGTATAGCTACGCCTGTGTGGCTGCCGCATGGGCTGGGAAGGGATTTTTTCCCTTCTGTTACTGTGTGTGTCAGGTGTTTTTTGCCTTGGAAGCATTGAGAGTTGGCTACAGCTAAGGCCAGGGATTTTGACTGGGATGTGCCAGGGTTCCTCCTGGGACTTGAACCCAGAAGTTTCTGGCCAGAGGATCTTGTCCCTCTGCTCAGGGGCATATCAATTGCTTTTATGGTATAGGTTTAGAAAGGAATTTGCCCCATGGTCAGATTGGTACGGACTGGGGGTGCTTTTTGACTTTCTCTGTAGCTAGGGGTAAGGCCCCTTCCTTTGCTCTCTCAAGGATACTGTAAAAACCCTCAGAGCAGCAGTACATTGCCCATCATTGCATAGCACCTTGGCTGTGACAGGTTAGCACTGTGGTTGTGTGACAGTGTTAACTGTAGTTTTACTAACAGGTTAGACAATGAATACATATAGCATGGTTTGGATAGGGATGAGCCTGCTTCTGGTAGAGAGGGTTGGACTAGATGACCTCTGAAGGTCTCTTCCAGCCCAACTTTTCTATGACGCTCTCCCCCTTCCCTCACTTAGCATCTTTAATCTTTGGGTATCTGGATCCTAATGTTCGTCAAATGCTGAGGGACAAAAGTCCCAATTGTCTGTTTCCCTGCAGCTATCTACACCAGTGCCAAGTAGGTGGAAAGCACTACTAAGTCATAACGTAGCACTGCATCTCAGGTTTGCAGTCCCATAAATGACAGCAGACAGCAAAAGACGCTAGAGAAATGGTCCCAAGGAGCTTGAAGCCCAGGTCCTCAAATGTAATTGGGGGCCTGGATAATTTGAGTATCTGATCATTTGGAGATTTGAGCCCTAATGTTCCTAGTGGATGTTTGTACTGGAGGTGAAAGGAACTTTAAAAAATGGGGAGGTGGTTCACGGGAGAAGTGCAAAGCACGTAATGTCATGAGAAAATGCTAATTTCTTATATGTTCTGACAGCTTAAATGGATTAACAAACTCATTAAATGGATTTCATAGATCTCACACTACTTCTGCATTCTACCCATTGGAAAATCAATCCATGTAGCTGCCAGAGAAGAAAGGACTTACCAAGTATAGACTATAGATAAAAAGTATAAGATAGCATGATTCTGGCATGATAGCAGTGCCCATGTCTGCCAGTACAATCCTGCTGTTCTCAGTGTTTCCACTGCAGTCATCTCCTTTTCTTTTTCCAGAGTTTTATCCTTTACCCGTATAAAAGTGAATCAAGCCAAAACTGATGGCGAAATATCAACCTGAGAGGTTGTATGAAAAAAGTTATGAAAATATAATATTCATTAATAGCATTCTACAATGCACATGAGGACAAGGGAAATCCAACTGCTGACCTTTTGTTTTATGTCTCTCACTTTGGCAGGTAGGCAGGGTTGTATAGGCTGGTATAAATGGATAGAGGTCCACTGCTTGCAAAGGAAGCTGCACCCATTTGAACCATGAGGCTGTGAGGCTGATGGCACACTCTAATACACGACTACTATTACTTCTCATGCTACAAGGCAACTCCAATGTGACGCTAAAATAAGTCCCTTTTAAAACTTGATCTTATTGTCCCCTCCAATTCTGCTCGTCCTACTCCAAGGCTTTCCTTTAAAATGTCCAATATTTCATTATTTTTCTTCTTTTCAAAATCAAGCATACACTACAAATTAATGGCTCCTGCTTTTAAAGATAGCCACTAATCAACCTAGTGTATAAAGTATATGGAAAATAGAACAGCAGATGGCTGAAAGGTCAAATTCCTAACTCCTTTTGCTGCCTTTCACTGTACACAACAGTAATCCTTAGAGTTATACTGAATGAAGAACTCGTTTGAATGCAGCATGGTTTGTCCTCTCCCTATACTTTGATTTCAAACTGAAATTTTGCAGGCCATTAGTTCGTAAAGGCCTTTGAGTATTTTAAAAGCAAAAATTAAAAAGACTAGGAGTATTGCATTTCAGGATGTGGCTGGTGTTTATGCACAGGAACCTTTTCCTGCATAAGTATTTTATAGCATTAAAGTGTTTCAAACTGATAGTCTGAAAAGGCTATTAAAGATAAATAACCCATGTAATAAATAGTTTCTATCTATTTATTAGCACAATAGACTCTAAGAGTCTCTGCCATAATTCACTGGCAGTTTGAAAAGTTCACAATGGAAGTATTTTCTTCTTAGGGAAATTGGTGTTTGGGTTTTGAGATTTTTCTGAGACTATGGTTTCAAGAGACGGTAACCACCAAAGAAATAGAAGATGAATGCTCACAGTACACAGGGAAGTGACAAAAAACCATATAAAAACCAAATGTTCAGCTTAATTTAAAGCAGTAGATACCAAAGGCTCCTGGCAAAGGGCCAAATTGTTCTGCCTGCTACATTCACTTTGTGCCATTCAAGATCTTAACCGTCTGGAAGTGGCTGAAGTAACCGGAAAACAGGTGGAAATGACTCCTGTGCTAGCTGCTTCCCTCATCTCCCCCCAGAAAAACACATGAAGCATAAAGGCCGGGGGTGGAGTAGTGTACCAGGGCCAGAGAGGGGACGACAGTCTGCAAGAAAATGGAGCTCCGCTCCATCTCCTCTTCTGCTGACTTATGATCACTGAGCGACCTCCTGCCAGAATTACATAAAAATACACTCTGCTCCCACCTTTCCTCTGCATTCAACCCTGAGAAATGCAGTACAGCCAGCACAACCTGTTCACCTGGGCAGTTGCATAGATCTGGACCATGGGTGGGGCTGCTATGGATCTCAATGGTTCTCAATGCATCTCAGCCATGGTTCTCAATCTTTTTAGGTTAAAGGCACCCATTGTCAGATTCGAGACACCCCTCCACAACTTGTGTGAATTGAGCAGTGCCCCATTTCAAATACTAATTTATTTCTTCCAGGGCTTACCCCCCTTGCAGAGGGGGCAGGCAGTCGGGATGGATGGGGGAGCAGCCAGGCAGGGAGAACCTGAGCCTGCCTTTATCTCCTTAACTCCTCACACTTCCTGAGCATCCTTCAGAGGATCTTGTGGCAGCCCAGATGCCTTGGCATCCTGGTTGAGAGCCACTGGTCTATACACAAGAGGTGGCAACCTTAAGCACGGCTTGTCCAACATATTGATGTTCCCTGCTCACTGAGCCCATCATGTTGTTTTGATGTCTGACTACCATTTCGTTGTGAATGATTTCAATAATTTTCTCGCAAATGGAAAATATCACTGTTTACTACATCAAAAGCGAAAATACATTACACCAGTCATTAGCTGGAGATAATTCGAGACTGCTTGGGTATTATCATTTTGCTGTTTCCCCAACTAAGTAGATGCCTTTTTAACCAGGCTCGTGTGCCCAATCAAAATGTTCTTGACACACTCCGTGGCTGTTTTATAGATGTGTTAGTTGGGAATTTACTAAGTCTCCAAACACATGGAGAGATTTGAATGGTATGGTATATCATCTTCTCCTTCCACCTGTTCATGCAACTGCATTCCATTTTATTTTAATTAAAACCTAGCAGGTGTTTCATTAGGGTCGATCCAGACAACAAGATGCCAGTTCCTGAGCAAAATATAAATGAAATAATCTGCAACATCTTGTGATGTTATTCACTGGCCCAAGAGATGGCATTTCTCATTGTCCCTAGCACAGAATGCTCTGCTGTGTGTGACCTGAAAAAGTGAAAAACTGGGGTGACTGAATCACAACAGCTGGTTCATGCTTAATAATTGTTTTGCCACAAATTTTAATGCTCAAGCAGAACATTCACGTGCCTGGTGAAGCTTGCGGACATGCTGCATGCTCCATGAATATCTCTCTTCATCATTAACCTGAATTTCCCCACCCCCTGCTTCCCATCAGGTTCAGTCTGAAGGATAAGTAATGTAAAGGGAATATTAGGTTTAAAATAATTAGACCAGCAATTAGAACTGCCTGATCTGTTCTGATATGTAGCAATGCCCGTGACATCCAAGTACTGGCGCACATCATCCCATCTGCATCATTCTGCCCACGGACTTAGCAACACTTGAAATGAAAGAACTGGTAAATGTAGTGTGTAGCTTCCCAACACCAGCTGGTCTCCCCAGTAGTTGGGTGCATGGTGCATATATGCCAGAGAACAAGGAATACCACTTCTGCTATCAGCTGGTCATCCAGATGGACTGATGGGCGGCATCCCCAGTGTTGGTGAGCTGAGAGCTTTTCTTTATTGCAGAATATTTACAAAGACCAGACAGCAATATGTACAAAGTAGGGGCATGTAACTACATAGACTTTCAGGGTGCTGTTCTCATTGGTATTAGCTGAAGAAGACATCTAGTACATTTGGGGAGGGAATTAAATTAAGGGGTTTTTTATCCTTGGGGGGTGTCTTTCAGAAAATACAAGCTTGCCCAGACAAGGAGGTAAACAGTTATTGAAGTATAGGGCCCCACTCACACCATAATCCCTGCCTTGCAATTTTAGCTTCTGAAAGCAATTTTTCCAGGTTCATTAGCTTGGGACACTATTATGTTGATTGTCCTAGAGGCCAAAAGCAGAAGATTAAAGTTTCCCACCTTCACCTTCCAGAAACTAAAGCATTGCATCAGGGCAGCTGGGCAAGGAAAGGAGAAGTGAAAAGATGCACACTTAATTATTTTCATTATGTGAAGGGGGCTTGTGTCCTTGGTTCCTTTATAGAAACTACAGAACCACACAGACTCAGTCTAGTCCAAAATCAACCCTGTTTATTAACTGAGAACAACATTCAATATACGTCCTGCTATTCTGGCAGGGTGCCGGTGGCTTTGAAAACACAAAAGACAGGGGAGGTCACTGGAGGATGCTCCAGCTGTTTACACAGATACCACCCAATTCCTTCAACGGTTATTTTTTAAGGACACAAAAACATAGAACTGGCCAGGGAAGTTGCAACAAGATGATCTGTTTTGTTGGAAACTTCCACCTCACTGAAATGGGAATTTTCATTGAGAATATACCAGTTCTGGAGAAACTTTGTTGAGAGAGGTTTCTTGGGGTCAGGACTGAATTTTTATTTGAACCTAGGGGAGGTTGAAGGGAAGGTATGATGAGGAGGTGGAGTGCAGGAGGGAGAGGATAACCTTGCAGTCTGGAAGCTTGGCTGGGATATATGCAGTTCAGACCAGGAACCTGACAAGGTCTCCTATGTCCCAAGTGAATGGGATGATCACCAAGCTATTTGTAGCGGGAAAGGGTCTATTTCTCGGGGGTGGGGTACAACTTTTTGGAATGGCTCCATTTCATCCTCATACAGAGCAAGGGAAAATGATGTCATCAAGTTTTACAGGCCTGGAAAAGTATTTCCCACTCACCTCTTGTTAGGCTTCTGATTTCTTTTAAGTCAATGGGAGCTACGTGACTGAAAACCCACCACTAAAGTGGCTGATGGGGAATGGAGGGACTTCCAGATCACTGCTGCTTATATTTTTCTTTGAGAGGGGGAAAAAATAAAAAATAAATAAATCAACCCAGAGGAAAAAAGGCAGAATTATCCAGTATTTAAAGTTGGGTCTGGTTCTCTATAGTGCTACAGCTTGTGCAAAAAAGGGTGCAATGCTAGTTCAGCATTTAGAGTGGCAATATCTGCATGGGGTTGGATGCAGGATAAGCAAAGGAGAACAGGGCCCACAAATGTTTATGAACTATCTGAAGCAAAGGAGCAATGCCTTGGTATTAAAATGTAAGAAGTGGAACTCATAAAAGGGAAAAGTTCATCAGGTTCCCATGAGCTTTACAGATGCTGAAGCAGGGCTATGTAACATCAACTCAAATGGAGTTATAGGAGTTTGGTTCCACCTCTGCTACCAGGGTTTATGGTTTTTGTAATTTATGAACACTCAGCTCAGATATAGCAGCTGGCTGTCATTCAGATACCTCTTTTAGCCTAGTTTTTAGCACTTACTCAAAGGTCAAGTCTCTTCTTCAAGGTCAAGTACAATGCAAATCACTCAGCCTGGCTCCAGTCCCAGAAGACTGCGCTTGACATGGCAGATATTTCAGGCTGATTCCTAGGCCCTGGCAAAGCCTGGAGATCCTTGTTGGCATATTCGCCTCAGATGCCATTTTAAAGATAGTTTATTTTCTGCAGTATGTTGCCTTTCAAACTAACAGAGTATACTAAAGTATGGTCTAAAGACTATACTAAGCATATAGTCATAATATGCTAGTAATAATATTGTATACTAGTATGGTGTATGTACACACACAACTATTATAATATAATATAGTATCTGTATAGTAGTAATATACTACTAGTAGTATAGTAATGTGGTGTGCATGTATAGTAAATGAATAGCAGTAATATATTAAAGAGCTCTCAGCTATTCTCCCTTGTTACCACTAGACAAACTTTTCCAACTCCAAAAGAAGCTGTTTTAAAGACATTTGGGAACTAAAGAGAACACACGAGCCATTTTATCTAGTAACCACCAGCATCTGATTTATAAAAGGATTTCGTCTTCATATCCTTCTATAGCCTAGAAAAATGAATCTGACAGCAGTTGACAACTGAGAAGGGCACATGTCTTAGTCCTATTTCTGGTACTATCTCTTGATTTTAGAAGTGTATTACGAATTAGACATGGGCTGGGACAAAAAGACTGTATCCAGATCTGTAACCTGGGAAAAGTTCTAAGTATGGGTCTGAGTCTATTTCTGAACTTTTTAGCTGTGGCTCATCTCTGATATCAACATACTTTGAAAAAAACTACCTCACAAAAAGAACTTTGAGTGGATGTGATATCTTTTATTAGTCCGAGTAGTTGGAAAAAAGTTATTTGCAAGTTTTCAGGCACAATCACCTTTCTTTAGGCATAGGAAGTCTCTGCTACTCTGAGACTCCACGGAATGAGAGAAGCTAAAAGTGTGTCAATTAGAATGGAAATAAGTCAAAATTAGGAAAACAAAAGGTAAAGCGGGGGAGGAAGCGGGGAAAATTGCTAAAGGTAAGTGAGGGGGACTCTACAGTAGTAGTAACTCAAGGTAGAAAAGAGGCTGTCTGTGAAAAAAGAAATAGCTGGAAATTAGGAAGGCAAAGGGCAGAAAGGTAGGGGAGGGGAGAAAGGCGGGGAGAAAAAGAAACAAGTAAGAGGTCAGGTCTGGCAGGTACCTGGCGAATCAGATGTCAGGCAGGTTGTAATATGTGAAGTTCGTAGGCTCATCTGCAAAAGGTGTTTTGTAAGTTCCCTTTGAGGATTAGAACTGAGAGATCGGAGAGGGAGTAATTGTCTTGTGCAAAGTGCGCACCCACAGGTAGCTGGGTATTCTTGTCTTTGATAGATTTTCAGTATGCGTTCCTTCTGGTGCACAGTTGTTGTTTGGTTTCTCCTCCATATTGGTTTCTCCCCATATATCAGGGCATATGGTGCACTGGATGAGATGTCTGATATTTCTGGAGGTGCAGGTGTAAGATCCAAGAATCCGCCTCACAACTATCAGAAATTCTTCCAGACCCAGCTGTGTCCCCATTCCACCAATTCCAGTTGAGCCGGTTAGTTAAGAGTAGGCAGGGGAAAAAATAATCAAACCTGCTGTCCAGAAATTCACACCCAGGTCCTGCTTTTCTGACTCCAGAGCTGCATAAAGCTGCTATGATGCATATCTTTAAAGACAAATGCATCTTTCCTTTCAGTAACATATGGTTCATATACTAGTTGTTTAGATTTAAAACCCTTTGATAAAGTTGGAAGCCATGGCTTAGAGGACCTGAATAGCATCTTAGCTTGTCTTGTGACAGCTGGTATTAGAGGGGCTTGGAAGCAGAAAGAGCAATAATTGGGAATGTCGTGACAACCTGCCATCTTCATTGTTTTGAAAGCTGCATCTTTGACATTATGATTGCATTTCCCTCTTATAAAAATCACTATACAAAGGACAACCCCTCAGGCTTTGTTACAAATCTTAATTCTTCGTTATATTTCCACAAGGAGAAAACAGAGTAAAAATAAACACAAACCAATGAGGAAGGTTGTTGATTTAACTTCCATGAAATAATATGTCTATTGCAATTATGGCCTACCACAGTTGTGCTACCTGCCAATATTTAACATTGCAATCAGTATTCCATTCAAAGTACAATTATTAGCCCCATGGCACTTGTCAATAAATTTTCTATTTGTCTGTAAATTGGAGTGGTTCCTACTCAGCCACGGTTACATTTTTCTGCCAAAGTTGATGGAAATTGCATGAAGAGTTTGAGTTAAAAGTAAATGTATCATTCTTGCATTTGTTTGGATATTTTCTAGAGCATAGGATGGCAATCTATCTTGTGGCTTTTATGTACCACTGCAGTATAAATGATTAATACAGTCATTAATTCTGTAAATATTTATCTGAATTTCAGACAAAAATTTGTAAGCTTTGGGGACTGAGGTTTCTGGACACTCTTTTGGTACTTGAAACTCAATACCTAGATTTTTAATGAAATTTGCAATCATTATAAGTAGATGTAGATGTGTGTCAGGCTCCACGCATTGATAGGAAAATTGGCATTTTTGTAGGGAAAAAAGAAATAGTTGATTAAAACCATTATTTATGGGCTTCTATCCTCTTACCTCCTCAAAGAATAAAATGGATCTCTCCACCAGTAGGAAATCTTAAATATTGGTCTAACAAAGGGACAATATTTTGGCTTCTCTCTAATGAGGCCTGTCTTATACTCACTAGGAATAATTGCATTATTTGAACTACAGAACTAAAATTAGGTAGAATATATAATTATTGTATGTTTTAGTAGTGAGCTGCTGCTGCTGCTACAGGCTAGGGATTACTTAGAGAAGCTAAATGTTTCCAGGAGGGCAGGGTCAGATAGGATGCCCTCTAGGGTACTGAAGGAATTGCCTGAGGTAATTGTGGAGCTTCTTTGAGACCTCATGGTGGTCAGGTGAGGTTCTGAATGATTGGAAAAGGACAAATATAGTGTCCATCTTTAAGAATGGGAAGAGGGAGGATCTGGGAAATTATAGACCTATAGACCAGTCAACCTGATCATGATAACTGGAAAGTAGGGCTGTGCGAAGCTTCGGTCCATGATTCAAGTCGGAGAAGATTCGGCCCAATTTGGAGGCTGAATCACCAAATCCTTGTTGACAAAAAACCCTCCAAATCGATTTGGAAAACATTCATAAAAGATTCAGAGATTCGGAAGGCAGTCTTGCCTGACCAACCTGCTTCCCTTCCATGATAAGGTGATGAGCTTTGTGGATGGGGCATGAACTGTGGATGTGGATAGAATATACCTTGATTCTAGCAAGGCTTCTGACTGTCTCCCACAAGATTCTCAATATTAGTTGAGATCAGTTAGGCTTCAGTACTGCAAAGAAGGACCTGGGCATTACAGTGGACCATAAAATAAATGATCTTGACAGATTAATAGAGTAAAATAGAGGGAACCATGTGGTCATCTAGTTTGCTCTACTGTGTAGCGCAGACCAAATCACAGAATCTTAGCCAGCCCCCCCGGACTGAAGATACCTTGTGGTTGACTAAAGCACATATACCAAAAGGGTATGCAGTGTAGAAGGCATAGTTTATTAATATTTTATTTCAAAGGTTAATCATCCATAAATAGTTGAACATCTGGAGAACTGAGTGCCAGTTGATTAGTTTATTTCCATTTCTACCAATCTGTCAACAATTCCAAGCCATGGGCAGTCCTGCAAAATATCTAAACTGCAATCTGTCTAATAATTCCATAAATCTCACCTCTGCCATCTTCGCAAAGAGTGAGCCACTAAGAAAATGAACAACAATGTTGGGTAGGTAGTTAAAAAAAAATCTTCAGGCAAGGGGGGATTATTCCACTGAATGTGTCTTGTCTCCCGACACTTTTGGAACGTTCTAAAGAACTCCTTTGAGCCATTCAGCAAATCTTGACAAATCACTTTCATATACCTGATGGCGCACACATTCTCTACAGCACTCTGAAGACTACCCATGAACTTTAATATCTATAATATGCAAATTGAGCTGAAATGGTAAGTCTTAATTTACATATTATTGACAATAAGTAATGCAAATGTGCATTCTGGATGCCCCAAGCTCTTCAGTAAGTAGCCACTAAAAATAAAGAGTGAAATCTTGGGCCCATTAAAATCCGTCATTCCAGCTAGAGTGAAAAGGCTTTCCGGTTATGGACAGGTAAACAATTATACTGGTTTAAAGCAGGGCGATAGGGGGTAAACTTCTAGTTTATGAGCGCATGTCAGCCAGTCACAGGGATGGAATCACAGTTAAAGTTATCAGGAGGTAATTCAACGTTGTGTGGTTTAATTGGGCGTTCACTTTCAGATTCCTGGCTTTTCTAGTGTTTTCTATTTGTAAAGCTTCAAAAATTCATCTTACAGCTGTTGCAAGCAGGATGGTGATTCTGGACTGGACAAATGGAAGAGTGGTTAGATTATTCTATTTAGCTTTGGAGTACAGAGCTTTACATCAGGTTAGTTTATAAAGTATCTGGCAGCTTAAGCTATGCAAGTACTAATATTATAGACAACACAAATGCTCTATTGTATAGGGGACATGAGGCTGTTAGAAAAGTAATACCATATTTCTTAATATGCCCTTCATAGGGGGAAAGCGACTATTGTTCAAGAACAAGCTCAACATTTTCGAATCTGATCATGTTCTCCTTGCCTGTTTGAATAGGCAGCGCTTTCACTAGCTCTCCAAATACTGAATTTTATCTTAGAGTTACTTTTAAAGTCAGCATTTCATTTCCTCCCTTTAGCTTCTGCTGCTTAATTGGAGACTGACTCGAGCAAGAAGTAGAGTGTCATTTACAATGCCCTGCATATTGGAGCAATAAATATAATACTTTGAAGTCAGTGGAAAAACTGAGGTGAGGGCAAGAAAAGAAGAGCAGTAAAAAGCACCCTGATTTATGTGGTTAGATTACAGCAGATTTAAATTCTGTTCATTAATGACTGCGCCACTTTTTAAAATGCTCGGCATAGACCTAACAAAACAGTGTACACCACGGAAGGTGAGTGAGCAGCCACTCCTTGGATTCCAGTCAAGGTCGTTGGTGACAGATTCAGAGAAGATGGCTCTATTAAGTGCAGAAGAAGTTTTAGGTTTCACTGGAGCCAGCCTGGAAAGAGCTAACTTGTATGTCTGCTCTTAAGTGCACAAACACTTTTTACACCCACCCACACACAGCGTGTATGCAGCACTATCGCACGGTATGTGCATGTGTGTCTGTATGTTTTATTACTGGCTTGATTTTGAACAGAATGCGTCTTGGATGTGCAGCAACATGGGTTACCTCCTTTAAAAGAATAGATGGCATTTGTACATGACACGGGGGTTTACGTCTCCCTAAATTGAAGCAGTGGTTTTTTAAAAAAACATCACTTCAGTTCAGGGTGAAGTAAACCTCTATGTCGTGTATATCCATGTCCGCCTGATCTTTACCTGCCTCTCCAGCAATGCCGAGGGGAGAGTGAGCTGCTGGTGAGCAGAGCAGTGTCTGAACTGCAGAGTGGGGGGGAAGGGGGTTGGTGCTTCCCTCCGCAGGAGCGGCGGCTCCCCCCAGGCAGCACCCACCCACAGGGTGGGACCCAGCTCAGGCAGTCCCGGGGGGCACCACTGCCATGAAGGGAAGCATTGGGTCCCCATGCAGCTCAGGCAGGCAGGCTCCGGGGAGGGGGAGGGGGGTAAAGATCAGGCTCGCCGCCTTTTTTCCCCCCTTCTGTAGAGCCTGCCTTCCCGGGCTGGCTGCTGCCGGGCTGGCTGCATGGACTGCCTGCACAGCCCCAGAGCCGCACAGAGCCCGGTGCTTCCCTCTGTGGCTGTAGGGTAAAAAACTAAAACTTCTTGGAAGTGTTTTACTTTGCAGCGCCCCAAAAGTCATTTGCTGCACCCCAAAGTCATTTAAGGCACATTACACCATCGAATGTGCTACAGTGACTGACATTAACGTGCAATACGCCACTGAATGTGCAAACAGCAATGCCATTAAAGAAGTGCAAAAGGCATTTAACCTGCTTTAAGCCCCCCTTTAAAGTGTCATCTACTTATGCCCAAAAATGGTAAATGAAAGCAGTGTCCTAACGTAACATTGAGGCCTTATTATGATACATTATTTAAAGCCAAGGTCCAATAGGTCAGATAACATGCAGGAATTTTCAGGACTCCTCTTCTGGTTCTTACTCAAGCTTTGCTTCAGTTTTTCCTTAAACCACTGTGGATCCTTCCCATATTCCTCACAGGTTATTGCTGAAATGTGTGCGGTTGCAGGAAGGGAGGTACAGGGCTCCATGCACCAGATCAAGGTGCTAGCATTCCTAGGACAATAGAACCTGGGGCTGAGGTAGTAAACCCTCTGAAACAAATACATTTCCTAAAGCTCCTCTACATTATGCAGGTTGAGCCAGGAAAGCCAGGTTGA
Source organism: Crocodylus siamensis (assembly GCF_052110815.1). Lineage (NCBI taxonomy): Eukaryota > Metazoa > Chordata > Crocodylia > Crocodylidae > Crocodylus > Crocodylus siamensis. The sequence continues at coordinate 63,397,302 of NC_143403.1, forward strand.
GGATGGTGTCATATGACAATAAAGAGAGACATTACTTTTCTGACCTAGGAATTGGTCTCTAAGGCTATTGGTCTGCTTAGGCCATTCAGTAGATGGGTTTAAAAGCAGTTCTGCCTGGGAAAGAACTGGGGTGGATATCCTTTTTGTAGGCATTCTGTAAACTGTGAAACAAAACCACATGTAAGGGTCACCGAAATGAGCTGCACTTCCCCTGAATTAATATCTTGCAAAAAATAGCAAATCCAACAGCAAGTAAGAGAACTCAGATCTACCTGGGGTTATGGGATTTTTAGCAGTCCACAGGAAGGTTACTGTGATACCCAAAAGCTTGCCTGTATCTCTGCCAATCACACAGTTGGTCCAATAAGATATCACTCACAAGCATTCTCACCTCTTGCCTATCTCCTTGTCCATCATGGCAACAACATCACCTCAACACACCAAACTCATCCAACACATGGCAACTCATCACCTCAACACTAGTGCTGCCTTAGTGAAGGGGGCCACATACCCCCCCAGCAAGCAGTCCCACCGATATACTGCGGCCAATCCTGCCAATCAGGGGGCAGGGTCCCCCACAGCTGATCTCACTGCCTGGGCGGACCCCTGCGGCTAATCGCTGCAGTCGCTTCTGGGAGTGGCTGAGGCTGTTTCTGGGAGCGGCTGCAGCAATCAGCCGGCACTTGCAGGGGAGGCACCTGCTCACCCTGCCCATCACCTAAGGAGCGAGCACAGCTGGTCACGGGGTGCGTCTCAGTGGCAATGCATAGGGAGTGCAGGGGGTCACCCCCATGCACTCCCTATGCATTGCCACTGAGATGCTTTCAATAAAACTCTAAGAAAGCAAGACTGGGATTTCCTCAGAGAGAGCTGCACTCAGGGGATTTCATAGATTTCATAGATTTCATAGACATTAGGGCTGGAAGGGACCTCGGGAGATCATCGAGTCCAGCCCCCTGCCCAAAGGGCAGGAAGTCAGCTGGGGTCATAGGATCCCAGCAAGATAAGCATCCAATTGGCTCTTGAAGGTGTTCAATGTAGGTGCTTGAACCACCTCCGCTGGCAGGCTGTTCCAGACCTTGGGGGCTCGGACAGTAAAGAAATTCTTCCTTATGTCCAGCCTGAAACGGTCTTGCAGGAGTTTGTGACCGTTCATCCCTTGGGACGCTCTGGTGAACAGACGTTCCCCCAGATCCTGGTGGTCACCCCTGAGAAACTTATAGGTGGCCATCAGATCACACCTGAGCCTGCGCTTTTCCAGGCTAAAGAGTCCCATGGCTCTCAGCCTGTCATCGTAAGATCTGTTTTCCTGACCTCTGATCATGCACATGGCTCTCCTCTGGACCCTCCCAAGCTTCTCCACATCCTTTTTGAATTGTGGAGCCCAAAACTGGACACAGTACTGCAGCTGCGGCCTCACCAAGGCCGAGTACAAGGGGAGAATGACGTCCCAGGATTTGCTTGAGAAGCATCTATGGATGCACGCCAGCATTTTGGTCGCTTTACTAGCCACAGCATCGCATTGCAGGCTCATGTTCATCTTGTGGTCAATGATGACCCCCAAGTCTCTTTCTTCTGTAGTGCTAACCAAGCCGAGCCTATAAGGGTGCTGCAGGTTTTTCCTCCCAAGGTGGAGAACCTTGCATTTATCGGTGTTAAACACCATGAGGTTCTCGTCTGCCCATTTGCTGAGCTTGTCCAGGTCAGCCTGGATCACCCACCTATCTTCTGGCGTGGATGCTTTGCCCCAAAGTTTGGTGTCATCGGCGAACTTGGCCAGTCCACTCCTGACTCCAATGTCCACATCATTAATGAAGATGTTGAACAGTATGGGTCCCAGGACAGAGCCTTGAGGGACCCCACTGGTCACAGGACACCATGATGAGTGACTGCCATCAATCACAACCCTCTGGGTCCGACCACGAAGCCAATTTCCTAGCCAGCAGATTGTGGTGGAGCCAAGGCCACAACTGGGCAGTTTGGCCAAGAGGTGATCATGGGATACCAGATCAAAAGCTTTTTTGAAGTCAAGATATATGACATCAATCTCTTCTCCCTTGTCCAGGTGATCAAGCAGGGCAGGGCAGCAGGGAGGCATGCCCAAATGGAGCATTGCTTTCTGTTAGGAAACAACACTCTTGTAGGTTCTGTAAAAGTGCTTGGGCTGTGGGGGCAGGGAAAAGGTACAATGTATTCTTACTTTATCCAAGGATGTTTGCCCATCTCCTTCTTTAATAAATAAATAAAAGCAGACAACATTGCTAGAGAATTCATAGTAGGGAATCTCCAGGGCTGGCATCAAGTAGTATAAACCATGCAGCTCTCTGGGATTCCCTGTTGCATTAAAGATGGTTATATACTAAATATTTTGTTTTGTAAAATGTAGGGACCCAAGCCCCACACTTTGCAAGGGGCTCTCCAAAGGTAAAACTCCAGGGCAGAGGTAAACTCTCCCAACATACACATGCTACATGCACATAGAAACTTGCATTTTTGAAGAAGCATACTTCAGATGGCTAAGTTACCGAACTAGGATTCAGGAGAACTTTGTTCCCTTCCAATCTCTGGTAAAGGCCCTCGGTGTGATTTCGGGCAAGTCATGTAATCTTTTGCTCTGTAGTTCCCCTGCTGTAAAATGAGGTTCTTTAATATTTTATTTCCCTCTTTTATCCAGTTAAAATTCTTAGTTGTTCAGAGCAAGGGCTGTCCCTTGCAATGTCCATATGCAGCAAGGACTAGGTCAGGGGTGGGCAATTATTTTGGGCTGAGGGCTGTTTAACAAGTTTTGGCAAGCTGTTGGGGGCTGTATAGGTAGCCCCACTCCTTGGCAGTTGCCCCACCCCCTGGTTGCCACACTGGGACCAGAAGTTCTGCCCCTTGCTGTCCCCACCCCCCAAACACTCCTTTTGGGAGGGGGGTTGCCACCTTAGAACCAGAAAAAAACCAAATCATACACTAGAAGTCAAACACCTACTATAATATATTTTAATTTTATTACCAAAAAATATTTGTTGTGACTTGTGATTGTGTATGGTATATAGGAGGGATTGCATAAGAGCTCAAAAATAAAGTGTCACTCTTTTGTATTGTGTGGGGGCGGGTTGTGAGACAATATGGCTGTGTGGGGGGGCATAGGGAATGTTAGAGTGTGTGTATATGTCAGTGGGGGTTGTGGGGGCAGGGTGTGTGGGGTATGAGGGAGGGTGGGGGTGTAGAAACCCCCCACATGCTCCTCCCATGGTGTGCAGCATCAGCAAGCAGGGAAGTCAGGGCGGTCATGCCCAGTGCAGGCACAGCTCCAGCCAGAGCTGCGCTGGGGGAGGGAGCAAAGCCTGCTTATCACCGGGGCTCTGTGCCATGTGCCTGCAGCTCCAACACTCACTGTGGGAAAGCCCTGCACTGGAGCCTGTTGCCTCCCCGCTCCCTGCTGCATGGGTCCCCACACTCTGCCAGGAGTGGAGGGAGCCCCACCCACTCTTCCCTGCAGAGTCCCTCATGGGGCTTCCCCTCTGCGAGTGTGGAGCTGCAGGTGCGGAGCCCCTGCAATAGAAGCAGGCAGGCAGGCTGTGTGGGAGGGGGGCGTTCCTTGCCCCCAGCGCAGCACCAGCCATTTCTATTGCAGGGCCTCCATGCCATTCACCTGCAGCTCCACACTTGCAGCAGGGAAGCCCCATGCTGAACTCCACGGGAAAGAAGAGGCAGAGTTACCTCCACTCCTGCTGCAGTGGGGGGACCTGCACAGCAGGGAGCAGGGGAGGCAGAAGGCTCCAGTATGGGGCTTCCCCCACTGAGACTGCTGGAGCTGCAGGCACACAATGCAGAGTCCCAGTGATAGGGCAGGCTCTGCTTCCCCCCACCCCCACACAGTGCTGTCTGGAGCCGTGCCTGTGCCAGGCTTGAGCACCCTGACCTCCCCACCTGCTGCTGCTGCTGGCAGCTGGGGCTGCACACCATGGGAGGAGCGTGGGGGGATCTCTACATCCCCCACCCTCACACCCACACCTACGCCCTGCCTAGCTGAGCTCCACACTCCTGCTTCCCCTCTGGGCACAGGGTCTGTACTGCACTCCCCTTCTGCCCAGCTGTAAATCCACCCCCACCCTCACCTCCACCAGCCCTTCTGTTTCCCTACCTGCTGCCCCAAATGAGCAGGCTGCAGCAGAAGCCCTGCCCAGAAGCTTCTGTCTGGGCAGAGCACTTTCACCCAAGAGGGTGGGAGCAAGACCGGATAGGGTATATTGGGGCTTGTACACAAGGGCGCCTTGCATGGGTGGAAGGGCTGGGCGGGGTACAATTCAATGCAGGGTGCTAAGGGCTGGATGAAAGTGCCTGGCAGGCTAGATTCAGCCCATGGGCTGTATTTTGCCCACCCCTGGACTAGGTCTTTTAAGGTCTAGTCTTCTAAGTAATAGTTATGTA